>NC_067453.1:28077382-28407739 GCF_025434085.1 Hippocampus zosterae | reverse complement strand
CGCGTGTGTGTGTTCATAAAAGATATGTTAATAAAAGATATGTTAATAAGAGAGAAAACAACTGATACAGCTTGGCAACTTTCCATACATACCTTGAAGCTTAAACTCTACAGTCTCTCTCGCTCTCTCTCTCTCTCTCTCTCCTTCCCCTTGCTACTTGTTGATGTTTCTTTCCTTGCAAAGTTCTTTGCCATGTGCCTTGACAGAAATGTGTATATCACGTTATCCAAAGCACAGTGTTTGTGCTCCAACCACCATACAACAGGCATGCCATTCGATTCACTTTCGCTCTCTGCAACAAGTCGAAGCAAGTACGGCTCATGGATTTGGAGCATGTGAGCAATGGCTTCCATTTGTGTTCTGTATAGTTGTACTTGTTCACCAAGAGAAAAAAACATTCTCGTTCTCTTCAATCCCACACACTTCAGCCCATTATGTGGACTTGAAGTAACATGTTTAACCAAAATTTAAAATACAAAGTGTACTGTAAAAATCGGTGAAAGCCAGATTGTCACGTCGACGCCCTGCATGGAGCTTTTGTTGTTGCGTAACGTAGAGCTTTATGTGTCGCTTGTACTTGTTGAGTTTGTCTGGTTCTTTGTTTGCATTTGACATTGCGCAATGGCACAATTGCTCAGTGAAAAGGGGACAATTTTAGAGAGTGGGGAGTTAGTGATGGGGAGGTCATTTATAGGATGCCCGTCTGCCGAAGAATGTGGTGTTTGTGAACAACCCTTATTTGGATCCAAGAAAAACATTTAGACATTCCTGTGTGTGCCTGGGTGTGCTCATGTAATGTACCACTGTGTACCAGCTCCAAAGGTTGAATATTTCACGTAGGCTACACAATGAAGTAAAAACAAAATTTTGACCGCATCACATTCACAGAGCTGCCAACTTATCGAAAGTCACCTCCTAGACCATTTTTTAAAAAAATTTCCCAATGTTTTCATTCTGTCAAGAATGCCATGGGAGCGTTTTGATCAATCTAGCTATCTATCGTAATGCTTCAAAGAATAAATCAAATGACCCATTTTTAAGGACAATGCACATTGCACACGCATACACGTGTGCACATTTTTAAAATAAATGCAAGGACCCAAATATGTCAGTGCTTAAGTTCATTTTCATGCGAATACATTTTCATGGACCAAATTAAATAAGAAGGGCGGCCCGGTAGTCCAGTGGTTAGCACGTCGGCTTCACAGTGCAGAGGTACCGGGTTCGATTCCAGCTCCGGCCTCCCTGTGTGGAGTTTGCATGTTCTCCCCGGGCCTGCGTGGGTTTTCTCCGGGTGCTCCGGTTTCCTCCCACATTCCAAAAACATGCATAGCGGGCTGATTGAACACTCTAAAATTGTCCCTAGGTGTGAGTGTGAGCGTGGATGGTTGTTCGTCTCTGTGTGCCCTGTGATTGGCTGGCAACCAATTCAGGGTTGAGGAGACAATTGGAACTTAAAAAACAATCAAACAAACAAAGCTATTTAAAAAAAAAAGGCCATCTGTACTCATAGGAGCATGTTTTTATGGTGCCTAGCTTGGACATGTTTGCTCATTCTCCGACTCAGATTTCTGACACACCCACCATGCGCAACCTGCAAAATAGTGTGCTACAACCTAAAAGGTTCTGAGCAAACTTTTACCAGTGCTTTTATCCTTAATGCTCGCAGTATTACCCTCACTGTAACTACCAGACGAGACTGTATGTTCTCAGTTGAGCTCGAGCAATGTGTTGGTATCTTCATGGTTTGAAAGTGCGCAAATGATCCATTTTTTTTTTAGCCCCCCCCCCCACCATGTTCTGGTAAAAAATTCATCCGGTTGCACAGCATGAGTGCACATTTTAATGCTCCTACTAGTACATACGGTGCAGTCACTCTGATAAACATGTTTAAAAATGTCCAAAATGTGTGGGTATGTTTGTGTTATTGAAAGCATTGTAATTCAAATTTGTATGCTTTTTTTGGTTAATACAAATTTGGTTTGGTTAATACAAATGAGACTACAGTATTTCAAAAATGCCATTGCTTTTTAGCGACGGTTCAAGTTTTTGCCATGGTATCGTTTCCCTTTTTTGTCTTCTTTTAAAGATATACAAAACAAGTGACCTTTTAGTTTTGTGAGCTGCTGCTCATTGGAAAGAGTTGTGACAGCAAAATATTTTTCAAATATTTCTTCAGTCACAGTAAATCTTTATCACGGAATGCCAATTGCAACGATTACACGTCAGCAAATAGGACCATGCTTATACATTTTTTTTGTGAGATGTCTCAAATTAAGATTGTTGTTGCCATTGTAGCACGCCTGAATGTGACGGTATGATCATTTGGAGATTAGGTATGTAAAACCAGCTCACATATTGTAAGTGGAGCACCGAGCTATGTAAATAATTCAGCTCAGCAGATCATGTGGAAGGGAAGAATATCGTAGAATGCTCAGCAAGCTCCTCAGTGATCTCCTCTGAGTCATACTATGTTCAAATACTGTCGGTCCTTATTCCAATGTTTCAGCATGCATGCGATTTTGATCTTATGTCATGTGAAGAAGCCACGTGCGTTTCCCCTTGTACCCACATATTGCAAAAGGATTCGAGAATGAAAGTTGGTTCCACGCTTTTGACATCAATAATGGGATTGTGCAGCCAGTATGTGTTCAGGTTGCAGAAAGTTCAGTGCTTGCTCTGGGGTGGGATTTCACTGACGTACAAGGTGATCACCTTTCTCACAGCCACAGTTGCAGGGACACCAAACTGAAGATCATTTTCATGTTCTAGATTAGCTTCTTTGGGTATTCCGTTACTTGATGTGGTTAACAGACTCATGCATTGTGCTAGCGAGTCTCCATATGCACTTCTGGCAGAGTTTTTATTTGGCATCGGCAAGTTAGTTTTACTCATTAAACTTGGATTACCCATGTGCCCCAATCGTCTTATTTTGTAGCTTTTGGGACATGACAATGGACCAACACACATGAAATAAATATCATTGAACTTCATTTGGGAGCTGTGTACATGTTGTCCTAACGGTTGCTCTCTTGTTATGTGACTAGTTAGTTCTGGAACCATGCTTGCATGTGTTCATGCTGTGACACTATGTTTGTGCTTTATGATGAGCTTTTATGGCATGGGAACACTGAGGCCTCTTGGCTTTTATTACACTGTTGGGTAACTGGGGGAAAGGATGTGCTTGTTTCCTTTCTCAATTTTTTTTATTTTTTTTTAATATCAGCAGGTACACTCATTGTGGTCATGTAGATGGAGAAGTTGGAATTGGAACCCATTCTTTGTGAAAACGAATCTGAAACAGTTTAGAGCAGGCATGTCCAAAGTCCGACCCGCGGGCCAAATCCGACCCGCGGTCGAATTTCATCCGGCCCTCGGCCCGTTGCATTGACTGAGGTCTCGTAGACTGGTGAGTGATGTTTCGTAGAGTACTGCTTCCCTCTAGTGGCTAAATGAGTAATAGCATTTAGACACTAGAGGGCATCACTCACGAGTTAACAAGACATCACTCCGTGTTTATATTGACTGATATGTCATATTTCAAATGATCCTTGCAGTTGTGGATATGTGTATTGCTTGTTCATTTCCCTGTTGTTCGAGTCAAAGTTTTTGTGACTATTGAAAAGTCATGGTGATACATTTTATGTTTCAAATCAATCAATTTGCACTCAGGAGACTTCTGTTTAAGAAAAAGTCAAGTGAATAAGCAGTTGCATGTGATATACCCGTTTCAAATGAACCAAAAGAAATTCTTAAGATTGTTGAAATTAAAATAAAAATGGAAATGTGAAACGGACTGGCTTACTAAAATTTGCTGAACAATATTGTTGTTCAATGTAAAGAATGTCAGCCAAAGTCGGCCCCCCGACATTTTACCACATAAAATCTGGCCCCCTTGGCAAAAAGTTTGGACACCCCTGGTTTAAAGGGTTCATGTTGGTAACAGCTTTCAAATACCCACGTAGTGCCACGTTGACTCGGTGCTTGTCACAAGAAAAAAAAAGTTTGTAATTGTCTCTTAACATGCCACAAAGGGGCGGCAAAGCAATTACAACAAAGTAGATAGTTAAATATCAATACCATACATCTAGAATGGACACAATCATGAACCCATTCGACATGAACAACTATGTTCATTAGTTGAAGTGTTCCACACAAACCACCCTTACATGATACAGTCAATATTAGCCTAAACAACATGCTGAACAAACTAACATGACTTCACGCATGACAGTAGGCGTATGAGGATGGATGGATTTCACCTTACAACAACAGCACAAGAATGATAAAAGATGAGACCAAAGTTCTACATTTCCTTCTTAGGCCTTCGCAAAAACAGTGACTGAATGTTTTAGGTAAATGTGCTCTGGGTGAGTTTTTCAGTGAATACTCAGGGATGGGTTGCATTCCAGAAATCTACAAACATGTCTCTCTGATTTCTTAACAAACACATTTAAATCGTGCAAAGAAAGTTCGCAAAACTCAGATGCCATCTGTGTATGTGGGGTAATTGTTTATCGAGCAGAGTATAGGACTATAACAAAAAGGAAAAACCGATGTTTGAGAAATCATCTTCAATGAGATTCTTCCTCATTATCAGAACACAAAACAATGCACGTTGTTTTGTATTGAGTGAACAAAAACGGCGTCATTGTTGCATACATAATCGAGCTTCTTCCTGTTATGGAGTTGACAGGAAACGGCTGTTATTCCCTCTTCCTGGGCAAATAGGCCAGAAAAAAAAATAATGGTGCTGTAAACGGGACATACATTCAAATAGACACCTATTTGAATCTTGACACACACATGATGGTAAGCAGTGGCCCTATTTATGATCATACTCCTTTTATTATAGTCTTTGGTCCAGTTGTTGCTTGGTAACTGTCATTTCCTCCTGTGATCGTCACAGCAGTGGCTGCTATTTGTAGCACTATTACTACAACTGGCTCATACTACTGTTAGAGGTGTACAAGTGTTTACTAGTCTTGCTTGAATTGAGAAATTGAGCCACGCTATCTTCTTGTGCAGGGGCACTTTGTCTGTGCAGCCTGTCAAATTTATCGGATGCAGTCGAAAACGACCCCCCCGGGAAAATAATTGCGAACCCCTGCGTTACATAGTTCTAGGCATGACAAAAACTACAGCAGCACCATATACCCATCGAAGCGAATTGTTCCACTTTTTCATCTTCCGAACCGCTTTATCCTCACTAGGGTCGCAGGGGGAATTTTTTCCACTTGAAAATGTAATTGTGTCATATCCCATATGTCGAGCTATGTATTGAATTGTCTTTCATTTGGGAGATACCCAGTTACACACCCCTTTGGCAAAGGTTTTCTCAGATCATTTGCACCATATTGACTCCCTGTCAGCCTCAGCATTTGCACCTTTTCTCCCCATTCACTAGCATTATTGAAATATCAAAAAAATGATTGTAAAGCATTTACATCTGCACCGCGAGACACCTCTGAATCTATTTTTCCCCTGCATGAGAAGTTGCTCTATCTCGTTCGCCTAAAAGTAGACCATTAATCAAGTGTTGCCAAGCAAACATCTTTGACAGGTCCTGTCACATGATCTCTTGTGAGTCCCTCTCCTAAATTTGTTGTGAGCAGCTACAAGAGCTAACCTGGTAATGACCTAATTTCTTTTTCAGAGCTCCAGAGATTATTTTGGGCCTGCCATTTTCTGAAGCGATTGATATGTGGTCATTGGGATGCGTTATAGCAGAGCTCTTCCTGGGCTGGCCCCTCTACCCCGGTGCTTTGGAATATGATCAGGTAATATTCTTCTCGAACACATTCACAATATTTATTTTCTGCAATTATGTTGTGGTTAAGAAGTTCCGAACTATGAAACGCGCCTGATTAAAAGCTGCAATAGCTACATTTAGCCCTAAAAACAAAATTTTTACTTGGTTTGTTTTGGATGCTTAGCCAGGGGAAATTGGCAAAGAAAGCTACACAGCGACGGATTTTTTTCAAAAAATTACTTCAAACACAGGTAGATGCTACGCCCCACCCACAAACAATGCTGAACTCATCTAGTTACACAGTGACGTCCCAGAACCTTTCTCAGTCACTCTTGTTGTCACATGAAAAATAACAAAAGCAAAAGTTGAGCAGTCACCTTGTTCACAAAATGTTTAAGCAGGAGTCAAAGTTGTCCATGCCAGGACTTGCTTTCACTTGCATGCTGAGCCCCCCAAAGTTTGGTGCCCAATGCCACGGCTGAGTGCTTGCCACTCGACACTGCAAAATATAAACTGTCCAAAAAAATAAAGGAAACACCTGGAGTTACATTTTGCTCTTTAAGGGTCGTGTTTTATAAACAATAGCTGGTTCATCAGCTAGTTCCTGCGGAAGGCTGGTAAGGTGGGCCTTCGGCCCACAAAAGTGTTGTTGCTTGGTTCAACTTTTTGTTCATCTTCATTGCTTATCGCGAAAATAAAGAGATGTTTAGCTCTACTAAATAACTAACAATTTCATTGCAATGCTTGTGGGTAGACAACATTTTTTCGCTAAGATGCCCGCGCGATCGTAGTGAGCCACTGCCTGAGCGGCGCAGTGGCGGCGCGCAGCGGCGCGCAGCGGCGCGGTGAAGTAGGTACGTTTTGAAAAGGGACAGACGGAAGGACAGACCGCGTGCGGGATGACGCGCAATATATATATATAGATGTTTATTTTCTGTCTTGATTTGCTCAGATTCGCTACATCTCCCAGACCCAAGGCCTACCTCCGGAGCACCTGCTCAAAAAGGGCACCAAGACCTCCCGTTTCTTCTGTAAAGAGTCAGAATCTCCTTACCCCTCCTGGAGACTTAAGGTACATGCACACGAACGAAAATAGGCATAAATCCATCTTGTATCTTGTCCTCGTAGAGTCCTCGGTTTTAATCAAACTGAACTTGTGCCTTCAAATGCCACTTTTCCATTACCCCCCCCCCCCCCCCCCAAAAAAAACCCCACCCTGTTTCGCCCCTGTGTGGTCACTTTTTCGAGGCCATGCAGCGACAATGAAAAGGCTCCATTAAACCTTTTCCAAGGTGGTTGTAGGACACTGGTTGAGGGGGGCGGGGGGGGGTTAATGGCCTGGCTTTCTTTACTCGATGCAGCCAGAAACTCCACTGCACACCCCCATTTTAAGGAAGTAAGACCGCTGGTTACTGCCAATTCATAAAAATACAATACGTATACAGTACACATACCCTCCGTGATTATTGGCACCCCTGGTTAAGATGTCAAGAGCCTTAAAACAAATGACATTTTTATTGCAGAAGTATACTGAAAATTCATTCATTCATCTTCCGAGCCGCTTGATCCTCACTAGGGTCGCGGGGGGTGCTGGAGCCCATCCCAGCTGTCTCCGGGCAGTAGGCGGGGGACACCCTGAATCGGTTGCCAGCCAATCGCGGGGCACACAGAGACGAACAACCATTCGCACTCACACTCACACCTAGGGACAATTTAGAGTGTTCAATCAGCCTGCCGTGCATATTTTTGGAATGTGGGAGGAAACCGGAGCACCCGGAGAAAACCCACGCATACTGAAAATTGTAGACATGATTCACCAGACACAGAATCGTTCTCATCCAATGGCCATCTCAGTCCCCAGATCTCAACCCCGATGAAAACCTGTGGAATCAGCTAAAGAGGAGAGTGCAAAGGAGGGAACCCAGGTCATCGGATGATTGAGATTGAGATCTTTCTTTATTCTTGTTAAACACAGAAAAAGCCACACCCATTTCTAATAGACCCACACGTTTCTCTTGATGGCCACCTCACATTTAACGATGTCAACAAAAAGGAACACACAGGTTGTGACAGAAAGAGGATGGTTTTTACAATACACCCAAGAATCGGGGTATATTGAAACATCCGAGTTGCTTTCATTCACCTGAATTGACTCGTTCAAGTTAACGGACCTGGCGGCGTGTGCACAACCATGATTGCAGATGCAACAAAATCGAGCTGATGAAAATAAACCTTTCCACCGGAAATACGTCCTGAGCCGCTATGCATTGCTTGGCTGTTTGGGTCAATGGCATGGCTCAACCTCAAAACGGAACAGAAAAATATTACATGTAAGAATCAAAAGATGTCTGCAAATTATACTTTGGGGCACCCTGTATATTTTAATATCAGAAAGAAAACGCATCTGAATCACAAAACCCGACTAATACCTAAGATTTTATCTCTATGAATTTTCGATTTTATTTTTATTTGCCTGTTTTTTTTTTTTTTTCTCTCCAGACAACAGAAGAGCATGAGAAAGAGACAGGACTGAAATCCAAAGAAGCCAGAAAATACATCTTCAGCTGTCTGGACGACATTGCACACGTAAGTTTTAAAAGACAAGTCCACGTGTTCGTAAGGGAATTGGGTAAGGTTGGAGCCTAAATAGTGATTCAATATTCCTCCGTCAAAACAGCCAACATTTAGTGCTCGGCAATAATTCTATGTCAACATGTATCACGCTAGACACGTCATCAATAGCAGTATAAAAATGCCTGTATGTCAAGGTCATCTTTATTGTCAAATATGCTCTATGTACAGTACAACATACAGCACAGATGAAATTCTCGCAGTGGCGTACACCTGGCAACCTGTTATGCGATGCGAGCACTCCAAGAGGGCATTATTAGTTCACTACACTTGTATTGTATGAACATTGAATGAAGGTTAACGTAACGGTCAACAATACCGTTTTGGGCTAGCCGCTTCCGCAAGTAAGCGTTGATGATTGCACTGGTGCAGGTGCATCTTTGCATTTTACACTGCAATACAATGGACACACAAACGGTCAGGCTTTTTTTTAATCTTAAATAAAATATAAATAATTATCAACATTGGCTAATATGAAATACTTACATTGTGAAACAACAACACAACCTCCTAAGACCAGTTTTACTTTTTCACAATGGCGTTGACCTCTTATTAAAGGTTAAATATACAGTATGTCACAAGAAAGTGATCTAAATTCTACAAACGGCGATCCCTCGCGATATGGTGCTTCATTTATCGCGGCTTCACTACGTCACTTTTTTTTTCTTTTTAGAAAGTACTATATTCCGAAAGAAATGCTGAATGACTCGGAGGTTTTGTACATGACTGTACGCATGGCGCCACGCCGACCCATGACACCATGATTGGATTAACCCCGTGAGCTGATTGGCTACGCATCTTCGCCGTCCCGCCCAGCACCTTCCCTTGTGTGTCGGCCAGCTGTTGACTCTGATTGTTCGCCTGCCTCTCTCTGGCGTACTCTTTTCTGTTGTTTGCTACATGCGCCGGAGGGACGGAGGGCGAGGAGAGAGGTGATTGGGCATGACCAAAAAAACTCCTCGACTCCTCCTCATCAATACCGATTAATTGTCTGATCATAAACTGTGCGGGAATAGCTGACCAGGAGCTAGCCGGAGGCTAACGGCGGCGACACCGTCAGAACGTAAAGTTAGAGGAACGCAAGTCTCTTTGTCTCTCTCAGTAGGCAATGCTGATTAATCTTCATTACTGTATAAGGTTTTATAACTGAAGAATAATTAAATAATGTTCAGATCCTTACTTGGAGTAGGTAATAAAACATATCTTATTGATTATTAATCAACATGAAATATAGGTACTGGTATTATGATATACTTTTCAGCCATATTGCACTGTATTTTCAGTCCAGTGATTGTAAAACCAATTTTTACTTGAACGTTTCCCCATATTTCTCCTTTCAGGTGAACTTGGTGTTGAGTCCTGACAGCAGCGACACACAGGCAGAGAAAGCCGACAGGAAAGAGTTTGTGTCCCTGCTGAAGCGCATGCTGCTGATAGATGCAGAGGACAGAACTGTTCCCTCCAATGTCCTCACTCACCCTTTCCTCACCATGACTCATCTGCTGGACCACCCACATAGTCACCAGTAAGCTGACTTTCCGACAGTGTCGTTGTTTTTCTTCCGAGTCCTCCGGTTTCCTCCCACATTCCAAGCACATGCATGGCAGGCTGATTGAACACTCTAAATTGTCCCTAGATGTGAGTGTGAGCGCGAATGGTTGTTCGTTTCTGTGTGTGCCCTGCGATTGGCTGGCAACCGATTCAGGGTGTGCCCCGCCTCCTGCCCGAAGACAGCTGGGATAGGCTCCAGCACCCCCCGCGACCCTAGTTAGGATACAGCGGTTCGGAAAATGAGAGAAGGAAAAAGGGTTCGCCCAATCATTTGGCCATTCATGAAACACAATATTTTCAATACGTTGAGCCTGAAACGGTGCCTTCGTCTTGTTTTATTTGAAAACCACACTATTGTTTGTGCCAAAAAGCAGGAACATTTTGTCTCCTAATTGAAGAAAATTACAATCAAAGAAACTGGGAGATGCTTCAACGTGCAAAAAATATTCAAATTAACAAAGGATTTCATCATGGTGAAAAAGAAAAGTAGAAACACATTCCACCTGAAGAAGCGATTCATGGGGAACATCGAAAAAGAAGAATGCTAAAAATATCAATTGGCCAGTTCAGTTACAAATAAAGTAGTCTTAGGTGTATCAGATTTAGATTTAAAACACATAATTGACATTTTATCCCTTATTTCATACTCGCCTTTTGAATGTGAAACCCAAATGAATAAAATGTAGACAAATTACCCTCATCAGTACAGTTGGGATGTGGCGGGGGGGGGGGGGGCGGGTAGTGTAGATGAGCCGCTTCATCTAACTACTACTCTGCTCTCTTTTCTTCAGTGTGCAGTCATCTTTTCGCATCATGGATATGTGCAATGGCTGTCCAAACAGTACAGTTTTTGATGCGCTGAACCAGAACACCGTTCATTTTACCAGACCACCTGTTGGTTCCACTTCTACTTCTTCGGGCCTCCAGCTGGGCTACAACAACATACCAGTTCACACTCAGGTGATTTTTTTTTTTTTTTGTGTGTGCAATATGTCTGTTGTATCTGGCATAATTTCTTTCGGCCACCAAAATACACACCACCAACACCAGTTGACTCTATTCTCTTTTGCTGGTGGCAATGCAGCCTATTATGCAATCAGGTCATTCAGTGTTGCATCCTGGGCTTGCTCTAACAACAAGAAATGGTCAATTTGGATGCAGCGACGCCTTCCCACCCATTCTTCTTTGTCCACCCAACATTCAAGGTATGGAGATCGTCGCGATGAAACTGAAGGAAAAATCTCATTATTACATCTTGATGTGAACAGAATTATCATTGTAATGATTTTTTTCTCACTATGCACGATTGCTCAACAAAGTTAACACCCCCAAAATGTATCCGGACGCACAAGTAATATATTGCAAGATGCTTTTGAACACCAAAAGTACAAAAGAAGCAACCACCGGGGCCCTTTTTGTACGCTGCTTTTGTTCAAGACAATTCGAAGCATACCAATATAAGTCCCAACAAACTACGTGGCCTCATTCTTTTTTTCTTTTTTGCTACAAGACTGTGAGCTAGACTGTTTCCTGTACAGACGAGCAAGTGACCCACGTAAAGCAGCACAAATAAACAAATGGAGCAAAGTTTTTTAAAAATCATTTCTAATTCCAGTATCTGGATGACTCAACAGGCTACAGCACAGCAACAAATAGCAGAGTTCACTTGACGAGCACATCTTGAGCACGATTGCTTGTTTAGTCAAAAAAGGATGCTTACATCATTCATCTGTCATGACTTTTTTAGCATGAGGGGAGCCAATGCTAATCTCGCTGTATCCTGTTAGCTGCCAATTCTCTCATATTATTTTTGTGCAATTGCCCGCACACCTCACAGAATATAATTAGGAACCGGCTACAGGGGCAATTAAGACAAAGTGATCCTTTATTCTGTGCTAAACATTTATCGAGAAATTGTTTGATTCGTAGTAGATCATTTAGAAATAAAAATGTAATTTTACTGCGATTGATTTTTTTCCTTCTTCTTCTTATGGCTCTTTTAAAGGTAACCTTAACCAAGCAGTTAGGTACTCAGTTCCCATGGTACCTCAGGCGCCTCCTCTTCAGGCCCTCCAAGTGAGGCCTAGTGTAATAACACAGGTGAGACATACAATAACTTCTCTCCTATACATAATATATACATTCTAACAGTTTATTGCTGGTGTTTTTTTTTTTTGAGGGGGCAAAGGGGATGAGTCACCTACCCCAACATCAAGCATGTTTATGGTTGCTGTATTAGATATCATTCATTCATTCATTCATTCATCTTCCGAACCGCTTAATCCTCACTAGGGTCGCGGGGGGTGCTGGAGCCTATCCCAGTTGTCTCCGGGCAGTAGGCGGGGGACACCCTGAATCGGTTGCCAGCCAATCACAGGGCACACATAGACGAACAACCATCCACGCTCACACTCACACCTAGGGACAATTTAGAGCGTCCAATCAGTCTGCCACGCATGTTTTTGCAATGTGGGAGGAAACCGGAGCACCCGGAGAAAACCCACGCAGGCCCGGGGAGAACATGCAAACTCCACACAGGGAGGCCGGAGCTGGAATCGAACCCGGTACCACAGCACTGTGAAGCCGACGTGCTAACCACTGGACTACCGGGCCGCCCTAGATATCATACATCAGATGTCTAATGCAATTACCGAGAATTTCTCTCTTGTCTTGCAGCCAGCCTGGTCTAATCGGGGTCAGCAGCTCCTGGTACCAGCAGCCTGGCCACAGATGACTGCAGTCGGTGTGCCCCCGACTCACCCCGTCCCACCACCCACGTCTTCCCTAACCAATGACAGCACACTTTGCACCCCAAGAATCAGCGAGTGGGGGTGAGTTGCAAGTTTGAACATACCCCGTTTACATTTTCACCCCTCTTCACATTTCAACTTACCTATTTTATGTAATTCGTTTTCCATTTGCTGAATTTGCTTCCAACCAACATCTTTAGAAGGTAAATTTTATTGTAACGACGAGATTTTTCCCACAAAATCGTGAAAAGGCCTTCGTTACGACAAACCACAGGAAGCTAACTGCCGCCGCAACCTTGCTCATAAACAAAATGTACGGGGCCGGATTCCCCTCTGTTTTGAACTAGTTTTGGGCTTTGCTTGCCAAATAATTCCGATTTATGTGTTTATTTTTTTCCGTGTATCCACTGGTAGGAAGTAGAGGTAAGATCGGGACAAATAAAAATCAAGCCCGACTCGACCCAGCCCGTGGGTATTAAAGCCCGGCCAATTAACTTGATTTGCAGGCCCCGAGTCCGAAGCAAACCCGAAATTTCATATTTTTTTTTGTGAGGACTCGGGATGAGAAAGGGTCTTTTGTTACAAAATGTAAGTTAACAAGACTGTACAAACATTTACATCTTTTGTATTTCTGTTTATGCAGAGGGTACATCAACCGACAATTTTCAATCATCGACAGATTTTTTTTTTTAAGGGTTGACGGAAAAATTTAAGGCCATCCGTCATTTTGACGGGTTGAAAATTGGGCCATTAACCACAGCAGCAGTACGTCATTAAGAATCTTTTGCGGCACTTTAAGAGAGATAAGCAGAGAGACAAAGAAGAACAATGACGGTTGAATACTCGACAGAGACATGAAGGAGTTCTTTGAAATGTCATTGCAAGCGTTTAGTACAGTGCGTGTTGTGATGAGGCGACTTCTGTTTTTTTTTTTTTTTTGTTTTTTGAGAACCACGGTTCATGGCCAAACTATTCACGGCCTCGAAACGCCTCAGCGCACTGTGACGCTTGGGTAGCAAAATCAAAGTGATATTTATTTTTTAAAAAGTCAGCAGAGAGAAGCCCCGCCCAACCCAACCCGAAGCAATGATTGACATTTTAGGCCGGGTCGGGCTCGGGTTTGGGCTTGAGATCTTACCTCGAGTAGGAAGGAACACGGTGTAAATTCTCAATAACTCTCCGAATTGTGTTTATGAAAGTTCTGACATCATTCTTTTACAAACAATATTTTAGCCTTTTGTGGATTGGCGCATGACTGGTGAGGATCAAGCGGCTCGGAAGATGAATGAATGAATGAATGAATGGTGGGATACAATGTGATATGTCTATTACGATGCATTTCGGCTTTTCTCAAATGAAAACAAATTAATTAGCAACAAAGAGATTATCACGGGTTGCACATATTAACACATTTGCATTCAGTATATCCAGCAGTATATGACTAAAAAATATTTTGCTTTCTTCTCTCTTTTGGGCTAACACAGGAAAGTACCTTATAGTACCTTGATGCAACAGCCACTGCTGACCAATCACATGCCAGCTGTCTCTGCGCATCAGTCGCTCAACATTGGCATCGCGCATGTTGTTTGGCCCCAGTCAGCTAATAAAAGAAACAGGCAGCACCACAACAGGTGAGTGTTTTCTTTAGTCCTGTTTCGAGCTGGGCGATATGATAGAAAGGTTTGTAGTGCGCCGCCTCTCTCCAATCGTGTCTAACGTCATCTGCTCTCTTAGGCAAATAATACGGTAACTTGGAATAAAAACAATGACGGAGGCAGCTTGAGTTGACCGACAAAAGCTTGCACTCACTCTGGTCATGCCACACAGCTGCCAGCGGGTGGCAATTTGAATAAAAAAAATAAGGAAGTCATTACACTGAGGAACACAATTTGGGTTGAGTTAGATCTGACGGCAGTTTTTCGGGTCTTGTCTCAGTTTTTCTCTTTCATGTAAAAGCTTTGAGCTGTTGTCATTAAAAAATTGAAAGAAATGTGTTTGTATGTAAATAATACACTAAGATGAAATGGTTAAGGCGGCCCGGTAGTCCAGTGGTTAGCACGTCGGCTTCACAGTCCAGAGGTACCGGGTTCGATTCCAGCTCCGGCCTCCCTGTGTGGAGTTTGCAAATTCTCCCCGGGCCTGCGTGGGTTTTCTCCGGGTGCTCCGGTTTCCTCCCACATTCCAAAAACATGCGTGGCAGGCTGATTGAACACTCTAAATTTGTCCCTAGGTGTGAGTGTGAGCGCAGATGGTTGTTCGTCTCTGTGTGCCCTGTGATTGGCTGGCAACCGATTCAGGGTGTCCCCCGCCTACTGCTCGAAGACAGCTGGGATAGGCTCCAGCACCCCCCGCGACCCTAGTGAGGATCAAGCGGTATGGAAGATGAATGAATGAATGAATGAAATGGTTACACGCTTTGAAAACATATTTAAAGCATACAACGGAATAAGTGCTGACCTATTGGGAGCTGCCCTGTCCCATCACTCTCAATTGTGAACAAACAAATGGCCATGTCGATGAGTCCAGTTGAATTGCTCAGCTGATGTCGTGCAACGAACTTTTGAAACCAGCCACGGGACGCTTTGCAATCCTCGATGCCCATAGTTAGCGCCGTGGAACTCGCCTTCTCTCTAATTAGCGGTCCAGTTAGCGTACGCTTTTTAGCATAACAGGTAAAAGCATTCCAGGAAACTTTCGTTTACTCGACTGTCTGTCGAGCCACAAGAAATTTACTCTGAGCAGCTAATCGGATGCATTCCACTCTCTCTACCACGGTCATGACCGTTTGGATGTCACGATTTACAGGACTTAAATTTAAATGCACGAAATATTAAACCATTCGCGATTTCAGTAAAACTCGGACTTATAGTCACTTAAATGTTGTCGTTTTGGATCCAATAAGAGTAAATGGCAGCATGCGAACAGTTATTCCGTTGTATCGAGCAGGACGAGCTTGAGTTTCCGCTACTGCATATGGGTTCCGGGTACCGGGACTTCTGTTGTTATGAATCGGTTGTTAATGTAATATCGTACTCGAAATTTTAATGCACAGTCCGTAGGTGAGAATATTTATTGTATATTTTTTCCATATCGCCCAGCGCTTCTGCTCAGCTGTTTCCTTCAAACCCAACTGAAACTATCTTTCCATTCTCTCGTGTTTTGAAAGGAACCTGTCCCACCCAGTCAACACCCACACATCTCACATCCCCAAAATGGCCTCTGTTGTTGGTCAGGCTGCATTAGGAATCGATAAATCTCAGCGGGAGGCGCCTCTGTCGGGAACCCAGCAGGAGACGCAGCTAAACTCGGATGAGGACGATGATGATTCAAAAGAAGGAGTGCACTGCCTCAAAGAGGATGTACCAAACAAAGAGCTGCAGCGAGATGCCACTTTTCTCATGGGTGACACGCCAAGCCCGACGCCCAGCGTGATCAGCATCCAGAGTGAAGCAACAGATGGTGAAGAAGTAGAGGAAGACAAACCGCAGTTGTGCTGTCTAAGAGGGTGAGTATCTTTAAGTGGTCATAATGGAGGAGAAAAATACTCATTCCCACAAAAGGCGCACCGTGAATAACATTTTAACACCGGGTGTAGGATAAAAGACAGTTGTTTCTTTTTTCAATTTTTGGAATTCCTAGCCTATTGACCTGTAAATGCCACAATAGACTGGAATTCTGGCCCAAAAAAAAAAATGATAACCGGTTTTGTTCTCTGTGTAGCTGTCAAGAGCCGTGTGTATGTGAGGTATGCAGAAACACCAGTGCAACTATGGAAAGAGTGTGTTCGCTGAGCAGTCCTGACAGCAGTCTCAGCACCAGTTCATCTGCATCCAACTCTCTGCACTCCAGCCCGTCTGCGTCACCCCGCAAAAGACCCAACAGGTTATTTTCATTTAATTTGTGGGTGTTTGTTGTCCAAATCGGGCGGCCCGGTAGTCCAGTGGTTAGCACGTCGGCTTCACAGTGCAGAGGCACCGGGTTCGATTCCAGCTCCGGCCTCCCTGTGTGGAGTTTGCATGTTCTCCCCGGGCCTGCGTGGGTTTTCTCCGGGTGCTCCGGCTTCCTCCCACATTCCAAAAACATGCATGGCAGGCTGATTGGACGCTCTAAATTGTCCCTAGGTGTGAGTGTGAGTGCGAATGGTTGTTCGTTTCTGTGTGCCCTGCGATTGGCTGGCAACCGATTCAGGGTGTCCCCCGCCTACTGCCCGGAGACAGCTGGGATAGGCTCCAGCACCCCCCGCGACCCTAGTGAGGATCAAGCGGCTCGGAAGATGAATGAATGAATGAATGAATGAATGTTGTCCAGATCATTGAACTGTTTATTTTCCACAAGATTCAAAATACAGCCAGTTTTGACCAAGTTGTTGTTCTTCTGTGTCCAGTATGTCTGAAGATGATGATCATGAGAGCGGATGTGAAACTGTCGAGGGCTCCCCTACATCCAACACGTCAACGTCCCCGCATGGCAACAGTCCATATTGTTTCCTTGACAACAGTAACCGCAACCGGCGCCCGACATTTGCTGCTGTGGGAGCACCATTGCCTTCCCCTGCAGTGCAGGGTAGGAGTCCTCGAGATCTCAGGACAATGGTGGTTCCACCAATGAGAGTCCAAAACAACATCACTCGAGGAACACGGCAGCGTTTCCAGAGACCAGGTTCGATTTGCCAAATCTGCCCCCCTCCCCAAATTTGGTATGGTATTTGGTAACAGTGAAGCAATCTGGTTTACATTTAACTGTTAAATAATGTTTTGATAACTTGAGTTGTACTGTAGCCAACAAAATGGTTCTGGAAAAGACCAAGAACAGCAATTTCAAAAATAGAGTGGGAACCCTGACCGTGTCTCGGTCTGGACAATTGGGACACCGTGTAGAAGGAGTACACAGAGAAGAGATGAAGAAAAAAATTTGACGGTTAATAAGATAAAGAAGGAAGTACCCGTCGTCTGGTGGATATGGAAGCGGCATTGATGCCATGTTACCTCTGTGCTTACTACTCCAAAATAAAGTCAATAAAAATAAAGACAAAATTCCAAGAATAAAAGAAGCTTAAATTTAAAAGTTTAAATAAAACCGTGACAAGATGATTGAAGTGATACTAAATCAGACTATCGAATATCACAAAAGAAAAACGGAATCAACTGACCACAGCTACGGCAGTAACCGGCCTGTAATTTTACCAAGCAGTGCATTATTCAGTTAAACCCAAAAGAAATGTTTGATACCTTGTAGTTTTTACCCCACACAAAATGGCATCCTCTTTTCAGCACGTTATAGCCCCGTCCCATGTTTTTTGGGCGTCGACTCTGCAGGCAAAAAGAACCAGTAGGGGCTTTCCGCCCTCTAGTGGACCAAAAAGGTCTCAACAGGTGATCATTGCAGATAACATGACATCTCTTTTTATCTGTCGTATTTGAGATGCATCCAAACTAGTAAAATGTAATGTTGCTGAATAGTGACGTTTCCTTCATCAGAGTAACATTCATCAAAATAAACACAAATTGCAAATATTTTTTTTCCCGCACATATCGTCATAAGATAAGATATCCTTTATTAGTCCCACACTGGGGAAATTTACAGTCTCGAGCAGCAAGAATGTAGGTAGAAAGAAGAAAGAGGGGAGAAAAAAAACAACAAACACCGTTCAATTAAGTGCAATATAAACACAAAATGGATAAATCGCAGTGCTATTTACAATCTTGCACTTAAGGTTATTTTCCGATTAATGTGTGATGGTACTTCAGTTGTAGTGGTTTTAGTGAATTGAATTCACTCCTCTTGGAGGGAAAAGTGGATGCATTTTTCACCCGCTCATAAGCAAATCGTGTCTTTGTGTGGAGGTTCATGATTTACGACAGACACAAAGAAGACACAAATTCACAATTTGCCACTTTTTCAAAAGTGTTTTTGTTTGAACCGATGTAGATACTGCGTGATAGAAATGAGGTCAAGGTAATGGGGACGGTAAACGATATTATATACAATTAAGAGATGTAAAACATGGGACATTAACAACTTTGCATTTCTTTTACAAAATCTACGGACAGTATTTGTCAGGTTACACCTGTATAAGTCTAAAGGGGAATGGGCCCTCCAACTATAATATTGCTCCACTATGTAAGAGTACTGCATTACTTTGCATGCTTGTTTGAAATTTTTCCAAAATGCTTAATAGATGTATTAATTAAAAATGTCCCTGTCTTGAGTCGTTTTGGTGCTCAGTTGGACTAAATCGGCTGTTCTCCTTGCATTGTGAAGACGCTTTCAACCTTTAGAGTCTTATACAATACAATACAATACAATACATGCTGATTTATATAGCGCTTTCACAACAGCGGCAGCTGTAACAAAGCGCTTTACAAAACAATATCTACTTGTCTGACTGACTTATTCTCTCTCCAAGTCTCAGACTCATGGTCCCGATCCAAAGGGCACTGCAACATTACAAGCCAACAGAGCACTCCCTCCTCCATCCCCCTCCTCCAATCAAGACCTCTCATGTCGTGGCAGCAAAAACTGCAGCAGCAGCACCCGTTGAGCCTTCGACAGGTCTTGTGCCCTTCTTTGTTTTTACTTTTTAAGTGGCACACATTACAATGGGAAATCCTTAATTAAACGCGGAACATTTTTTGACTGACCATGTCAAACCATTCAATACTGAAAAATTAAATTAAACAAAATCAATGAATAATAATGCATTCAAACTGATCACCAACATGAATTCAGGAGTACAATATGAATACCTGCAGAACAAAAATATATAAAATAATTTCTTGATTTTTTTTTCTTTTTAATCAAAAGATGATGATTAATGGCTACAAGTAGCAGTCACAAAGCGGGATGATTGTTGGCAATATTCAGCATGTTTTCGCTGAAAAAAAACCTCAAGCGGCTCGTCAGCGTGATTGGGGTATAATCTCTTTAAGTGACACCTTCATTGATTTGGCTTCATGCTGTCCGCTGTCAACGTTTTTAGACACAGTAAGTACCACCGGTCTTTCCTTGTCTACCGCCGTAGTCACAGTGAAGCCAAGCGCAACATATGCGTCGTCATATTTCCTCGTCTTAGCTTTCGGGAGACCTTCTCTCTCTACCTGTTGACTTCGTGTCTGCACTTCATACTCATATTCTGTGCTGTGTGCAAACAAAACGCCGAGCGAATGCTCCCTGCGCGCACTCTGCCAATGGGTGTCACTGCCCCCTAATGTAGTGGAGGTGCAATTGCACTTTATTCTCGGACAGTAAAAAAAAAATCTTAATTAAAAAAAAGCTTGTTCCCTGAGGTCAAACGCGCCCCCCTTGACTTGACGGTGCGCACCACTATTTGAGAAGCACTGCTGTCGCTGGACTTTCGCTAACTGAGATTATTGCACGTATGGGATGCGTTTCATTGCAGTTGTTCCTTAGCAGACGATGATTGATTTTGAAGTTGTTATCTGTCCTGCTTTAGGTGCAGCCGTATGTTTCAAACCACGGCATCAAAGAATGGAACGGCAACTATGCGCCACTGCGACCTCACGCCTTTATCCCCCCCACTGTCCATGCACACAACTTCCCCCACCTGCCGCACGGCAGCCCCAAGCACAAGTTAGGTGCCCCCGCCACACACGCCCTGTTATCTTACCCTCCCAGCGGACCCCTTACTACAGCCCCCCACCCAATGTTGACCTCTCATCCTGCTCCTCTACTTCAGCACAGCTACGGCCTCTCCCACGGCCAAGGGGGCGCTATCGTTCACCAGGTGACCGTGGGCGTCAGCAGCCGTTCTCGGCATGCTGGCTATCACAGGCTCCTTCCCTCACCGACGGTCCACCCACACCAGCAGCCTGGCTACGTTCACCACCCCCATCAGTTCAAGGCCGCCTTCCACCCGCCACTTCCCCCTCCTCACCCATATATGGCTTCGCCCGCCACCTACACGGGCTTCCCTCTGAGTCCCACCAAACTCGGCCACCATCCTCAGTTCTCGTACATATGAGGAGAAAAGTGCGGCCGCAGCGGTCCCGGTGGGGTCATCCCATGGGTCACAAAGGCCAACGGCGAACGCAGTGGGGCTGCGGCATGGACGAGTCGAGCTTTTCAGCAGAGCACAAAACAAGCCCATGTAACCAGGAGAGGGGGGGGGGGGGGGAACATGTTTTGGCAAGCGTGAATCTGAAGGTTAGTAAATCAGTGCTTGCGTTTGATTATCGGAGCAACTTGAGCTCAGAAAAGACGTCTCGTAAAATCACGTCTGCCAGCGGATGAATCATGTAAAGCTTTATTGAGAGAGCACGAGACGAAACATCATCGCAAAATTTAAGGCCGTGTCCTTTGCACATCATTTCTATCACGTTTTCGTTGGGAATTTGCCACGCCGGCGACAGTTCCATTTCACGCGCGTTGTCTTGTAGCATGTGCGCATCTGATCTGTTGAAGCCATGCTTGGATTTGAAGGCTCTCATTTTTTTTTTTTTTTTTCTGCTGCTGCCGCCATCTGCCAGTGCCTTAATAGCAGAGTCCAAGGTGTCACTTCAATTTATATAATATATATAGTGGGTGGGGGGGGGGGGTACGTTGAAATAGGCTTGCAGCACTTAGCCTTCAGACTCTGAATTTGATGGGCTTTTTGGGATAAATAGGATTCTTTAATATGATGAAATATTGTTCAACTTCAGTTTGCTTGCTAACTCGATATGGTTTTACTTAAGCTACAGGCTGCACATTTAGGGCTTTGACTGAATGATTTTTTTTAAAAAAAATGTGTATAAAGAGTGATGTGATTTTTTTGATAATCGATTTCTACTCACTATAGTACTTAATTCATCACAGTATTGTCACTGTTTACTGTAACCGCAATACAATCGAGACAGCCTCTGGGTTGCTGTGTGTGTGTGTGTGCGCGCGCGTGCGCGTTTGTTTTTCCGTTGATTTCGATTTGCAGTTGTATATGTTTGGGTGCGGTGTAAATCTTAAGAAGAGGAATTCTTTTCAATGTTTCACAGTGTTTGAAATCGAGTCATTGACGGTATCCTTGCTGAGCTGCCTGGTGTTAACCGTTTTAACGTCCGGCCTGTACTAGTTTTGTTACATTCCTTCAAGGTGGATTGTGCATAGCCGTGCTATTCTTTTCACGTTCAATTTTTTTTGTGTCGAGTCGTGTTCTGCTGATCCTTTACGGCAATCCGCACCAAAGACGTTGTTCAGCAATCTTTTTGTCCGAGGCGCAGTGGGATGTTCCATCATTCTTTCACCTCCAGCAAACTGTTGCAGTTTGACATTGAAATCAAATATTTTCAGAGGTCTATTTTAGAAATAAGGTTGAGGTTTTATTTTTCTGAACTATATTTGGCTAATTGTATTTGGAATGTATAGATATTAAGCTGCTACGTACTGATTATCTGCCACTTTGTAGCTGTGAATTTAGAGCAGGGCTAGGGAACTCCGGTTCCTTGAGAGCCAAGTGCCGCCCGTTTGAGATCTCCACCCCCTCCCAACTCCAAAACGCTTGATTCCGATCGTTTAACTCGGGCGTGTTGGAGTAGGGAGGGATTGAAAACGGGCAGGATGTGACTCTCGAGGAACCGGAGTTCCCTCCGTCATTTAGTGGATTAATCTCTTTTAAGACTGCAATTCTCTCTCTTGTAGTTCTGATGACTAGAAGTGGCTTTGACTTTGAGTATAAATGCTATCCGACATGCTAGTGCCTCTGTATATCTGCTATCATGTTTTGAAGTGATTTGTATACTGCTGTAATGGAAGTTGACCTTTTTTTGTTTTTGTTTGGTGTGTCTTTTGTCTTTTTAGCATCAGTATTTCATCTTGAAATGTAGGCTGAGATTAACTCTTAGATTGTGTAGTCAGTGTGGTATTGACTTATTATTTTTGTCGTTGTACATTTTGCGACATGGGCTTTTTCTCCATATCGTGCCGTTCTTGCGACTCTTTGTACTGTACGACTAGTGCCTTTCTCCAAAACTGGCTCGCGGTCTCATTGAGATCATACGAATCACAAATGTATGTACTAGTTCCTTCTTTGAGGATAGATCCCTAACTTTTGACATCACCAACAGTTTGAAAACAATACTTTTTTTTTTTTACACAGTATCCTAAGAAAGTACAAGTCAGGGAATGTTGATTGCGCTCACCAACGACACCGCACAGTACTCAAAAGCGTCGGACCTGAATTAAGACAAATGCAAAGCTTTATTGTTGCACCTGAATGTATCTGTGGAAACGACAAAATCCGTTGGATCATAAGATGCCTGATCAATGTGTTCTCCGTGTGTGTGTGATCTGATCATAAATGGTTCCTTGTATGCAGCTTTTTTTTTTTTTTTACCATAGGTAGGCAATCATGTGTTTTGTCAGGGGGTTCTTCCAAAATGCTTTACCCACCAATCAAAGTTGAAGTGTCCCTCATCTATTTATTCTAATGTTGCCTATGTAATATGTATTTTATGTGGAACTTGCTACTGTTGTTAACAATCCTAAAACAACTGAGCGGGTTGCACACAGTTGGAAGCGGTGCTGTGTGTGCCTCTTCAAGTTTGAATTTAGTATGCGCGCATGTTGTGCCTGTGTGTCTCATGGCACAGACATCGCCATTCACATTAGGGATTAGCATTAAACGCGCGGATAAAATTGTTGGTCGTTCCTGAAAAGAATAACAATTTCCTCCTCCCACCCCTCGCGGTTGACTTGGGACCAGTGAGCAGGCTCCCTGTCAATCGCGATCGACGTATTAGGCACCCCCTGCCTTAAAATCGAAGGTAATTTGCTGGACTAGCTTAGCACTTACCGCCATTTTTTGCGCATGATAAGATAAGATAAGATATCCTTTATTCAGTTGGCATCTGACTGCTTGCTCTGAATGTCAATCAAAGTAACGGGATTGATGATAAGCTGACAATCGCGAAATCTGCTGTACTCCTTTTCGACGCTTGTCATCTGAAACCTGAGAGCCATTGAACCCACCAAGGAGCCGCGGGTTGGCCACCCGTTGATCTAGAGCCTTCACAACCGCTGCAGCTGTAACAAACATTTAAAATACTATGTCCAAGTAATCAGAATATTGATCAAAACCTGGGGGGACCGAGCCTTCTCTGTCGCCGCCCCCACCCTCTGGAACGCTCTACCACAACACATCCGCAACTGTACTGACCTCCAATCCTTCAAATCATCCCTAAAAACTTTTTTAATCTTTTTTACCAATTTTTCTTTTGTTCATCCAAATGAACTTTTGTAAATTATGTATGCTTGTTTTAAATGCACATTTTTGTCCTGTGTTTTTATGCTCTTGTAAAGTGTCTTTGAGTGAGATGAAAAGCGCTTTCAAATAAAATGTATTATTATTATTATTATTATTATCCATATGTAGCTCCCTCAGGATGTAGCATGAAACGCGACACAAAGTCCATAAAAATACAGGGTTTATTACTTGGCATACATAAAGATGGCATTACAAAACAAGAAATGAAAGACAAACGTTATGGAGACAATCGATTCAACAAAAAGACACAAACCCTGTGGGGCTCCTATTCACAAGTTTTTTTTTTTCTTCGTTTCCTAATGGCTGCGCAGAGCTCACAGAGTAGCTGTCGGTCTGTTTGAGTGTGTGTTGGCGAATGCACGTGTCCGTTAATTTGGGGCAGAACGCTTTTATGTTACAATTGACTCCTGCTAATAATCACCGCGAGACGGCATAGAAACACAAACACGGAAACAACTCGGTGGGGAACAGAAAGAGACTGTAACTAACCCCGTATATAAAAAGCATCGAATTATAGGGCGCATTGTCTGCTTTATGGGTAAATTGAATGCTTTTAGGTGGGCCTTATAGTGCGGAAAATACAGGAATAATCGTTTGTATTACATTAACAGAGAGCTACCAACAATTTTGTTCATGGGTGTATGTTCCTCCTTCATTGGCTCTTATTTAGTGTCTAAGTTAGATCTGTCAAATTATTACCATCGCATGAGATGGACACATGTATCACCTCGCTGACGTCCCATAATCTCTGTCCATTTCGGATGGTTGTATTTAGTTTTGGGTTAAACAGTTCCTGCGGGCAAATGGAGCCTTGCAGCCTTCAGTTTGAACGGAAAGGATCAGGTTTTGTTTCAAAAATTAGGGTAACGGTCTGAAATAATAGATTTTAGTCCCAGACTGCTTTTCTTCTTTTGTGCTGGCACTTGTCTAAGTTACTAGTTCTAATTCAATAGAGATGTTGTGTGATGATTTCTTTTGTTGTTGTTGTTGTTGTTGTTTGGGTTGTTTTTTGGGTACTGAGCTGCATAATTGTCCAGTTAAGTCCTCAGACTCATTTAAATATAATTAATACGGCAGTTCTCTAATTATTTGGGTGATCTTGTGTTTAGTCAATTTTGTAGACACATTTGGTGAGTTGAAACCATTACCGTTCAAAATGTGTACTTTTGTGTTTTTATGATTTTGTGTTCTTTAATGCTACATTAGTTTGACAAGTAGCAACTGCACTGTGCAATATTCAACATGATGAGGACTGGGAAAATTCGAATTGTTTGGGTGTCACATGTCATGTGTGTGATTCTTCCCCCCCCCCCCCCCCCCCCCCCCATCTGGTTCTTCATTTTAGTGTGACCAGGCCTTATTATGTACTTAGTCACAAAAAGCGGGTTCCTTCTTGGTGACTTATTGGTGAGTGTCAAATTATAAATTGATGTCAAAGTTCACTTTGAAATAAAAAAAAAATAAAAAGATATTTTGCTTGACTTGCTCTGTGTTTTGTCTTTGATTCCAAACGTCTCTTTCTGTCAAGCTACACCACAATTTCAGATAATTATGCAAAAAAGTGAATGTTGTTAAACCTGCCGATGTATAACAGCATTAATTTCTGATTATTATTCAATATAAACGTTTTTGGTCAAATGCACTGTTCCAAATTATGCGTAGCAGTGTTTAAAGACATTTTATTTACGGTGAAGAACTAAAAATAGGCACTTGTTGAAATTGCTGGAATCAAAAGCTATTTGATAGCAACTTTGCAAGTTTTGCAACTTGTGACTTTCGGACAGTGCTTGAATTTTGTTCAATCACTGTTAATTACAGTGATACACAAATGATACAGCACATCAATGTATTTAAAATACTTGTTTGTCAAGCTCTAAAAAAACAATCAAAGGCGTGACTTCAACATATAAGAGTCAGTGCCACATTAATTATTGAAGTCGGGGAACACACAAAAATGTTTGTTCCACCCTTTAGTAATGTATATAGTATATGAGTATATAGTAAAAGAACACGACATCACTTCACAGATTTGGTGTAATAATAGTGCAGTAAGTTTTTTTTTACTGTCCCTCTTATATTGTGTTCAGAAATGTATTTTCTATGCTGATTGGGGAAAAAAATCGTTATTTTCCTAGCACATCGGGTATTTGAGATGTTTTAAGTGATATAAAAGATGGGCAGTACAGATTTTACCCTGCGTTGTAGTTTTAAACAATGACATTTCAGGGGGAAAAAAATCCCCCTTTTGCTGAACCAAACCCTTAATTCATATATACTGCATATGATATTGTTAGAATATTATTATTGTGAAAACCTGGTGTGCTAGAAGAAAAAAAAAAGGACGGTAGATTCGATTTGGGGCCCCCCGCATACATTTCATGTACCCCACTCTTGCCTTTTTAAACAGGTCTGGTCAATGGTCTGGTACTCGCAACACTGATGACTGTGACCCCCTCAGCAACAGGAGACTTTTCACAAGGGGGCGCTTGTTTCCTTCAAAACTGAAAACCACTCTTCTAATCCATCCTTGTGTGTTTGGTTCTGATACACACACGGGTGTGTGGGTTGGCCAATTTTACCCAGTTTGTATTCCTGATAGGAGTCGAAAATAGCAACCTGAAAATTAGACAGTTATATGTTGAAGGGCTAATATAAAAATAGTGAGTCACTTTTTCTTTTTTTTTTGGATTGCTTACTAAAAAAAAAGTAAAGAACGAATGACATGTGGATTGGCGGTTACAGAGTGGGCCTTCTGCCCAGTGCCTTGATCTTGCACAACAACAGAGATGCTAACGCAGGAGTAAAGATTCGTGTGAAAAACACTTTTGGGCCCTAATAAGCCATAGAATGAAAAAGTGGACAAACTGCGGTAAGTAAGTATGCCTTCTTGTGCTCCATGATGTAGTAGATCATTAACGCACACGAACACAGTCCTCAAGTCCCAATTACAGTTTATAAAGAACACTTAGAGGTTATTCATCTTCCGAGCCGCTTGATCCTCACTAGGGT
Source organism: Hippocampus zosterae (assembly GCF_025434085.1). NCBI lineage: Eukaryota > Metazoa > Chordata > Actinopteri > Syngnathiformes > Syngnathidae > Hippocampus > Hippocampus zosterae. The sequence continues at coordinate 28,380,792 of NC_067453.1, read as the reverse complement.
CGCGGGGGTGCTGGAGCCTATCCCAGCTGTCTTCGGGCAGTAGGCGGGGTACACCCTGAATCGGTTGCCAGCCAATCGCAGGGCACACAGAAACTAACAACCATTCGCACTCACACTCACACTCACACCTAGGGACAATTTAGAGTGTCCAATCAGCCTGCCATGCATGTTTTTGGAATGTGGGAGGAAACCGGAGCAGCCGGAGAAAACCCACGCAGGCCCGGGGGAGAACATGCAAACTCCACACAGGGAGGCCGGAGCTGGAATCGAACCCGGTACCTCTGCACTGTGAAGCCGATGTGCTAACCACTGGACTACCACTTAGAGGTTAATGCTTCTCAATTGTTGTCACCCTGGGACTGACGTTTTCCATTTTATTCGGCCTCGACCTATTTTTACAGAAGTTGAGAACGATAAAGGGCGCTGTTAAAAAATAGCATGTGAAAACATATATTCACATTGAAAAATGAAGAGGAAACATTGAATGAACGTGAATTTTTTTTTGAAGTAATCTGTACGAGACCATTTAACATTGGCCTATTTTTGTAAAGTGTGCAATATATTATGTAATGTTGATGTTGTATTTGCATATTGGATAATTTAGTAAAAAATATTTGTTACGATTATTTGAGGCATATATTCGATTTCACTTGTTTAAAATTTAAAAAGGTGCAGTATGTTCAAATATTTCTTTGTTTGAACTGTTTGCCAGAGTGTCAAATGACTGGCAAGAATGTCTCCTTAAGTACATTGAACTTGATGTAAGGGTTCTTAAAGTTAATCAAACCAGTTATTTCAAGTTGTTTAAGAATTGAAATGATTAAATTAGCTTTATTATTCATTGTAAATACATTTTCAATTTAGCCTGAAAATCCACCCGCGCTCACATTCACATGAGTGATGTTTCCACCTTTGATTATTTTTGATACACAACGCCCAAAATGTTTATGCCGGTCAGTATGCGCATTTCCGTTTCCTAAGTAAGATCATGCTTTTATTTTGAAGTCGCCAACAACTACTTCCGTTCTCCGATCGTAATTTGACGCGGTGGCCAGCATCTTTGCGGTCACAGCCAGGATATCAGACTTTACACACACAGACAGCGCGACGGTAGAAGTAAGACATTGATCCGTCTTTGTTTCCCGGTAGAAAGCCAAAGCACCCTCCCTGGCAGAGGGTCCATGGAGAGCGGAGCCCTGCTTGTGCGCACCCGGGGCAGCTTGATCGGATGCCGCCGTTAGCTGTTCTCCACTCAACATTAATTGGTTGACCGATGGCTCCCAAACATGAGCTCTTTCCCATAAGCGAAGGCGCCGGCGGCGGCCACGGGGTCGGGCGGAAAAAGATTCCCAAAGGGCAATTCTTGCCGTGTCTTGTGGCGCGGAACCTGGATGCGTGGACGCCGAGACGGGAGAGGAGGACGCGGGCGTTGGGCGGGATGCTGGCCCGGTGCTTTGTGACCGTCGGGACGGTGCTGATGCTGACGATCCAGGTCTCATTGGCTGCTGATGGTGAGACGCTGATGCTTTCGTGCTTACGCGACCTTTATTTAAGCCCATCGTCGCCAGTACAACAAACATAAATGTTGGTTTAGCTGTGATTGTTGACACTGAGTTCTCTTTCGAAATGAGAAAGCTTTTTTTTTTTTTAAGGACGCATCGATGGTTATTGAGCGGGAGAGCTTGTTTATGCTCTTGGACGTTAGTATCGTTCTTTGAGGCAAATTATTTTGTGTTAGGAACAGTTGTTGGTGATCTTGCGGTACACCGTATGATGCATTACACAGCTCTGGGGTGAAACAAATAAAAAGACTTTAGAAATTATTGGAATTTATAATTTCAGTCCAAATAAAAAAAATATTTGGACTTTTTTTCTGGAAATAAATGCTCTTTAAATTGCTTTTTCATATTTTGGCAGTTATGTTTTCAGTATTGAAGTTTATAAAATAAAATAGAAATGATAGTTTTACCTAAATTTATCCTAAAGAGTAAAACCTGAACAACGGATATTATTCTCTTCTTTTTTTTTTGTATATACAGCTGAAACTCACCTTATTTTTGCGTGGCTTATGTAAACAGCCCCCACCCTGTCTGAGTTCTATTTAAAGCATGTGTGATTGAACATCACTTGTTCAAAGCATCCCCAAACGCACATTGGGAGTGCACAGTGGGCACACAAGCAGACACAACAACACTGACTGGGCTCTTGCGCTGCAATCCGGGAAGTCTTTTTTTTGAAAGGGGTGTGGGGGTGATTATTCGTCATTCGCCGAGCATTGAGCTTGTAGTTTTTCAACCTCATGCATTTCCATAGGGGACGTTTCACTGTCGACGCAGATCAATGATTTATGATTTCCTTGTCCTCGAGGTATAGGAAGAAAAAAACCTACTAATACAACAACAGCAAAGACCTTCGTGTCTGACTTCAGCTCTTGCGGAGGACCACAGTGTTTCATTCTGCATGCAATATGATACTTTGAAGCCAGAATTTTGTTGTAACTTTGACAAATGTATCGCCAGATTCCAGAAAGGAAGACCACAGGTTGAAAATATTTGGTCAGTAGGGTGGCTATATTGGATAATCAAGTTTCCCAAACTCAAATTTGTGTTGTGTTTCTCCAGCACTGACCTGCTTTTCATATCAAAGGTTCATTTTCACATATCGCATGAAAACATTAAACCTTGGTAATTACAATAGTTACCGTCGTGATGAACATGAAATGGAGGCAACCCTGTTGTATGCGGTTAAAATCTCTGCCTCACAGCTGTTATGTTTAAATCCCGTCTCAATGATGAGCTTCTTCCCATATTCCCAAAATATGCATGTCAGATTTTTTTGGAGACTCAAAATTGTCCATCAGTGTGAATTTTTGCCTTATTTGTCTAGAAATGCACAGCAACGGGATATCAAACCAATCTCGGCTGTGCCCCCCCCCCCCCCCCCCACCCACCTTTCACCCCAAAATCTCAGCTGGAATACGCTTCAGGTTTTCCCACGGCCCAAATGAGGACAAGTGCGGTAGAAAATGGATGGATGTCTACTTTGCAGTGGTGTAGCGCTGCACTGCGTCATATTGAGAGGTGTTTCTAATCCTGAGCCTACATGGGTCAGCTTCTTGGAAATACCTCTCAACTCTCAATATGATGCAATGCAATTCTTTACCGCTGTAGAACTACACCCTGAACCGTTTGCCAGCCAATCGCAGGGCACACAGAGACAAACAAACATCCACGCTCACACTCACACCGAGGGACAAATTCTAGTGTTCAATCAGCCTGCCATGCATGTTTTTGGAATGCGGGAGGAAACCGGAGTACCCGGAGAAAACCCACGCAGGCCCGGGGAGAACATACAAACCACACAGGGAGGCCGGAGCTGGAATCGAACCCTGCACCTCTGCACCGTGACGCCGACGCGCTAACAAGTCCACCACAGGGCCACCTGGCTTTATCGTGAAAGGGAAAATATAATTTGCATGCGCATTTGATGACAGGTCACGGGTCACATCGACAAATGAACATCGTCGGTAAGAAACAAAGCCAACAAGATAGATTGCACGGTTAAGAAAAAGGTTTTCTGATGGATCCTGTTCGATGGTTGAACGGGTTCTTGCTGTTGTGTTTCATTTGGCTATGCGAAAAATGAGATGTTCCACTATACTGTGGTTCGTGTACAAAAGCGTACTTTTTAATTCAAGGTCATACTCGCTCAGCTCTACTGCTACCTCTCTTCTGTGACATATCGTATCCCCACAAGACACCTCCTTTATATTTGAGGAGCATAAAAAAAGAGACTCTCATGAGAAGAATGGAAAATTTGGAATTAATACAGAAAACGTAGAAACTTGGCAAATATTTTGGGAAAAAAAAACCACTTGGGAAGTCACCCCAGTTAAAATTGGAGAAAACCGCCCACTTGCGCTTCACATATTCTCTTTCATACCCTACTGCTGAAAGCAAGACGGAGTGGTTCTGTCACGTTGTGCCCGAAGCGATGGAAAGATCGCTTTGTGCACAACAAAATAAGGAGGTGGATCCCCGAAAACGCAGACACGTAAAAGGATTTTGTCAGAAAACAAAGGGAGTCTTTAATAAAGAACACAAAATACCCGACAGGGAAAAATAACAAAAAGCGCTGGTCAAAATAAGGACCAGGGAAGGAATAAAGGGAACAACCGAAAACGCTCGCGGAAAACAAATGGCGAGGAAGGTCTGATTAGACAAGTGTATAAATTTCATACGAGAAGAATAATGACGCGTAGTAACAGCCACAAGGCTAGGAGGCAACGAGTAATCAAGGTAGGAATCTGAGCGAGAGAAATAATGGCACGGCGTGGAATTCTCTGGCGGAGAGAAAGCCCGCCCCCTGCTGGCAAACACGGTACGTGACAGGTTCAAAATGGGACTTTCTTACCTTGTTACATAACATTCAACACTTGCGGGTTTTGTTTGGTGGCGAACGTGCCATTGTGGTCTTTTCCGCTCAGCCTTCCTTTGATGGAAGGCTACGGGGTTGAAGTGTATGAGCGTATTTGTGTCTGGCTGGCTCATACATTGCGCGTGTATGTTTTCTTTCAGAGATCTTTGTGAACCGTCAATAGCTGAGATCTTTTGGTCTGGGTTACCATGGGAACAGATCTGCGGTTTTGTCCTGGGCTTTATTTGTCAGTCAGGGGTTGGAATAGCACGAGAGTACCGGTACATTCTACAGTCACGGAGAGTCCGGTGCTGCGGGAACACACATTTTAGACATCAAGTTCAGGAATCCTGTCGGGTTTTCATCAAAGCTTTTTGTTTGCGGCTTATAGACATCTATTTATGTTCGCGTTTTCAACTCGCTCACAATTATGAATCCTATCTGAATCCAGCTCCTCGACTCAAGTTCTCCGTGTCGTCTGCCCTCTTTGTGACCAGCCTTTGATACCTCATCAAATTTGTAAGACGCTACTCTTGTATCGGTTGGACAGACTCACCCGAATGAGAGAGTGGTTCTGAACAGCATTCATTTGTTAGTCCCGTCTGTCACCGATGATGCACGGCCCCCACTTGCTGGCTGTTGACTTGCCTGGGCGCAAGAATGAGAGAAACGTAAAGCCTCAAAAGCAGCCAGCATATATCAAAAAGACTCATTGGCCATTCGAGGCGATGCGTCTCCGTCATATTACTCTATGAGAGATGGTGGCTGCTTTCAAGTTCGAAAGTCTCTTTTTACACACTCAATTTGCATGAAAACATACCTACGTGTGTTGTTTGGTTGCCTACAATATTGCAGAGCAGAAGATGCGCAGTACATTCAATTCTGCCATACCAGACTCTAAATTGAGACCAAATTAACCCTTTCTGTGACAGCGGACAGCTTATTACACAGGTGTCAAACTCGAGGCCCGGGGGTTCAGATGTGGCCCGCTGCATCATTTTAAGTGGTCTGCGAAAGCAAATCAAAGATGAAAATTTCCATGATACTTCTTAAAATTCATTCATTCATCATCTTCCTAACCGCTTGATCCTCACTAGGGTCGCGGGGGGTGCTGGGGCCCATCCCAGCTGTCTCCGGGCAGTAGGCGGGGGACACCCTGAATCGGTTGCCAACCAATCGCAGGGCACACAGAGACGAACAACCATCCACGCTCACACTCACACCTAGGGACAATTCAGAGTGTTCAATCAGCCTGCCACGCATATTTTTGGAATGTGGGAGGAAACCGGAGTACCCGGAGAAAACCCACGCAGTCCCGGGGAGAACATGCAAACTCCACACAGGGAGGCCGGAGCTGGAATCGAACCCGATACCTCTGCACTGTGAAGCCGACGTGCTAACCACTGGGCTACCGGGCCGCCTACTTCTTAAAATGTGTTCCAAAATTTCACATTTTCACATGCAAGAAATCCGTGACATATCGTAAGCATGTTCTTGTTACCAAAGCCCTCATTCCAGTTACTTACACAATAGTTGAATAAAATGTTCTTCTTGACTTCTTTGTATAGTTTCAGTCATCACGGCCCGGCAAGGGAAACGCTCATTACAATGTGGCACGTAACAAAAAAAAATGAGTTTGACAAACCTGGCTTATCATGTTATCAGGTTACAGGGTGCCTGAAAGGGGTTAAGCTAAATCAGGATATTATAGGAAGCAAATTATCCTCTTGTGCTTCACTTCCTCATGGTCAGTTTGCATTTCAAACCGTATTTCTAGAATTTGCGGAATAGCCCAGTTGTTCCAAGAATGCCTGATGATCTTAGATTTGTTCATATCCCCCCGCACCCACCCCCACCCACTCCCTCCACCGCCCATAGGAAATAAAAGTGTGAAATGCATCGCTGAGTCAGTGTCACAATCATAAAACCCTTTTTTCACTTTTTCCAGGCGACATTTTTATTGTTCTCTTCACCCGCCGCTGCATACAATGTAATGTGTACGCACCTTTCAAGAATTGTGACAAACATGACAAAAGTAGAGACTAAAGTCAGCCCATTTCTGTTGTTGTTGTGCCATCATTGTGCTGAGCCGCCAGTACTCAGATGTACGAATGTCCTTTGAATCTACCCCCGCCCCTCCACCGTTAACTTACACGCTCACTCATTAACCTACCGTCGGCTTTCAGTACTATGCTCCTGTAATGTTGTCCAAGTTCCTTTTTATCATTTTATGGTCCTCATCACATTTTCCTCCTTAACGATAATTGTCAACTTTTGTTGCGTTATAATATATTCCAAATTCCAACGCGAGATGTGCACAGGTCTCAATTGACGTCATCACGTCGTTTGAATGACACTCCCGCTTGGCCATCGCTGGCTGCGGATGATCACATGACTTTGCTTGTCCAATCAGTGCTGTGGGAAATGTAGTTCGCTTTGTAGTCAACGTGTGACTGTTGTGATAGTACGTCGTACAATTAAAAAAAAAAAGTATACTTATCTATTTAAATGTTGTTTATTTTTTTCTGTTTTTTATAAATGTGTTTTTTTATGTCTTGGATTTATAAAAAAAAAAAATCATCAATTTTTATTTTTCACAAATTAAGGGTTCGGTGAACATGCATATGAACTGGTTGGGTTCGGTACCTCTAACAAGGTTAAGAACTACTGCTTTAGTGGTTCCACTGAATTTGTTTTAGCATAGAATATCCTCCAAAAGACAGAAGAACAGACAGTATACAACAGGTTAGTTTCACAGAAGGTTTGGAACACAGAATATAAGGCGTCTGATGTAATGCCTGTGGAATTAATTAAAGTACAGTCATCAAGGCACACTAGTTAGTGCGGTTCCTCTCCCAGAAGATCTCTGAGCGGCTTATCTTTTATCTGATCAGAAGTTTGAAGTCTCCTCTGAGCAAAAGATTCTTGTGGTGCCTGAATAAAAATAAATCAAGAAAAAAAAAATTCACTGCGTTAGGAAATGATGAAAGGCCTCATTCAGTTGCCAATAAGGTCGATGGTATTGACGCAGTCTGAGCACGAAGCAGTGACTGAACATCACACACATATGAACTCGCACGCACACCAGGCTTGCAACCGTTGAGTGGATTTGTCAGCTAGTCGACTTTATGACTCTGCATTGTCCTTTTAATGCTTGAAGTCAACTGGTCGCTGCAAAAAAAAAAAAAAAACGTCGTTCAACCCTGAACACACACGCACCCCTATCCGTAGCTTGCATGAACTTGCACACTATAGTTGCATGAAATGGATCACAAATTAATATTAACTCCTTTCATGCACCCTGTAACCTGATAACATGATAAGCTGTCCACTGTAGTAACCGCTGTCCCTCAAAGGGTTAATTTCCTTTGTAGCTTTAAAGAAGGTGTTTCCTTTTCCGTGTTTTTTAAAAAATAATTAATTGTATAAGTTTTGCTACGAAAGTGGATGTTCAGGAGTCCCTCCGCTATCATTTCACTCATATTGACCTTTTGACTTTCCTTCATTGACTTCATTGTAGTTTGCCTTTTTGAGGAAATTAATTTCTTTGGATAAAATTAATTATCTTTGAGTTTGGGGGTAAATTGCTTAGCCCTCTCTTTTTTTTCTGCACTACTGTATATACCTTTTCAGTGGGATACCTTGGGAGCTTTTTTGGGGGAGGGGGGCATTTGGTCCATTTTTTTTGGACATTTCAAATATACATTTTTTTGTAAGTGTGTTTGTGCCTCAGTCAAATGTGACCGCTCCATTCATAAGGTATGGGCAGCCAAATCCCTCCGCTATTTGCTGCGCTGTCTATACTGGACGTAAAGAACAGAGATTGGAAGTTGTTTGAAGGCGTCTCGAAAGTCAAATTTATTAAGATGGCTGTTCAAAAGCTTTGGCAAGCAGGCCCCAAATGACTTTGCTGCAACTCCACTTTGAGGACACAATTTCTTGGCCAAGTTCAACATATCCTCTGTCCAGACATTTTTATGACCATTATGTCCACTATTAAACTGTGTTATTATGTTGTTATGTATGTACTGTACCATAGCCAATTACCTAAAGAAACAAGAACGAGAAAAGGAAACTGGGGACGCTGCCAATTCAACATGGTTTGTGCAAAACCGAGGAGGACCGAATGCAAATGTGGCCCACGGTTCAAATGGCGACGAATACAAATACCCCAACCTTCTCGTCCAAATACCGGTACGCTACCTTGATCACATTGTAGTTATGTTTTCTCCATGAGGGTTGCCAAAATGCCAAAATGAAACCTACCAACAAAAGAAACCTACCGTGAAACATGGCGGCGACTCTGTTATGTTATGGGGATTTTTTTTTGCTACGACTGGTACAGGGTGTCTCAAATCAGGGTGCAATGAACTCTCAAGGTAGTCTCAAGAGATGTGTACTACCCAGGGTCAGAAAACTTGGCCCCAGTCGCAGGTCATGGCTCATGCGACAGCATACTGACCCAAAACACAGCTAAAAACACCCATGGCTGAGAGCAAAACCACATTACTCTTCTCAAGTGGCCTTCAATGAGCCTCAGTCGAAATCCTCTTGAACATCTGTGGAAGGAGCAGAAACATGACATCTGGAGAAAGCCCCTTTCAAGCCTGATGCAACTGGAGCAATTTGCTTGTGAAGAGTGGGCCAAAACACTTGCCGAGAGGTGCGGAAGCTTTAGTGAAAGTACCTCAAATTGTTTGATTGCAGTTATTGCCATAGAAGGCTGTGCAATAAAAACAAGGACAAACATCATTTTTGTCTAAGCCTGTTATGTGAGTTTTTTTTAAATAAAAAAAGAAATTCTGTTGCACTACAATTCAAAGGCAATGTCTAGTTGTCATTGATGAATTTGTTGTCATTATTGTGATCACTTCGATTATTTTATTTTATTTTTATTTATTTTATTTTTATTTATTTTATTTTTATTTATTTTATTTTTATTTATTTTACTTATTTTATTTTATTTTATTTATCGATTATTTTATTAGCTTTATTTTATTACATTATCAACGCGGTCCAATGTTTAAAACAGGTAACCAATCACTACCGAGGGGCCGGACCGGGGGTGCGGCATGCAAATATCGGGGGGCAGTGTTTTTCTTGTATTTTGCATACGTTACAATAAAATGTCAAACTCGCAGAGGCGGGACTTGAGTGTGATCGCGGAGCAACTAACCGTCGTTCGCTCTCAGAGGTCCGCTTCCGCCGATATTGAAGACAATTTTCCCGTGTGCCGAGTCGTTTCTTTCACTTTGTCCGAGAAAATCTCTGACAGTTGGAAATTGAGTCGAGTGATTCAACGGATCAACACATTAAAAAAAAAAAAAGCGTAATGTTGGCATTTCCAGCAAGGGCGTGACTCATCTTCTTACTTTCACGTTATTTAGTACACAATGGCACCAGGTTCTTATTTGCTGAATATTTTTGCTATTTGCTGCCAGCAAAGTGAATAGCGGGGGAGTGGAGCGGATGATAACGATCATGAACACAACAAACCTCCGATATTTCCGTGTCCTTTAATGTTGGGTTCGTATAATATTCGGAATATTTGAGCCTATCGTTAGTCATTTCACTTCTGTCTGTACAGCCGCGGTTCATTCTGCTCTGTGCTAACGTGATTATGCACTGCTGGGCTTCGCCACCCTCTTCCTCGAACTGATGAGAGGGAGCGCGGGGGAGTGGGGCGGGTGTGTGGGTGTGGGGGGGAACGCCAGTCCATGTGTGCCGATTATATAAAAGTTTAAAAAGATCTACAGAATCTTGTAACCTCAAGCTATAAATAAATAACGACCTCCCTTGACAAGGACAAGTTCTGCCAGAAAGCATGAGGTTCGTTTTTACGTCACCCATCAATCTTATCGATCTTCTCAGTCTTCCAAGGAAAATGTGCTCCTAATGAAATATTTTCACTCTGCTTTGTGCCTGCGGCTGCTGCTGCTGCTACGGTAAACTGATCAACGGCCAGTGTGCTTATTTTTTTTCCTCTGTTGCCAGGCAGAAACACAGAAGCAGCTTGAGGCTATTGTACAAGGAGGTTCTGATGATAACACGCTTCGGTCAAGCTGTCTTTGAACGGACCGCACTGATCAAAATATCTCTTTCATAGACTGTTTTTTTTCCCTGCAGGTGCCCGTTAAAAAAGTGTCTAATGTCTAGAACAAATAGTTTCCATATTCTCATACTCTTCAGAGTTCTGTGCCTGCAAACTAAAAAATAGGACGAGAACAGAAAGAAAGGAAGTGGTAATCTGATGAAAAACGACTCCCCTCACTTGTGGATTAATTACAAGGCAGTGCTCAGTTACAATTATGCAGATCAGAGATTTCTTGGATAAACAGATTTTGTGATCCTAATTAGCCACATTTTGTTTTCCTTCTTATCTGTGGGGGGGGGGGGGGCTGTTTTGAGCTTGCATGTTTCCTGATTAACGTGTTTGGGGAAGGTTAATGATATTCCCGCAGTCTCAAGTGGGAAGCACCGGGATGCACTCGCCTTGTTCAACGACCTAGCCGTGTGTGTGTGTGCACGTGCGAGCAACATGGAGTCAGTTTAGAGTCATGCAATCCGTGCTTTCCGTGTAGTGTGGCTCTGCGGGGAATTCACAGTCTGTCGCCCCCACATGCAGAAGTGTGCAGGTGTTTAGCTGGATGATGGAGACATCAGATTATGCACGTGGTACGCATTGCATACTAAATGCTCCCTTCCAGTTGTGTCATGCAGGATAGGAGTTTGTGTTGCTCGGTTTATTATCACAAGACCGGCATGATGTGTAGGCAGTGGTGAAATCACAATAGCACTCAAAATGTCAGCAAAATATACTTATATGCACTATTAAATTGATATTGATGCAAAGGATAAGTACTGCTACTGTATGCACTTGGGGCAGTACATTTTTTACGCACAGTTGACACATAATAATACTAATAATGTTGGAAAAGTACCATATTGGCCCGAATATAAGACGGTGCATTTTTTGCATTGAAATAAGACTGAAAAAGTGGGGGTCGTCTTATATTCGGGGTCTAGACATTATACCAATTCACGACGCTAGATGGCGCCAAATACCATTGAAACGAATGCTGAACTTGACTCCCCAGGCCAAAGTGAACCCCTGTCACGAAGAATAAAAATAAAAATGGCGGTCAGAAAGAAAAGAGAAGAAAATAATAGAAGAGATAACAGAAAATGGAGAAACGTAGCGACAATCTGGAAAAAAGTGGGTCGAAGATCGGCTAGGTTAACCGGCAGCTGAGGAGAAGTTATGATGTAATTTACATTTCAAAAACCAGAAGCCGTTCATTTACGACTGTGATTGCACTTTATTTTACATATTTAAATGTTCAGATTTTAAGATTTGAATGACGCAACATAATATACTATTTCTCTCAAGTATATTGTTATAATCATTAGTTTCAGATGTACCGTAATTATTTTCTGTATAAAAATTATTTGGGTGTTCAAAAAGTCCTTTTTCAAACTTGAGTTTTGAAAAAGAGGGGGTCGTCTTATAATCAGGGCCGTCTTATATTCGGGCCAATACGGTAATAATCTCAATAGTTCATCTGGAGAAACAACATTCCAAATTCATTCCAACAATGTAAACACTGTTGAAGTGATAGAACCCATTTAAATTCATCAGCTTGCGTCTTTTCACTTTCCATCCTTCGATCAGTAAACTCCTGAGCATGCAATTATTGGAGAGGCTAAGATGGTTCCCCAAATGTGAATCATTTTCATTCAAACTGAAAGGAATCCTTTCTACCTGTCTGGATCTCAAGGATTTTTCAAAGTCAGAGCATCAAATTGGTGTCAGCGGGTTGAAATTGAGTTTCAAAGCGGTTGGAGAATTATGGAGACTTAGATGAATGTTTTGGAACAGCATCATCATAAAACAATCAAAGAAGGTATTATCAATGGCAGTGGATGAGGAGAGTACACGCTGCGCCTTTGAATGACGCTGAGACTGCACCATTGAGGTGAGAGACGGCTGTGCAATGCATTTGATTTACCTAAAGAGGTTGGCGACTGCCTGTACATCATCCTCATCACCAGCAGCAGCATAATTCATCACTCGCTTTAGAAATAACACGTTCAAATAATGATTTTTGTGTCTTTGTCTTCATCTTTCAAAAGTGTCACTTGGCTGTTCATATGACTGGCCCTAACGTGTTGCATTTTGTACGTAAGGACTGAGGCTCCTTCAATCAGCCTTTTCATCTCTATGCACCTTTCAGCATCAGCTCTTTTCAAAGGGTTATTTTGTTTGACGTTTTCCTTCAAATGTATTTTTAAAGTGTCTTTGTGTCTTTTGACATTACATTTTGTAAATGCTAGGAAAAAGTCACGCTCGTGCGGGATTAATCATTCAACAGGTTTTCGTATTTTTCATTTTAACATGCTCTTAGTGGGAGGCACGGCAGTGACTGGTTAGCACGTCTGCCTCACAGTGTAGAGGTGAAGGGTTCAATTCCGGCTCTTCTCAGTTTTGACGGTATTTTGCAATGTGGTAGAAGGGGGGTATTCTAAACACTATGCAGTTTCATTCTATATGTGATGACATATCCTAAATTGTCCAAATTAGGAACAGGCCATTGTCTGTCACTAACCTTTGCCATTGCAGCAGTAGCAGAGTCAAAATCATCACTAATCTTTGCATGCCATCAGATAAAATCATTAACGATAATAAGTTCAACTGTAACGGAGAGTCTTAAGTCTTGCGCTGCATGACGGTGTATCCATCCATCCATCCATCATCTACCGCTTATCCGGGGCCGGGTCGCGGGGGCAACAGCTTTAGCAGGGAAGCCCAGACTTCCCTCTCCCTAGCTACTTCTTCCAGCTCTCCCCGGGGGATCCCGAGACGTTCCCAGGCAAGCTGGGTGACATAGTCTCTCCAGCGTGTCCTGGGTCTTCCTCGGGGTCTCCTCCCGGTGGGACCGGAACACCTCACCGGGGAGGCGCTCAGGAGGCATCCGAATCAGATGCCCAAGCCACCTCATCTGGCTCCTCTCGATGTGGAGGAGAAGTGGCTCGACTCTGAGCCCCTCCCGGATGACTGAGCTTCTCACCTTATCTCTAAGGGAGAGCCCGGACACCCTGCGGAGAAAACTCATTTCAGCCGCTTGTATCCGGGATCTCGTTCTTTCGGTCACGACCCATAGCTCGTGACCATAGGTGAGGGTTGGGACGTAGATCGACCGGTAAATTGAGAGCTTCGCCTTTTGGCTCAGCTCCTTCTTCACCACGACAGACCGATACAACGTCCGCGGTGTATTCATAACCTCAAAATGTCAAAGGTTGTGACTGTCATAAACCAAGGACATACCCCCACACCACCACCCACCCCGCAAATACACTCCTTTCAGCAATATTTGCTGGATGTTAATGAGTTAGCATTTTTCCCACAGGAAGTCGCTTTTGGAGTCCAGGCGCATCAACAGATGGGCATCAGGCATTTCATTAGACTGCAGTATCTGAGCAAGTCAGAGAGGAAGGGGTGATAGGGAGGCTAGAGCCCAAAATGACAATGGAATCAATCTCGGCCTCTTAAGGGTGACTGGAGGAGAAAAAGGATTTAGAGCTGCATGGCCTCATCTCCTCTCTCCAGTTCACCATGTTATTGCTGCAGCTGCTCACCACCTTCCATTAAACACTCACAGTCCGTGGGGTCTTTGAATCACAGATGTGCGTGTGTGTGTGTGTGTGTGCGTGTGTGTGCGTGCGTGAACTGGATTTTTGTTTTCTTGCTTAAACATGCTAGTCTGTTCCTTTCCGCATCAATTGCTGTGACTGCTGACAAACACACAGTAGCCCTGAGGCTCAACAGTGAGGTGAACACAGTTTGTTTGGATTTATGGACCTACAGGAGACTGATTGGCAAATTTTGAGGTGTCGTGTTTGGGCCAAATAATATTTTAGATGTGACTTTGCCCTCGAAGCTGATCCCATTTTTTGAAAGAGAGTTGGCTAGACGAAGGCTGGTTGCCAGGCTACTGCATACTGTATAGACAGACAATCAAGCTAAAATGCATATTTGGAGAATGTGAGAGGAAGCATCAGTAATCCCCAAGAAAGAAAAAGAAAATCACCACCAAATTACCCCAAAAACGCAAGCCCTGGTAAAACATGTAAATCCCACAAAAAAAAAGAAAAAAAAGATTTGTTCTTGGTTTTACTGTTTGGTGCTTTCTACCCCCTTTATTACCGATTTGTCTTACTGTTTATTGTGCATGTTAAATCGCTCCATGTACAGCACTTTGTATGCAGCGAAAGTGTTCGTTTCGCTGTTTGAAAGTGCTCGAGAAATATTCTTGACTTGACTTGACAAAAAATGTCCGGAACCAAGATTGAAATGCCAAATGACAGAAATGTGAGGCAGATGCGGTAACCCCCCCTCTCCCAGTTACTTTTATTCCCATAGAGAGAAATTTCATTTTTAAAATATCAATTTTTCTGTTCGTAAAAAGGAAAAGCTGCTCAGAAAAGTCTTACTTCGGGGTTCTGAAAGGTCAAACACTCCCACGTTCAAATCCTCATTAGAATGTATCAACTTAGAAAAGAAAACTTGCTTGAAGAAGAAACTTTTATCATGGTTCCTCATCTAGTAGAGAAAAAACAAGTTAGGCAGTTAGGACAAGTTCGTGGAGCAAGTGTGCTCAGTTACAAGCATTAGTGTGATCGAAAACTGTTTGCTGCCGAAATGGGATCGAACAAAGACCCGGTTGAATAAATAAGCAATACTCTGGGGTGGGGGGGGGGCAATTTTATAGTAGTTCTGTATGAGTGAACAATTGTACTCATCAGCATCTCTGATGAGTACAATTATATTGATTTTTTTGAAGGTTTTCATATTGTTAAAAAAGGGCAGCCTGGTAGTCAACTGGAGAGTGTGTCTGCCTCACAGTACAGAGGTGCAGGGTTCAATTCCGGCTCCTGCATTCCTGTTCTTCCATGCAACCACGACATGCAACCATGCCTGCGTGGGTTTTCTCCGGGTCCTCCGGTTTCCTCCCACATTCCAAAGACATGCGTGGCACGTTGATGGAACACCCAAAATATTGTCCCAAGGTGTGATTGTGAGCGCGGATGGTTGTTCGTTTCTGTGTGCCCTGCGATTGGCTGGCAACTGGTTGAGGGTCTCCCCCGCCTACTGCCCGAAGACAGCTGGGATAGGCTCCAGCACCCTCCGCGACCCTTGTGAGGATAAGCAGATCAGAAAGTGGATGGATGGATATTGTTAAACATTGATCGTGAAGTAGTATATTGTATTGTAGAGGTTTGGAGTTCTTGCGATATATTGGAAGACAAGAAAAACTAAATTCTAAGAAGATTCTCAAACCCGTGAAATGTTCTTTAATGCCACAGATCGGCCTCTTTCCTGTGAATGCGTGCAGCTGAGATTGCTTGGAAGACAAACTATATTGGCAATTTTCTGTGAATATGCAAACGTGTTCTTAGGAACAGCTTTGTAACAGCTTCTGCTGTGCGAACGTAGCCATTGGACATTGTGTTTTCTTAGGGCGCCGGGGGTTAGATATTGTGACGTTACGGCATTATTAAGAGGTGAATCAGGTCGCTAAATACCCACTGAATGCGCAGGTCCAAGACTCACCGCCCACCACTGCTAACACTGAACGGCTTGACAATTAGCTTAGAATGCATTCACATGAAATATTTTCTTTCATTCATTCATTCATTCATTCATTCATCTTCCGAACCACTTGATCCTCACTAGGGTCGCGGGGGGTGCTGGAGCCCATCCCAGCTGTCTTCGGGCACTAGGCGGGTGACACCCTGAATCGGTTGCCAGCCAATCGCAGGGCACACAGAGACGAACAACCATCCACGCTCACACTCACACCAAGGGACAATTTAGAGTGTTCAATCAGCCTGCATGTTTTTGGAATGTGGGAGGAAACCGGAGCACCCGCAGAAAACCCACGCAGGCCCGGGGAGAACATGCAAACTCCACACAGGGAGGCCGGAGCTGGAATCGAACCCGGTACCTCTGCACTGTGAAGCCGACGTGCTAACCACTGGACTACCGGGCCGCCCCATGAAATATTTTGACATGATAAAAAAACAAACAGTTCTTTCATAACATAACCTGGCATTTCTTTCAGTCCGTTAAATATTGTCATAATGTCGATATTGCAACAGGCTACTTTAATAGCACATATGGCATGCTTTTTCCAATATCGTGCAGTCCTTAAATATGTCCTTAAATAAATATGTCCTTAAATATGTGAGCGTTTTAAAATATGGCATCTTTGAATAAACTTTGAGTATTAGATATTTGGTATAAGATAGTAAGTAATCAATTTTACCGTTAATACACACAATGCAGTTGGATTGTTTTTTACTAGAGGTTACCTCATAAGTACGACGGAAAAAGTGCAAAAATGCTTGTGTGTAAATCCGATTCCAAACAAAGGGTACTCGTACGTTTGTCATCAAATGAGGATAGATGTTTTTTTCATAGAGCCACCAAATGAACTGCAAGGAAGTATTAATGAGGCAAATAAAACTGGCACTTAAAATAACCTCTGCATCCAATTTGATACAGTAGCAGCTCATTAAGAAGACGCGTTGTCCTCAGCGAACATCTGCTGCATTGGTGATCGGTCCTTCATATTGTTTACAATTTTATATTCATATGTCGGCTTTGTTTTTTGTTTTTTTTGGTTTTGCTCGGTTGTGTTCGCCATATTGCCATGTATAGAAGCAGCTCATCCGAGTCTGACCTCATCTTTGGATTTTGGTCATTATGCTGCAAATTCAGTGCATGTAAATAACAGATAAGTCTAAAGCGCTTTCAAAACTGGGGCAATATGGCTCATGAAAAGCATATCCGGCGTGCAGATGAACACATTTATGAATACGGCACGATTCAATGAGAGCCAAATCAATTCCATTTGAAATGCCATTCCTCTGCGGGCAATTCGTGCCACTTCATTTATGGGATCAACTACAATCGTTCAATGAAGCGAATCAATCTACACGTGACAGTTTAGAGTTCTCATTATGGTTAGCACGTCGGCTTCACAGTGCAGAGGTACCGGGTTCGATTCCAGCTCCAGCCTCCCTGTGAGGAGTTTGCATGTTCTCCCGGGCATGCGTGGGTTTTCTCCGGGTGCTCCGGTTCCCTCCCAACATTGCGATTGGAGTAAGGTTTTTCTGCTCGGGTCAATTAAAGTCAAACCCGCATGAATCTGACCTCTGTATACTGAGAATTTAAATCAGTAAATGAACAAAATAAATAACAGTGGAGAATCTGGTGAGAGCTCGAACTGGAACATGACAGTCAGAATTTGATGAGAATGTAATTCTGTCGAGAGGATTATGAAAATCTGATTGGGCCAGATTTCCTTCAAAGTCTTTGGTGGTGATGGCTGAGCTCTCCTGAGTGTGTGTGTGTGTGTGTGTTGTGCTGCTTACATAACAGGTAGCAACTAATTAGACTCGTCCTCATTGTCTTTAGGAAAGTTTTCAATGCTCCAGAGGTTTCCTTTTTGTAAATTTTCATCATCGCCGCAAAGGGGGCAGTGGTCAGAGCCTGACAAAGTCAGATTAAAGTCTCGGTCACAGATGCTACGCCATTGTGGCTACCTGCTTCTAAAACCCGCTCGCACACCTGCTCACGCGGGTATCGTGCCACCAGCGGGGACGCAATAAGGGCAAAGGCCACGTGAAGAGCTCGAGGCCAATCACGTGCGTGCCGCTCACTCGTTGGATTGCGGAGCGTCACGCGGTGCGTCCTGCGGCACTTTTGCCGTCCTTTTGTGAGAAATCAATCTGGCTGCACACATATTTATGCGGGCTCATCTCATTTGATTGGAAATCATGCGGAGCTTTTAAGAATCATTTGGAATCATTCTTTCCTTCGTTATCGCCACCAAACAGATTTGTCAACCCAAAAGATTTTTTTTAATTGATATTTTCAGGCTTGCGGCCTGGTAGTCCAGTGGTTAGCACGTGGGCTTCACAGTGCAGAGGTACCGGGTTCGATTCCAGCTCCGGCCTCCCTGTGTGGAGTTTGCATGTTCTCCCCGGGCCTGCGTGGGTTTTCTCCGGGTGCTCCGGTTTCCTCCCACATTCCAAAAACATGCATGGTAGGCTGATTGGACGCTCTAAGTTGTCCCTAGGTGTGAATGTGAGCGTGGATGGTTGTTCGTCTCTGTGTGCCCTGCGATTGGCTGGCAACTGATCCCGGGTGTCCCCCGCCTACTGCCCGAAGACAGCTGGGATGGGCTCCAGCACCCCCCGCGACCCTAGTGAGGATCAAGCGGTACGGAAGATGAATGAATGAATGAATGAGTTTTCAGGCTTCATGATGGAACGCCTGCCATTGTCCTATTTCCCCCCCCCTACAAGGCCATTTCAACATTTTACAGTTTGTCAGCCAGGATAGGTTCCAGCTTTCATGTGAGCCTGACTGGAAACATAAAATGAAAGTAATACACGAGCCCTTTTGATAAACACTGAAATATTTTAGCGGTAAGTTCAAAGTTGCTTTTACTTTTTTTAAACCAAACTTTCCCAAGACTTTTGTCACATGTAATCTGGCACATCTATTTAAATACATGCAACCATTTTCTTTGTCGTCAAACCTGTCTAGTCACAGGAAGCTGGAGCCTACCACACCGACTTAAAGCAAAAGTCAGAGCAGACTGTGCCATACACTTGTCACGAGTCAATCACGGGGCGCCGTTTTAAACTCGTTACCCAAAATGAACGCATCCTCCATTTATGAGGTGAAACCGAAGGACTATTTGTTACTCTGCAACTTTGATGTCATCTGACACGAAAACGGCATTGAAGTCGCTTCAAGTGACAGATCTGTGCTCCCAAAACAAGGCACTATTTAACGTGTGGCACTCCAGTTCACCTTAACCACAGAAGAAAATAGAATCATATACATGAAACAATGACATTGCTGTGATGTGTACTGCAAGTGGAACATTCCTACAAGGAGCACATTTTATTTTTTGGGGCAAGTAACTGCAGTTTTGCCGTTCTACTTGACATAATGAGCACTTTGTCAAAATTCAACTGCTGAGCTTCAATCGAAATTTGACGGATTCGTTGGAAATATCGCTGGTGTGTTTATAAAAATGTAATTAATGATGAAGACCCCTTTTCCAATCCATCCACCCATTCATCCATTTTGTGAAGCGTTTATCATCGTCGTGAGTGGTGACGTGCAGCTTATTCCAGTTGACTACGGACGGAAGGCAGACTGCACTGGAGACAGTCAATCTGAGGGCACCTACTTGCTAGATTCTATCTATCCACTAATCCGCTTATCCTTACCAGGGTCGCAGGCGCTGCTGGAGCCTATCCCAGCTGTTTTCAGGTACACCCTAAACTGGTTGTGAGCCAATCGCAGAGCACACATAAACAAACAACCATTTGCGCACACAATCCCACTTTGGGGCAATTTAGGCTGCCGTGCATGTTTTTGGAATGTGGGATGAAACCGGAGAAAACACCCGCAGGCACGGGGAGAACATGCAAACTCCACACAGGGAGGCTGAAGCCGGAATTGAACTCTGCACTTATGCACTGTAAGACAGACGCACTCACTAATGGAGCTCCGTGCCATCCATCTATCTATCTATCTATCTATCTATCTATCTATCTATCTATCTATCTATCTATCTATCTATCTATCTATCTATCTATCTATCTATCTATCTATCTATCTATCTATCTATCTATCTATCTATCTATCTATCTATCTATCTATCTATCCATCCATCCATCCATCCATCCATCCATCCATCCATCCATCCATCCATCCATCCATCCATCCATCCATCCATTACTTTGTGGTTGAAACAATTTATTGGCTCAGTCTGGTTATAACTTCAATTATTATTATTCAATGATCCTGTTTCTGAATTTAGTACTACTGGGAAAAGGTCTTGGAACATTCTACATAAATTGAATTTGCAAATGGCCTTTACTGCTGGCTAACGAAGGAATTATAGCATGCATTTAACTGGTGATTTACATAATGCCACGACTTGTCTCATAACACTGACGATGGAGGTGAGGGTGAAACAAAATGGCACGAGCTCGGCATAAAATCCTAAGGCAAAACAAACGCTCCGCAGCCTTGAAAGGAATTCATTCATTCATCTTCCGTACCGCTTGATCCTCACTAGGGTCGCGGGGGGTGCTGGAGCCCATCCCAGCCGTCTCCGGGCAGTAGGCGGGGGACACCCTGAATCGGTTGCCAGCCAATTGCAGGGCACACAGAAACGAACAACCATCCGCGCTCACACTCACTCCTAGGAACAATTTAGAGTGTTCAATCAGCCTGCCATGCATATTTTTGGAATGTGGGAGGAAACCGGAGCACCCGGAGAAAACCCACGCAGGCCCGGGGAGAACATGCAAACTCCACACAGGGAGGCCGGAGCTGGAATCGAACCCGGTACCTCTGCACTGTGAAGCCGACGTGCTAACCACTGGACTACCGGGCCGCCCTGATTTTAGTTTGTTATCTATTATTCTTCCTCAAGCGGAAATTCAACTCTCGCTGAACCAGATCACTCCGACATGTGAAAGAGGCTCGCAAAGAGTGCTGCACCTTTTAAACGACGGCTACGGGGTCAATGCCTTGCTCAAGGGCATCTTGACAGTAGTTAGGAAAGCAGGCTGGTACCTTTCCAATAACAGCTTGCCAGCATTCCATAGCCATAAACGTCCCTCAGTGGCCTCGAGGTTATTCAAGGATGTTCTTTTCAAAGAAACAACAGCATTTTCATCTCCCAAATTTCAGAGAGCTGGAAGAAGTACTTCCACAGCTTCGACATGAAAGACAGCTTGGCTTTCGAGAAGAATGTTCCAGATGAATTAGAAAGCTTGAAAACAACAGCAATTAGGTGGGGAACAGGCAGAGAGATCTCGGCCCAACGCAATTGTGCCCTGACAGCACACTGAATGCTGCCAAACGAAACGGCATTCGTCTTCCTGAAGCATTCATCAAGTCACGTTCAGTTCAATTCAATTCAATTCAATATGAAGGATTTGCCAGCTAAATGGGAAAAGGTCACGACTAACACATAGTGTATTTTGTTTCTTGTCGTTGAAATTCAAGTCATACACTTGAGGGGTGAAAGCCAACAGCCGCTGGTTTCCGTCACTTTTTTTTGGTTTATTTTTAAGCTGTACAATCTGATTTTCAATTCTCACAAGCTATATATTCATGAAAATACGATTTTTTTCCACAGAGATCCACCTTTCTCTTTCTGACTACAATTTTATAATTTTTTTTGGGGGGGGGTATCAAAATCTTAACCTACTTGGCCACTAGTGATGGGTGATTAGAGACCATTTTGATTCGATACGATTACTTTGGGTGCAATAATCTTCGATACTAATACTTTTTGTCATACTGAATACGGTATTACAATTTGAACCCTGTCATGCACCAATAATGATAACCTGTAACCTGATAACATGATAAACTGTCCACTGTTGTGACCACTTTCCCCGCAATGTTTTTTTTTTCATAACACATTAGTGACAACAAAATACATCACTTTTTATGAAGGATACGTTTAATAAAAGAGAAAACCTTCAAAGGCATCCTTGACTATGACTAGAATTTCAGTAGTCGTAGTCGTAGTAGTAATAGCGAGTAGTAATAGCGACCCCCCCAACACCCCTCGCCCCCCCCTCCTCCCCCCGCCGGCATTGAGATGACGATTTAATATGCAATTATTTTGTGAAGCTCCTCTTCACTTTCATATGAAGTGATAAAGAAATCCTTTATTTTGGTAAATCCTACAAGTAGTTTTTGTGACGTTCTGCATTTTTTTTTTTTTGCATTCATCTCCTCTTATGGAAAGATGTTGACGTGCAGGGCATTGTACTTTCTATTGTTTCCTTGTGTTTCCTTGTGTGTGTGTGTGTATTAAATTGCGCATTGCGCCTGTATGGATAGTCCCGATCATGTGTGTGTGTGTTTGAGAAGAGAAAAAAAACAACAACAAACATCTTTCAATTAAATACAATATGAACACAAATGGATAAATCGCAGTACTATTTACAATTTTCCTTCACATCATTTAATTATTATTATTATTATGATTGTTATTTTTTATTCATCAGCCTGACAGCAGTCGGTAGGAACGAGCGTCGGTATCTCTCCTTCTTGCAGCGCGGGTGTAACAGTCTCTGGCTGAAGGAGCTACCAAGTGCTGTCAGGGCGGGCTGGAGGGGGTGGGAATCACATGATTGTAAACCTGTCAATAGCTGCGGAGCACAACGCAGCATTTCTCCATCTTAAGCAGAGAGCTGGCTTTAAAAAGCAGATGACGGCACCGGATAACAAAGTCAATCGATTGACCTTGACGGCTCCCATTTCCCGCTGCGACATCGGTCAAAAATTCCATTTCATAAGCTGGAGAGAATAAATACACAGTCTGCCGAATACACAGAAACAATTCACCGTAGGGGTTAAAGGCGAGGAAATTCAAAATCAAGCTTTAAAAAAAAAAAAAACTACAGTGTGCAGTACAGTGAAACTACCAAAGAAAATGCAATATACGGTCGTACAATTTGAAAAGAATATAAGAGGAAAGCCTAGACTGTAGATAAAAGTGAAAACAACAGATACCATTTTGCAACTTTCCATACATACCGGTACTTGAAAGCTTAAACTCTGCAATATCTCTTTCTCTGTCTTTCTCTGCATTTAATTAGTGTGTGTGCGAAAGCTCATTTCCTCCTTCAGCTTGATTCCTCCCTTCGATTGTGTTTGCTCTTTTTGTTTTATTCCTCGTTTAAAAACAAAGAAGATTCAAGCAACAAGTTTTTCCTCATGAGATGAGAGGGTGAAACCTGCAGCAGTTTATGAGTGTGTACTGAATGGATGTCAACAACGGGGAAATGCCAAGATTTTCAGGGTTATCTCTTGCAGTAATGTAAAAAAAAAAACCCTTCGAACTATAAATGACCATATTTTATGCACGTCTCTGTATATTCCTCATTGAGTTGTTTCCCTGTTCGTGTTCCAATGCCATCAAGTGGTGATTATTAGCAGAATAATGCCCAACACTAATTGACATGAGCATTTGCCAACACACACTCAGACAACTACTTGGTGAGCTCCGGGTAGCCATAATAAAACAAAGATAATACTAAAAACATAGTTAACTACTTACTAAATGAAGGAAGAAGAAGAAAATTTAATATTTAAATGTTTCTTGTCCGTTTTAGTGACCAGTTCTCATTGTTACAGCCGCAGCGGTTGTAAAGACTCTATATAAATAACGCTGTATTGTATTGTATTGTATTCCCTTAGCATAGCTCCATCTAGTGGATGCATAGCACAACCGCAGCCACAATAGTGGCTTCTATTCTATGCGCCTTCTAATGCACTGCGCCCTATATATGAAAACTGTTTTAAAATAGGCCATTGATTGAAGGTGCGCCGTATAATCCGAAGCGCCTTATAGTGCAGAAAATACGGTTCCTTTTTGGAACTATGAACTTTAGTTTTTTTTTTTGTTGTATACACTAACAATGAACTGAATAATTTCATAGAAAAATTTTGACTTTCTCAACACTTTTATCACCCTCTCTGTGCTGCTCGGTTCTCTGATGCCTTAGATGAGCTCTGTCTTGTCATTCCCAACACGGACAAACTCAGCTCTTGGTTCCACTCATCCTCACGTACTGCACTGGATTTGGTGGCTCCTTTTATTACTATGTGGTAAAAAGTCTGACCTCAGCCCCGATTTAATGAAAGAACTCGCACAGCTCAACAAGAGTACCGCAAAGCCATGGAGGTGGAGCATAAATGGGCTGCAGGTCTCTTATTAAAAACTCAAAACACTGCTGGTGCTGCTACCAGAGTACAGTTACAGAGGGCAAGAGAGAACATTTGTCAAACCTTATTCAGGCTAACCGTCACAACCCATGCGTACTGTTTCAATCTATTGATTCTGTGCTTAAACCCCCTCTCTCAGGACGTCGGCAAAGTTGAGGACCCAGTTGCAGAAGCACGGCAGGAATGCTTGGGTCGACTGACCAAGATTTATGAACAAAAACAGGAGCGAGGGTGCTGGGGTATGATCTCAATACAAAAAGTCCGAACAAAACTCCAAATAACAAAGAATCAACGGGCAAGCGTAGACTCAGCACGGCAAGTGACTGGACAAGAATACACGACAGCGATCCAACAAAGACTGAACGAAAGCATGGAACTCAATAGCGGACAAGACGCAAGCGGCTGAGGGAGCTGATTGGAAGGCACATGATGAGAAAAGGGGCAGCTCATGACAGGACAGGACACGAGCCTCAAGAAATCAACACTTAACATGAAGCACAAAAAAAAACAACTCACGGATCACGGCACCTTCGGGCCAATTTGCACAGACTCTTCCCTGGAAATGTGCAATAGGTTCCTGCAGTTTTTCATTGATGAGGATGCCGCAGCGTGGGGTCTGGTTTCAAGGTCTCAGCCCCTGTTCCGTGTTCGGCGATGTTGAAATCCTTTGAAGCTGTTTCCTTGGTGTTTGCTAGATGTGCTTTGCACAGATGAAGCCATCCGGCTCCCGTTATGACTCAGTTCCTCCTCATTTCTTTGAAGAGGTTCTCCTGAGTATTGCTCAATTGGTTTGGGCCAATAATCCCTCTAATTTTTCATAATAATTTTTGCCATTCGACTCAGCATGACTTAGATTTGTTCTTGCTTTTACTGTTTGGTGCTTTCTACCGCCTTTATTACCGATTTGTCTTACTGTTTATTGTGCATGTTAAATCGCTCCGTGTACAGCACTTTGGATGCAGCGATGGCTGTTTGAAAGTGCTCGAGAAATACTGTTGACTTGACTTGACTTGATACATCTGAGCCTTCACAAAAACTCCGGGAATATCCCTTGAACCACGGTGGGCAATATAAGAGTGTTTTTTGTTTTGTATTTATGTGTTTGATAGTTCATTCCATTCAATCAACGGTTGAAAGTGGATTGGCGACTGTTGCTATCCTCCCCCCACCCCACTTCACTTGAATGGCGGCTTATATGAATCTCCTTATTTATGTGGAGTCACCACGTATTAGTTGGCTGCAGATATAAAGTACATCAGCTGTCTGTTATGCTGGATATATTTTTATTATTTTATTAGCCATTTTATAATCGTCGTGGTGCGGGGTGTTATTGAACCGTGCAATTGAACAGATTGCAGAATTCTTTTTCTCCTACGACCGAATAGACGGCAAAAACGGTGCTGTCGTAATATTTTTGACAATTTTATCAAAATGTGAAATTCTGACAAATTGTTCTGGAAGGGAACTTCTAGTTTGGCAGCTCTGCAAATTGCTTTTTCACCGTTAAGAAAAGGAACTTATTTTCTTTTTTTTTTTGTATTCATAATTGCTCTTTAAGCAAGCAAAACTCGTAATTTAAACAAATACTCAATTATATGTTATAATGGCATTATATAGCAGCCCGGTACAGAGGGGCAGGGTTTGATTCCTTCCTGTGTGGAGTTTGCGTGTTCTCCCCGTGCCTTCGTGGGTTTTCTCCGGGTACTCCGATTTCCTCCCACATTCCAAAAACATGCGTGGGAGATTAATGGAATGCTCTAAATTGTCCCAAAGTGTGAGTGTGAATGATTGTTTGTCTAGGTGTGCCTTGCGATTGGCCGGCAACCAGTTCAGGGTGTAACCCACCTGTGGCCCAATGTCGGCTGGGATCGACTCTCACACAACTCCCCCACCCCGACCTGTGTGAGGATAAGCGGATGATTCAGAAAAAGGATGCAAGGATGACATGATATAATTTTCAGTAGGATACTCAAATACTAAAATATTCAATAGCTCCAGACCTACATTCCACTCCCTCTGAGAATTTTAAAAGGGGCATGCGATCCTGTCTCGAGGTGCCAGGTTGAACATTAGCATCATCCAGTTTGCGTTTTTGAGTCTCCCGATATATTTACTTGTGTATGTTGAACTATTTTGTCGAATCATATTTTGGTACGAGCATACAAAATGTAGATGTGGCAGTTTCTGTTTGTGAGTGCCGCACAATTCTCCGCCAGCGTAATCATCTGTCTCTAGTCTCTTGTTGTGTGTTGCGAGTAATGTGTGTTGTGCTGATTAAGTGTGTGTGTGTGCGCGCGGTGTGTATGTGTGTGTGTGTATCTTGCTGTGAGTGCAAGACTGGCTGACCAACTGAGTGCCTGTGAGCAAGTCACATGACTGTGTAAGCTTGTCTATTTGTGTGTTTATCTTATTTACTGCATGACTGTAATCGGATCTCATACCCAATAGTACCCGTCTTGGTGTTTTCATGTTTGTACCCCTACTTTTTAACATTCCCCAGGCACACAGTACTCCTCAGCACTAGCATTAGATGTATAATCAATTTAAAGTGCCAAAAAGCGACGCATCTTTTTCATGACATCATTCTTCATTCCTGCTGTTTCACTCGCAATGATGTCAACTCTGCTATAAGGTGAGCTGAGTGGTGTTTTTTAAAAAAAAAATTGGGTTATCTCATTTTTAGCAACATAACACGGGAAAATATTACCATCGTATCGTACGATACGATAATACTACTCTGATGGCATGGCTGAAAATGAATCATTATTGTCTGTAAAATATTTATTGATGCAGCTCTTGCTTTGGTTTATAAAATTCCTTTTCTCATGAATGATGAGTCTTTACTCTTTTAATATCCAATCAACCATCTTGTTATTTCCTGCTACGTTTTGAAACCGGGTGACACAAACACAATTACTATCTGATGCGTAATAAAGATATTCAAGCACAAAGGGTCCCATTTATAACAACAAAGATTGGATCTCAATCTCAGAGAGGTTCGAGCTTTTCCTGAGGCAGCGGTTCTGGTGTCAAACGGACAACATGCAAGTATATATTAGTCTGTGAGTAAAAGGCTAATCTCCCCAATAAAAAAAAAAATGCTTCAGAAAAAAATTGCCATGTCTAACTTTGATCACATTGCAGGCAGCGTCATCAACTATAATGACTTCCAACCCCTTTAGCAACTACTTAAAACAAATAAATATTGAAAAACTAGCGACAAATTAAAGAGTTCTGACATTTGGATGGCTGAGTGCCATTTTTACACTTCCCATCTGACTTGCCTAAAGTAACACACAACGCAAGAGTAAAACCCAGGCACTCAGACACTCGCTATTACATCTCTAAAGAAACCCGGGAGATGCCAGTAATATACTGGCCAAGAAGCCAGCAGTGGCTTGGCAAGCATTTGCTACTTTGTATTGGCATTTAAAAAGATTCATCAGCAGGGCATCAACAGATGGACAATGAGGTCAACTGACAAGGAAATATGGTTCATTGCAAAGGTGGAAAGGTTCACAGGAGTCAGTGGTGCAGGTGACGTTTTTCAGAACGTTGCCCTTTCGCGCAAGTCATCTTTGGAGCTCAAAACCAAAACGCTGTGTCATACACGAAAATATCATTAGCAATTATTCATTCATTCATTCATTCATTCATCTTCCGAGCCGCTTGATCCTCACTAGGGTCGCGGGGGGTGCTGGAGCCTATCCCAGCTGTCTTTGGGCAGTAGGCGGGGGACACCCTGAATCGGTTGCCAGCCAATCGCAGGGCACACAGAAACGAACAACCATTCGCACTCACACTCACACCTCGGGACAATTTAGAGTGTTCAACCATTTTGCCACGCATGTTTTTTGGAATGTGGGAGGAAACCGGAGCACCCGGAGAAAACCCACGCAGGCCCGGGGAGAACATGCAAACTCCACACAGGGAGGCCCGGAGCTGGAATCGAACCCGGTACCTCTGCACTGTGAAGCCGACGTGCTAACCACTGGGCCACCGGGCCGCCCCATTAGCAATTAAGCGACACAAAATAATGAAAGGAAAGAAATAATTGCATACAAAAACACTTGAGTACCATCAAAATATCCAATGTCTCGAATTGAAACATCGCCATTACTTACGTTTGAAACGACGAGACACATGCAGCACCAGAAATATTGATCATTTGAGCGTTATCGCAGTATGTTGTACTTACACTTTACAACATGTACATGGAAGCGTGGGTAATTAGCAGAAGTACATCACGTTGATATTCTGCTTTGAAATCCGCACAGTTTGAAATAACGACATTTTGACCCCATTTTGACTCAATTGGCATTCATCAGGGTGTTGTTTATCTCTTTGTGTATTAAAATAAACTATACCTCAAGGGACTCTGCACAGTTCATTAAAAAAAAACTAAGAACAAATGAGAGCAATACAAAAGTCAGTTATTACAAACATATTCGCATTGGTTAAACAGTTTCAATGTGCACGTGTGGGTTTATGTCAGAGTGCAACTCTAAAAAAATCTCATGCTGGTTCATGAATATTGTACCAGAATAGATGATGACGCATTCCCATAGCCATATTTTATCCCTCTTATGTAGTGTCCAATAAATAAAGCAGGTCAGGCTTCACACTTAACTTGGATTTACAGGCCATTCATTCGTGAAACTTATCCATCCTGTCCATATTTGTTCTCAGTGGAGGTGCATCTTTCCTAGCGTTTTGTCACAGGTTGATTCTGGGGCCACATATGTTACTCTCAGGCAGAGCAGTTGGTGAACTGTTGGGGGTGGGGAGGCTGGGGGGGGAGGCGGGGAGGGGGGGGAGACTGCTAACATTCCTGCGCACATTACCGTCTTTCCATCCGAGCATCCATGGCTGTCTTCATTCATCGCGCCATTCATTCATTTAAACAAACAAGAAAACGGTTTCTTTACACATACACAGCTTCATGGCAAAAAAAAAAATGCTTTACTAGTGTAAAGCCTGTGTATATCGCCTTTAAACGGTGCCACATTTGTGAGATGTGTTCTACATACTTGGCCAATAAAGATGATTCTGATTCTGATTCTGATTCTAAATTGTTCCTCGGTCTTAGTGAGGGCGTGCATGGTTGTTCGTCTCTTGCCCCCTCAGTGAGGGCGTGCATGGTTGTTCGTCTCTTGCCCTGCGATTGGCTGGCTACCAATTCGGTGAGTCCCCTGCCTACTGCCCGAAGACAGCTGGGATAGGCTCCAGCACCCCGCAATGACCCTAGTGAGGATCAAGCGCTTCGGAAGATGAATGAATGTTATGATGCTGTTTCTTCTCTTCCCGTGTTGTTGGCTGTAATAGGTCTGACCGACACCCAACACAGCACTTCAAGGATTCTGACTAAAGCAAATATTTGCATACATTAATTATCTGATTGAATAATGCCAAAAATACACATTGAAAGAAAGGTTTTTGTTTTCCTCTGTAGCTACCTACTCTGAATGCAAATCTTGTTCTATGGTCAACCCCCCCCCCCCCCTGCTCCCCAACTCCCATATCTCGGCCTTCCATCACAACCACTCGTGTTGTACATATGAGGACAACATTTAATTTAATAAAAACATTGACATTTTGAAAATGTTGTTCCTGTAAATCTGTCTCTCATTTTGAAAGCTAGGCTTGCTTCATTGGGAGGGTGTAAATGACACCTACATCTTCTTTTGAAACATGACCATAGCCCGAGTGCTTCTGTATCTTCTAGGAAAATGAATCCAGCATGAACATCACAACACATCAGATTACGATCTACTGTCGGCAATTAAGTGTGTGCGTGTGTGTGTGTGTGTGTGTTTTTCAGGATAATGCATTCAGTCTGGAACATCTAAATTAATTCCCTTTGCTTTATCCTCCCAAAGCTAAGTGACCTAGTTTTGATATCATGACTATTTTTCCTCCTTTGCAGTTGTAGAGCTTCAAAGCAATTTGACATAAACATGTTTCTTCGGCAGTGGAGAGAAAAGATCTTCTGCACATGTACTGCCTAATTGTGTTTGTGTGTGCTCAAGGGTAGTTTCCTCATTGTGATTGACGAAGACCTCGCACAAAAAAAAAGTACTTTTTCATCCCACACGACTCAAAGAAAACGGTGCTCCATTCCGAACCCTTTTCTCCAACTTGATGACAGAAATGACAACTAATTTCCCCTTATTTCTGCATTTCTTGCAGATGAG
Organism: Hippocampus zosterae; assembly: GCF_025434085.1. Classification (NCBI taxonomy): domain Eukaryota; kingdom Metazoa; phylum Chordata; class Actinopteri; order Syngnathiformes; family Syngnathidae; genus Hippocampus; species Hippocampus zosterae. Next base: position 28,350,336 of record NC_067453.1, on the reverse strand, counting down.
GTTGACCACCGTGACCTCAGGAGGCTGTCTGTCTTGCGAGTGGATCCCACTGTACCCATCTTAAGAACCTGGGGGACTAGTAATAGAAAGAAAGGGGTCACGGAAGGGACTGCGCCACGCCAAGTATTGACTGAATCCGCAAGTTCAGCGTGGAATGAATCCAAACGAAGAGTTGCTGCTGGTGGAGACAGCCAGGTCCTCTCAGAAACTGGAATCCTGAGAGGAAACGGGGCTGAAGTCAGACCGGCAGACACAAAGCAGCAAAACCTGCCAGGCTCACCGAGAGACTCAGCTGCCTGGCTCAAGCAGGCGATCGGAGAGGACCAAGGAGGACATGCGGTCCTCCCAACGGTGGCGCACACAACGGACCCACCAGCAGTGGGAAAGCCTTTAGGACTGCTGTCAAAGGCTGCTTGGACCAAAATCTCCTCTCCGTCATCATCCAAATTCTCCTCTTCTTCAAGCTCTACACCTAAAACGTCCTCTTTAACTTCCTTGTCCACATCTTTATCCTCCACTCCAGCCATCAAACGTGACGTTCAGACAGCGATGCCAGATGCTATCTCTCCTCTTGATGTCAGCAGTACCTCTTTAGACAGTAACAGCACCACCAGTCTTGGTAAGTTTTAAAATGCGTTCATGTGGAGCAGACCAAACGAATCTTTTGGGAACAGCCGAGAAATGTGAATCTAGTACTGTACTACAACCTCAGTCAGTCACACTCCAAACTCCACTATGACCAAGACCGAAGAACTGTCGAAGGACACAACAGTACTTACAGTATGACCACGAGCCAGTTGCCTGGTCAAAACGTAGTTAGAGCCTGCTTAGATGGTTGTCATTCCAAAAATAATGTTGTGTTGTTTTGAAACCTGCATTTAGATCTTCTTTTGACTAGTGTCCAATAAAAGGTCTAAAATTAGAAACGGATTCATCAGTATATGCAGTGACCCAGCAATCTGTGCCATAAAGCATTTTCCAGTCAAAACTGGGAATTCCACATTGGCTTCTGTACTTCCTGATCCCCTGCAGCGTTTTCTTTTCCTCCCATTGGCATGCATCACATGTTTCGAGATAAAATGCCTCAGTCTCTCACATTGCAATTCATCTGCAGGTCCCGCATTGAAATTGGATTTCATTGTGTGAAATAGTTGCGGGTTTTATGTTGATAAGCGGATCATCAACTTCTCTTTTTACTCAAATACGACATTCGGTTGTCATTCGATCAGAGTATCCTGCATATATTTTCAGCTGTATTTAAGTGGAGTTAGATGTCATTGCTTCTTCCCACTAAAATATGCAAACTTTTGTGCATTTCCAGCGTCCTTATCGCAACAAAGCCTCTTGCCGGATATCGCATGATCTCTACATGCACACCGTCTCAAGCAGTTAATTTAGGCCTCTCTGCACGCGTGCTTTGGTTCTATTCTTTTCTGAACCTTAGCACCATTATGCAGTCTGGATTTTGCGTTGCACACTTGGTCCTTCAGCGAGTTTCTCGAAAAGGGGTAACTAAAGCTTCTTTAATTTGTTTGATGCAGATGTCATCCGATCTACCGAGGCGTCAGTGAGCAACCCGCCAGCCTGGGATCTCCCCACAGTTCCCGAGTCACTCTTGTCCACAATTGGTGACCATGACATCGCACTTCCAGCAAATGTCACCAGCCCTTTCTCCACCCATCAATGGAACACCACTGTGCCCGTGCGCACTAGAACTTCTTCTCAGAACGCAACAAAAAATACCACAAGCATGCCGTCAACCACCACCGCCTCCAGCACCGTTCTGAGAGCAAATACACAACTGGTGTCTACTGTGGCTTCACTAACCGCAAGCCTGGACAATTCGACCGAAGACGGTGTTCAGGTGGAAACCCTGAAAGCAACTAAGTCCTCAGGGACCGTTTCAACTGTGAGCACCCTTGCCGTAACAGCGCCAGTGGTAACCACCGGTGTTACCGTCGCACTTTCCACAAATGTCACGGACTCTGTAACCATTCAGCCATCATCGAGTCTCAAACCAACCACTGAAGCGACAGCTCAGCCTGCGACAACCACCGCCGCCTCTACAACAACAACCTCACCCACTTGGACACCCGCTCCATCCACCACGATAATTACTACGACCACAACTGCTAGCACTACTCCAGATATCACCACGACTGCCGCCACTACTACTACTACTACCATAGCAACGACTGCACCACCGAGGGTAGCGGTGACGGTGTTTATCCCAGCCCAAACTGTGCCACTTACAACTACAACTACGGAATGGCCAAAGAGCATTACTACAGAGGAAAGTCCTTTACCGTGCAACATCACGGAGAAGTACTGGGTCAAAACAGGTAAGCAACTTTTTCACAGTATACATTTTTATGATTTCGCCTTAACATAATGTCCTTAGATGCATCTACATTTTCAAACAATCTCCATTTTAGATGTGGATTACTCATGAAATGATAAGACTACATTGTCTGATGCGATTTTTTCCAAATTCAAACTATCAATATCTGCTATAGAGACGGGTTTTAACCATTTGCTTGTAATAATTCAAATGAAGTCATGATGAACAGGTACAATGCCGTTTCAGCTGCTTAGACTCGCTGTCCCTGTTGGAGGTTCAAGATGTAATTACTTGCACTCAAATTAATTAAAACATGCACTAAAGCAAGGGCAGATTTTCCCAGAACATGAAAAAATGATTAGAAAAGAAGCTTGGAGACGACTGCAATTTCTGGCGCTCACGAAATGCCTCGCTGTTTTGTACCCAACCCACCTTAGCACTTTGGTTGTTTTGACACTTTCATGTCAAGATATGCCATGTTTCTTCCTTCACAGTTTTGTCCATTGAGATTCGGAAGAACCAACTCGATCTTGTCCTAAAACAGAATCTAGCAAAAGGATTAAGTCGCGCCCTGCAGAAAGCCCTAAATGACTCCACTGCTTATGCACAGGTCAGTCTATCATCCTTTTTTTCACATCTACTAGTAAGTTAATAACTAATTAACTAGTTAATTAGTAAGTTAATAACTAAATAACTTACTAGTAGATGTCAAGACACAGGTCAAGAATTGCATTCGAAGGGTAATAGCCAGAATCATGTCTTTGACAAGTAGGTCTATACCGTAAAAAAAAAAAAAAAGGAGCTGCGCAAAAAATGAATGGATAGATGCTTTACAACTAGCAAATAGGCACATGCACAGAGAGAACCTTGGTGGTACTCAAGCAATTGCCCTTTTGCCCTGGATGAGGCAATTGCCCTTTCTGCCAAAGCTTTTTTTTTCTTCATTTTTCAATACCTAAAAACAAAAAAACAATACACAAACATGATATCTGTTGAGCATTTATTTGCCTTCTTGTGAGGAATATCACAGCAGCCACAAGCCATCGCCTTGCACTCCCCTTTGCCCCCTCCTCCTTCAATTATTTGTCATGCGTTGCTGAGCGCCAGCCGCCAAGCTGAACTGCTGCAGTCTGCTCAAAAAGGTGTGTTAGGCGGAGGAATTTTGGGTGTTACACCCACTAAAGATGATTGTTTTTTCATACTAAAAGACACACACACACACACACACACACACACACACACACAAGCAAAATACATGCACAGTGCACAGCGTACACATTTTGTACCAATTAAATCAGTGATTTCAAAGTCAGGTCATGTACAATGAAGAGATAGACAGCTGCAACACCAGACAGACAGACAGAGAAAAAAAATGAAGGTACAGTTCCTGTGTTCCCGATTTGTACCCGAAGTTCACCAGTTTTACAAATCTACTTTGAGTTATGTAACTGATGTTGACTGTTACCACTCCCACCGTGGCGCAGTCCTCCCTCTCACAAATCTGCCACCCTGTACTCTTCTGTGGGAACGGGTGTCATGTTCAAAGGCTAACTGATGATTGGGGTTCCTTGTGCATGTCTATATTCTGTAGCACTTCAGGGTGGCGTAAAGCAATTTATACGGGGCAGCGTTTGTGGGTTTGCCTTTGGTCTTTACCGTTCTTAGTAATGAAAAGAACTAAGGACAGAATGTTAGCAATTCCTCCCTGATTGAGATTTTCTGTTTGTAAATGTACTACGGTATTCAATAAATGCAAAGCCTGTACTAAGTTATTAGGTCATTATGCAAATTTGACAAACTTCTGCATTCTTTTCCAGGTGGAACGTGATGAAAGCAGCCCACACAATGCGACACTAGTTTACTATGTGGCTGGTGTCCAAACCGTCTACATTTCCTCCGTTGTGGTTGAGTCGCTTAGTGTTTATGGCTTCGACAAGCTGCTGTCTGACATCAGGCAGCACACACCATCGGTTAAGGCAGTTCTGATTCCCGTGGCAACGTGGGTGCCTACTCCAAGTATTCACCTGCAGCTGAAAACAGGTGATGACAGACATATTGCAATTTAAAATGAGTGTGTTTTAGTTTATACAAGATCGTACTTGCAGGGAGATGCTTGATTTGTCAGTGTGGCTAATTTTGCCTTTTCTCAATTAATCAGTGTCATAAGGTTATTCATTCATTCATTCATTCATCTTCCGTACCGCTTGATCCTCACTAGGGTCGCGGGGGGTGCTGGAGGCTATCCCAGCTGTCTTCGGGCAGTAGGCGGGGGACACCCTGAAGCGGTTGCCAGCCAATCGCAGGGCACACAGAAACGAACAACCATTCGCACTCACACCTAGGGACAATTTAGAGTGTTCAATCAGCTTGCCATGCATGTTTTTTGAATGTGGGAGGAAACCGGAGCACCCGGAGAAAACCCACGCAGGCCCAGGGAGAACATGCAAACTCCACACAGGGAGGCCGGAGCAGGAATCGAACCCGGTACCTCTGCACTGTGATGCCGACGTGCTAACCACTGGACTACCGGGCCGCACGTCATAAGGTTACTTTTCTCAAAATACATTTAGGCTTGTCATCCTACAGTTGGGCCACATCGGCACCATCTGTTGTTTGCCGTGCCAGTAAATGTTTGACAAGGAAAACCTGTACAGGGTGTCCATAAAGTCTCTTTACCATTTCAAAAATGTATTAAAAATGCAATTGACTAGATATTTTATTCAGATTTGTTCTATTGTATTCAGCGTTTATTTATTTTTTTACCTCTTTTAATACATGGGCACCATTAGTTGCACGAAGCACATCAAGACAGTACTCGATTTCTTGCCATGTTCGCGATAGCATAGCCTCATCAATCGTGGCAATGGCATCAGTATTCCTTTGCTTTAGGTCAGTAATGTCCCTTAGCTTTGTTCGACACACGATATCTTTAACATAGCCCCATAGAAAGAAATCCAGGGGAGTGATATCTAGTGAACGTGGCAGCCAAGGAATTGGCCCATTCCTTCCCAATCCATCGGTCTGGAAATGTTTAATTGAGGAACCCACGAACATGCAGCCCTCAATGTGGTGGTGCACCATCTTGCTGAAAAATTATGGTTGGTTGAAGGTCATTCAGTTGAGGTGCCACTTATTCAGTTCAAAGGTCAAGGTAAACATTTGCAGAAATTTTGTAGGGCTTCATTCAACATCACCTCTCAAAAACAGGATCCCCGAAACACACAAATGCAGTGTGATAAAGAACTTTAATCTAACAAAAGAACACAAAAAAATGTTGTTTTTTACATTCATAAAATTCCACAATATTTTTACTGCAAGTGAAATGGAAAAGGGGCGGCCCGGTAGTCCAGTGGTTAGCACGTCGGCTTCACAGTGCAGAGGTACCGGGTTCGATTCCAGCTCCGGCCTCCCTGTGTGGAGTTTGCATGTTCTCCCCGGGCCTGCGTGGGTTTTCTCCGGGTGCTCCGGTTTCCTCCCACATTCCAAAAACATGCATGGCAGGCTGATTGAACACGCTAAATTGTCCCTAGGTGAGTGCGAATGGTTGTTCGTTTCTGTGTGCCCTGCGATTGGCTGGCAACCGATTCAGGGTGTCCCCCGCCTACTGCCCGGAGACAGCTGGGATGGGCTCCAGCACCCCCCGCGACCCTAGTGAGGATCAAGCGGCTCTGAAGATGAATGAATGAATGAATGAAATGGAAAAGAGAGAATACAGCAGTGGGAAGGGAGAGGTTATTTGCAAAGGGATACAGAAAGTGAGCAACAAAGGAGCAGACAGAAAATTGATTTTTTTTTTTTCATTTTATCTTCTTTCCTTTAGTCTTTGATACCCTAAATCCAATGCAAACCCCCATGATTCCAAGCAAAGTGAAATCGGTCCATTTAACAAAGCAGCTTCTTAAGAAAACACGTTTATCCATGCCAAACGATGCTTTGTATGCAGAGTCTGTTGGGATGAGAATCAAAAAGAGAATCTGTGTTATTCATTAATGGATATCAAGCAAGCAGATACTTGGCGACAGACCTTGTTCTTTACCACACATTTTGAGCAGTGGCAGTGGATCTTTGATGTCTTTCTCCCGCTTTAATTTCAAGGCTTACGGTTACCGCACACTTTATACGCACGTGCGCATGCACACACGTATACACACAGTCGCACTGAGAAGACACAGAGTGTCATTCGATAACAATGTGAAAGTCCGCCCCAATTTGCACCATTTTAGTTACAGCATACTGAACACTTTCTTGTCTCCTTTCCCCCCCAGTGTTGAGATTTGTTGGCCCCACAGACAACATCTACTCTTGCAGTTTTGTCCAGATGCTCGAACAGAGACTGGAGAGCGCCTTTGATGAGGCTCAGGACAAAGTGCTCGAGACCTACAGCAAGCTCACCGTGGAGGTAGTGCAGTGCTTTATATTGTCTATTATGACACAGACGATAAGTGAAAAACAAATGTGTGATGTGGTGAACAAATCGTTTGGGATATTTTTGTAGATGCTAGACACAGTTCCTCTCGCCCTCTAATCGTTATGAGAGCGAGTGTGTGTGTGTCTCAATTGCTGAACGTGATGATTTCAAACAAAGCTCATTCGTTTTGTTAAACCAGTCCAAGTTCTTTGCTCTTTCGTGTTTTCTGCTTCTCCTCCTGTCTCTCCACTATCATTTTCCCTCTGGTCGACACAGATATAAAGTCCAGCACATGCAAAGCCAAGCAGTTGCAGATATAGGAAGCATTTATTATTCATCTTCTGAAATATTTACAGCCATGGCGCAGCCTGATGGGATTTCTACTACAACCCACTTTACTGTGATGATTCAGACCTATTATTTCCCGAATACCACACAGGTCCACTTATGATCGAGGGGGGAAATGTTCATTCAGAGTGTCATACTGTGTCTGGAGCTCCGCTATGCAATCTTTATAGGCAACATAGACATTTTGTACAGTGTTTCAGTTGCACTCTTTAAATTATACAGTGACTCATTGCGATCCGTTAATGTGTGTGCGGTTAAATAAAGAAATGGAAAATTGCAATCATGTACACTTGCGGCAGGTCATGTCTTAGTCAACAAAATGACCCCATTTTATTTGGCTCGTAATCTTCAGATCCAAAGTGTGGCGCAGGAACCGGATTCTCCATCGGTCTCGCTGGTGTATGTGGTCAAGAACCAGGACACAGAACTCAACGGAACCATCTCCAGCGGCCTCCTCAACCAGCTCACTGCTGAATTAGTGGGCTACTTTCTGTTCTACCCGCCTCTGGTCATCGCCGAGCGTACGTAAACACACAATGCTCTACACTTGCTGGTTCTTCTCTGATATATATTTGATAATTTCTCGAAAAACCTGTAGTCACTGGTATCTCACTGCACCCTTGTATTGAGTTTTCAACAATTTCATACTAAATCCCCACTTCCGACATTTGCCTCTTCCAGCAAAGACCCTAACTGTTATTGTGATGGTGCAAATTGTAGTGCTGGAAATATTGAATTGTGTGTCATCAATATTGATGATTTAAATATTGAGTTGAATCATCAGCTACTTAAAGTCAAGTCAAGTCAAGAGTATTTCTCGAGCACTTTCAAACAGCCATCGCTGCATACAAAGTGCTGTACATGGCGCGATTTAGCATGCACAATAAACAGTAAGACAAATCGGTAATAAAGGCGGTAGAAAGCACCAAACAGTAAAATCAAGAACAAATCTAAGTCATGCTGAGTCGAATGCCAAATAAATTAAAATGTAATTCATTACCCAAACTAAAATGCCCTTTAAAATGATTTCCTAATTTGTTTTTCCTTCACTGCATTTTGCTGGTGAGAAAATGTCACACGGTGGAGATGTGATTCTGAGAAATATAATGAGTGGTCACACACAGTTTTGCAAAAGGAGAATCTCATCATTTTGGGCTATCTTGAACACAACCCCCCCACCCCCCCAGCCACATTAATTGAAACCCCTGCTCGAGGACATATTGCTCGTTAATTAGATAAGTCTAGGCAGCAACACTAAATAATTCATAGTTTCTTGTATTGAAGTGCTCAGTGCTCATTCACTTGATGGAACTTTTAGCATCTTGTCTGCACTGCAGGACAATTGACGCATGTGTTGGTTCACAGAAATTCACAGAAAACATTTTGGGGAACATTAGTGCCCTTTGACTGTGCCAGCGATGTATACCCAAAGGCAAAACAATCAAAACCTCTTTTGGTAGATGACACAAGGCATTAATCTCAATATTCATGCATTGCCATTGTTACAAAAGAATAAGACATGGCTAACTGCGAGTACAATATATTTGCTTTATTTTCAATGAACATACTGGTAGTTCAAATTTGTGAGTAAATGAAAATGAGATCATTATTCTATCGACTGTATTTTCATACTTTTTCTGACTTTTTTGTTTGGTTGAGTGCCGTGTGTTTTTTAAAATGGGTTCCTTGGATCAATAGAGGTGAGGAAACATCGGATGATCCTTTTCAAGGTCTCAGGCGTGCCTTTAACTATCCAACTTTGTGCAAGAGGTGGGCTACATCCTGGTTTGGTTGCGAGTCACTTGCACAGGCAGGGTCCTATTTTTGTGCCCATCGCAAGTGCTGTTTCACTCGAGTTTTTTATTCTTTTGGACTTTTCATAGGTAGAATTGGATGGAGTTGTGGGATGGAACGTAGCCAACTCTTGGCCAGTCAATTAAAATCAGGGCAGTCAAAGCGCACCCGTGGTTGACATTGTGGAAGCAGAAAGAGACTCGCTATGGTCCGTGCATGACATTCACACGTTTATGCAAGTAAACTGCAAGATCTCCCCTTGTGGATGATGGGGTCGGCCGCGTATGTGACATGGGTGATTGGAGACCGCCTTATACCCACGACTCTCAGCCGGGTGGAACACTAAGCGTACTGTCTACGAAAATAAGGCCCACAGATTCAACTTCCTAAACTCAACATTATTTATATTGCGATTTAAAACAACCATTGCTGCATACAAAGTGCTGTACGTGGAGTAAAAATTCAAACCCGGAATCTCAGACTGTGAGGCAGATGCGATTGCCTCAATCTTCCACCTTTCCATTAATTGAATGAAAGAATTATGTCAAACAGGGTCTCACGGGGTTTAGGCTCATGCCTTGTTTCATGTATTATTGAGCATCCCAGTTGGAAAAACGTAAAGTCTACTTTTTTTTGGAGTGTGGGTGGGGGTGGGGGGGGGGCTCTACACCTAGTTTTAATCTTGAATGTGTCACCAGACAGAGGAATGACACAATGCCACTTAATGAATATTTAACTATTGGCAGTGCACTGACAGTTTTTAATTGAAAATACGGGACAGTGTGGTCTATGGTTGGTGTGTGTGTGTGTGTGTTTTTTAAACCAACCTAGTAAAATATAGTTGTTATTGACAGAGAGGGGGCAACTTCGACATGTTTTGGGTTCCATCTTAAGGAAACAAGGTATTCCCTTCCACTGCTATGCAGATGACTGCCAGATCTATGTCCCACTGAGCAAGAAAGACGCCTTCTCATTAAGACCACTCCTATCCTGTCTGGAAGAAATCAAAACCTGGATGGCAAAACATTTCTTGAAATTCAACGAAAAGAAGACAGAGGTGATATTGTTTGGTCCCAGTGGCCCTTGTACATTCCATCCTATAGACTTGGGCCCCCTGTCTCCTTATCTGAAATCAACGGTCTCAAACTTGGGCCTTAAACTGGACAGTGAGTTCAAACGCGATTGGCAAATTGGTGCCGTTGTTAAATCCAGCTTCTTTCACCTTAGACAGCTGGCCAAAATAAAACCTCTCCTCTCACATGAACACTTTGAGACAGTAATCCATGCCTTTGTCACATCCCGGCTCGATTACTGCAATGCCCTTTACTTTGGAGTCAGCCAGTCCTCCATTAAGCGCCTTCAGCTGGTCCAGAATGCCGCTTGACTTGACTTGACAAAGAACTGGACCCAGGCAAGTTTGCTGTAATCATGCAAACAATATAATTATTACATAACAGTTGTTGTTCTACTCATTCTTTTTGTCGGTGTGCTGCTGGGCTCAGACAGCCTTTCGCTGCATATGGAGGGTGCCTTCGACAACACTGCCTGCTGAGAGGCACTGACTCCTCTGCAGGGCAGTGAACGATTTCATGACCTAGTTTATGTTTGACCCGCTACTTCCGTAATTAAATCACTTAATAATACCTGCTACAGTGAACAAGACTAAGAACATTAGAAAGGCATGTATTTTAGTGACAAACATGAGGGAGTATTACTTTTAGAATTTGTGGGCTGAGTCACTTCACATATTGACGAGACGTAACTAATTTTCCGTTGGAACGTTTTAGTCTTCCTCTTTTATTAGTACTCCTCTCTTATTGTCGATTTAGCCGTATGGTACAGAGCAACCGGGACTTAGTGGTGAGGACTGTTCAGCTGGACACCTTTTATCGATTTACAATGTGTTGATTCTGCAAAGAAAGAAAGAAAGATGAGGCTCGGTTTTCAATTAAAGAGAGCTGTAAATGACAGGTCATCTTCAGTTCTCAAAGTTCTTAAGCAAAATACTATAATCGCACACGGTGGCAGGCCTGCAGGCGGCAAGCAAGAACGCCTGCCCCCTGCTGGCAAATACGGAACCTGACAATTTCATCCATTTCATGGCTCCAATTATAAATCATATCATTTGCGAACCATCCATCCATCCATCATCTACCGCTTATCCGGGGCCGGGTCGCGGGGGCAACAGCTTTAGCAGGGAAGCCCAGACTTCCCTCTCCCTAGCTACTTCTTCCAGCTCTCCCCGGGGGATCCCGAGTCGTTCCCAGGCAAGCTGGGTGACATAGTCTCTCCAGCGTGTCCTGGGTCTTCCTCGGGGTCTCCTCCCGGTGGGACATGACCGGAACACCTCACCAGGGAGGCGTTCAGGAGGCATCCGAATCAGATGCCCAAGCCACCTCATCTGGCTCCTCTCGATGTGGAGGAGAAGCGGCTCGACTCTGAGCCCCTCCCGGATGACTGAGCTTCTCACCTTATCTCTAAGGGAGAGCCCGGACACCCTACGGAGAAACATTTGCGAACCAACGTAATGATTCCCATTGAAATAATAAGATCGTTGCGGTCTTGATGAGGGAACGGAGCAATATTGTTAAGTTTGATAAATATCTGCTTTTCCCATCTTTGTTTCCAGTCTCCCATTCCCCCTTGTGAATTGTGATGCAAGGCGCCATGTTCAGATGGAGGTCCAGTCATGCCGTTGACTGGCCTTTCCTTTGAAACCACCGGTTGCTAATGAGTTGTTGCTGTCCTTGATATATACAACAGGGATATATATTTGAGACAGAGAGGTCCTCAGATCCCGACTCTGCTCATGAAACATTTCCTAAATTAAGTCAACATTTAGATTTGCGCACATGAACATGGACTTCATGTAACATTGTTTCAAACTGGCCAGTTAGAAGGCCACGAGCGTGGCATCCAGACTTGATATTTATTTATTGATTGATTTACATCCATCCGTCCACTGTCTGAACTGCTTCACTTATTTATTTAAACGTGAAGGATGTAACCCGAGTCGCATCACAGAGAGGCTTCTGCATTCTGTGCGGCGGCTGAAATGCTGTGCCCCATCCATTGCGTTCACTTTTTTTTAATACCTCTGGGTATCATGTTTCATGCATTTTAATGTCTTTTAAAGCCTTAATTTTCACAAAATCCGGATAATGACTCTGAATGCTTTGTAATTCCCAGTGGAAGCCCCGTAGTAGCCAATTCGCATTTTCGTTTATAAAGTATTTACACGCTTTTTGGGTAACATGTATTTTGTGTATTAATTTGGGGATGACCTACTATGTGCCCATTTTTGTTTTTGCTGATCTGTTGCAACAGGCCACTTACATACTGCCGGATTCACAAAGCTTCAGTAGATTCTGAAAAAGAGTCGAGTCCATTTCATGTCAACTTGAATCTTTTGGCCATATACGGTGTATTGTGTGAAAGCGGAGACAAAGAAAGACACATTTCGAGGCAAACATTGCTTGACTGTCCAGTATCTAACTTCACTCCAAATTAACCTCCAGATGCATGCATTGTTTGTAAAGTCTTACATTTTAACAGCTTAGTTTCTAATTTTAGTTCCATTTTGGGAAAGTAATACATTTTAAGCACTGTATGGCCTTTACATGTTCTCCCAGTGAATGCATGACTTTTCTGCCACTATGTCCTCCCGCATTCCAAAAATATGCATGTTAGGTAAGGTGAAGTCAAAATTTTCCTCAGGCGTGAATGTCAATGATGTTTGTTCACGGTGTGCCCGGCCGGCATAAGACTTGGCTGACTGTTCAGGGTGTCAGACAAAAACAAAACAGCACATTTTAATACAGAAATATTCATTCATCTTCCGGGCTGCTTGATCCTCACTAGGGTCGCGGGGGGTGCTGGAGCCTATCCCAGCTGTCTTCGGGCAGTAGGCAGGGGACAACCTGAACTGGTTGCCAGCCAATCGCAGGGCACACAGAGACGAACAACCATCCACGCTCACACTCACACCTAGGGACAATTTAGACTGTCCAATCAGCCTGCCACGCATGTTTTTGGAATGTGGGAGAAAACCGGAGCACCCGGAGAAAACCCACGCAGGCCCGGGGAGAACATGCAAACTCCACACAGGGAGGCCGGAGCTGGAATCGAACCCGGTACCTCTACACTGTGAAGCCGACGTGCTAACCACTGGGCTACCGGGCCGCCCAAGAAATATATTTAAATAGAAAATATTGCAAGTTACACAACAAAAAATATAAAGTCAATAATCTTCGGATTCTCTCCGAAGAGAAGGCGGCATCGTTAGGCATAACATTACTTTTCATTTGTGATGAGGGTGTGTGCGATTGATCAGAGGAGACTAATTTTCCCGAGTGTGAACTTTGTTCGAATTCACATGCGTCTTGGGAAACTGCAGCAACACAAAAGTACGTAAAAGGAACAGGCAAATATTCAGAATTTAGATATTTGGTTTTCGAATCACAATTGGCTTGAAATTACTTTTGATGATTAAAACCTGCACTTGGTCAGCCCGGTTTTAAAACCTCCTGGAATATCCATCCATTTTCCGAACCGCGTGATCCTCACTAGGGTCGCGGGGGGTGCTGGAGCCTATCCCAGCCGTCTTTGGGCAGTAGGCGGGGGACACCCTGAATCGTTTGCCAGCCAATCGCAGGGCACACAGAGACGAACAACCATCCGCGCACACACTCACACCTAGGGACAATTTAGAGCGTCCAATCAGCCTGCCATGCATATTTTTGGAATTTGGGAGGAAACCGGAGCACCCGGAGAAAACCCACGCAGACCCGGGGAGAACATGCAAACTCCACACAGGGAGGCCGGAGCTGGAATCGAACCCGGTACCCCTGCACTGTGACGCCGACGTGGTAACCACTGGACTACCAGGCCGCTCCTCCTGGAATATTCAGAGAAATATACGAAGATTGCCAATGAATGTAGTTTTAGTCTCTGGCCTGAATTGCAACACAATACAATTTCAAGTGTTATTTGTTGATGACCCCAGACCGTCTTTAATGATCTGCTTCTCCTTTCACTTCAGCTCTTGAATACCACAATCTCAACACGTCCACTGCAACCAGGATCTATTGGGTTATAACAGGTAAACCGGGCTGGAAAACAGCCATATATGTCACCGACGCACCTTTCATCTCTGTTTTACTCGCATCCCTCTTTTATTGTATTGACTTGTGTGTGTTGGAAAGTTGGGTTCAATTGTGTCCGATTCTTTTCTAAATCACATAAAGCTAACATGTCCATTCCCGTGAAAATTCTGCTGCCTGCTTCAATTAGCAAGCATAATATTGTCATGGACATTCAAATCTGGGGAAAAAAAAAACTTTTAAAAAAATTACTTATAACAGCTGTCTGCCATTGACAAGGTGTATCCAGAGGTGATCCCTGCAGACAACAAAGAACAAATTCAACACCCTTCAATGTGCCTGCAAATAGCACTACTCCATCCACCATCATCACCCTTTGTTTTGTTTTATCTTTTTTTTTTTTTTTTTACATCTGTGGGTTTGTTCCTGAGTTTATTTTTTTCAATAATTGCCCTAACTCTCATACTGTTCTGTACATGTCCAGTTATCATTTCACATGCGCAGAAATGTTCCATTTTCAAAAATGGAATAATGTTAATTTTTTTGCTAAAGTAACAATAATATATCGCGAGATATAATGATGATGATGTCTCAATTGAGTCCATATATATATATTTTTTCCAACCCAGAGCATACACAATTCAATCCTCAGGTCGCTCCAAAAGCTAGTTCATGCTAGCTCAAGCTAGCTAACGCTTTGAGTGCCGAAGGTGGAGTCAGCCTCGGTAGATGCTTATATGTGAGATGTCAGCTCGCTTGAGCGTGGGCCGAGCACAACCTCTCGTGTTCCTGCCATCTTAACACGCAATGTGGAAATAAATAAATAATTAAATAAATAAACCAATGCAAACCTACTCAGCATAACCAAATGGGACAGAGTAAAAAAAAAGTGATTTGTACTAACCACCTTAACCCAATTCACCCAAGGGCTTTCTTGCGTGCTGGCTCATACTTTACAGTGTGCATCGTGTCTTTAGGTGATGTTTTTTTTTTTGCGGAAAAGTCTATTGATATTTAATTCAGAGGTTGGGCAGAGGGACCAATCGCTTCACATCACATCAGGGTCCAGTGTGAATGATGCCAAAGTGTGTTTCTGTCTGTACACAGACGGAACTCTTGTTGGCTGTTGTAGAAAGAGGCACTCAGGAGCAAGATTAAGGGGTTATCCACTGCTTGTTCCTTTGCGTGCGTCCGTGTGTGAAATAGATGAGGACATTTTGATCAATTCAGCTGCGACAGAAATATTCTGTGTCCATATGTGCATTTTCATTTCTCCTCCTAACCGTTACCTTTCTTCTGCGCTCGTCACTTGGTTTATATGATCATTTTCATCACTTATCAGGGCACCTTTCTCTCCCATCTGAGCCTCTTGAGTGGCCTCTATTCACTGAACGCACAATGTAACCTTGTGCTTCTGCACTCAGTGATCCAGGATGTGGACAGGTCTTCTCTGGAGGCAAACTACCAGAGCTTTGCTAGCCTAATGGAGCAGCGGCTGGCAGAGCTCTTCCATGTGGCCGGTCGGCAGGGATCTCAAACAATGCGATCCAAGCGTGCGACAACCGTGGGGGGTTACACTGTACAGGTGGGTGTAAGGATTTTATTGTATATTTGGAGGGGAGGGGGGCGGTTGGCACTGCCTATATTTTCATTGCAAAGATGGGTAGGACTATTCAAGTTAACTGCAATATTTACACCACATTTATCATTTACATTTGTAAGACTTACAGTACATTAATAGATAATCATTTAAATGGAATGAAATGGTGCCATGATTATCTGCACCGACTGCATAACTGTTGTAGTATTTTATTCTACCACTGATCACTGTAGCTTTGCTTGACACTGCACGTTGTCTCACAGCTGTCATTGGGTGGTACGACCGCACAACGGTAACCTTACTATACGGAATGTCTTTCCATACTTATTTGTCATGTCTTAGTTTATCGTAGTTGCTTGTTATTGATGGTACTAGTGTAACCTGTACTACCGGGGACAAATTCCTTGAGTGTTCTACATACTTGGCCAATAAAGATGATTCTGATTCGGAATTAGAGATTCTTACTGGTTAAAATCTCCTAGGCGGTCCCAAACTTTTAGAGAAAAAAGATTTTTTGTGAAATACTAGATCGATACAATACAATACAATACATCCTGATTTATATAGCGCTTTCACAACATAGATAGATAGATACTCGATTCAGCATCAAGGGTTTCACAGCCACATTGTGAACCAGCAGCCAGCCAGAACGGCCCTACTCATTCAACGCCGAATGAAAGTCCTCAAAGGTGTAAATTACTTTTTTTTTTGTCAGCTAGCTCCACATTGTGCAAATTAAGATAAGAATTGTCTTCTCCTGGGTGTTATACTTGACAACGCCTCAGGCTTTTATGGGAAGTCACAGGTGACAGATTTGATAGCTCCGGAGATAAAGGAGGGGGAAATGCTTACAGCAAATGGGCACCCGGCAAATGATGCAGGGCCCTTCCTTTTAATGACAAAAATGGAATTGCCAGCCTTGCTCGAATCCAGTTGTGTACATACAGGCCATATTGTATTCTAATGGAAATAAATGGCATCTTCCAGTGATGGAAAATAAGTTTAGTCTTCTTCAAAGTATTTTTATCTTGTGGCAAATCCAAGTATGGTAAGAAAGAAAAGCCATTCTGAAGAATGGTTTGCTCATTGTAATCAAAGATGTGGATTTGATCCATTTGGACTGAATATACAATGTAGACACCAAATAATGCCTTTAAATCCGATTTTGCCTTTGTTGTCCTTTCTCAGATGGTAAGCATGCGTCGGCTGCCTGGTCCAAAGAACCCGGCGGAGATGACGTATTACGCACAAATGAATGGCGCGCCCATCACTGGAACCGCAGCGGCCAAGACGCTAAGCAGTCTGGACTCCCAGACCATGGCGCTGACTCTGGGTTACTTTGTGCAAGTGCAGGCTGAACGTAAGCTCTGATTTCAGTCATTCTTGTGCACGGGTTTAACAGGGTTACTTGAAAAATGTATTCCAACCCAGTTAAGTCATCCGTCCATTCATCCATCCATTCATTTTCTGATCCACTTATCCTCGCTAGGGCTGCGGGTGTGCTGGAGCTTCTCCCAGCTGGCTTTGGGCAGCAGACGGGGTACACTGTGAACTGTGAAACAAATGCAGATGCACATCAAATGACTAATGACTTAAACCTGACAGGAGTGACGGTTTACGGGATGCGTAGTCGAAAACACAGAAGAGAGATGCTGTGTTTGGAGCATACTGTACATAAATCCGATTTGAACACAAACAGATGGAGGGTGGTGGGGGGGGGGGTAAGCTCAGTGCATCATTCGTCCTTTAGTCTTGGCTTTGATAAGCATAACTCAGAGAAGATCAAGGACAAACCACATTGTGTCTTGAATGTACAGAGGATTCAGCTGAAGGACACAACCCTAATTGAATCTGAAAGCTGTTTTGAAAGCAAATGAGCCTGACAGCAGAACAAATATTTACTGTATTACCGGAGATTCTGAGAAGCATGATAAAACATAATGTTTTAGTCAGATGATAAGGCACAGGGATATCTTTTTGTTTTTGTATGGGGTGACCATGTTGTTTTAACCATCTAGAGCAGGGGTGGCCAACCATAATAATAATACATTTCATTTATAAACACCTTTCATGAACGAAAGCTAAAGACACAAACAAACAAAAAAATCTTTATTTCCCAGCCATTCCCTCCTCCCACCCCTTGTGGTCGTCTTGGGACCAGTTCGTTGGCTCCCGGTCGATCGCGATCGACGTATTGGTGCCCCGTTGCCTGAAAATCAGAGGTAATTGGATGACTAGCTTAGCGCTTAGCGCCATTGTTTGCGCATGAGCGGTGATGCAGTCATCTGATTGGTTGCCCTCTATGTCAATCAAGTAACGGGATTGATGAAAGGCTAACATAGTCTGTTCGGTATATTCAGCGCCTTGGTTTGAATGGCACCGCCACTGGAGCCGCGTTGAACCAGCCAAAGAGCCGCATGCAGCTCGCGAGCCGTGGGTTGGCCACCGCTGATTTAGAGTATACGGAACGACTTCTTTTTTTTAGATTTTCTAGGTTTGTGCAATGAAACCATTTCATGGAAGACATACGCACAGCAGCTAAAACCAACAACATACTAACTATATCATTCAAAGTGGGAGTAAAGGCAAAATATTTTGTAATAAACATTTTTAAGGTGATGTGAAAAGCTAACCATAACTACTTCAACTGTGTCATTATTCAATCGAAAATAGACTAATGAATGGATTATTTTTTCCATGCTGTTAAAATACTGGACCTCTTTCTCATTATAAACAAGAAGAAGAGTAATGCAGTGCGCAACATGTACTGTATGTATTGTTATTACTGTATTATTATTTTTTGGAACGAACGTTCTTTCTAAAGTGTTTGTTAGTATCCACTTTTGAGGCACTTCTCATCTGGAAAATTTACCAGCTAACTGTCATGTTTGGCTCATTAGCATTTTAACAGAGTCAATCTCGGCAGTTATTCAAATCGAAATGCTTTCGCTTTGTGTTGAGGGGAAATTGTGTTGTTCGTGGCTGCTGAATGTTGTTCATGTTGAAGCATCTGAAGAGCACTTCATGTTCCCTCGCACTTATTTTCTTCCACTCACTTCCCGAGAATCCATAATTAACCAACTGGAGCCTTCCCAACAATCTGCCCTTCTCTTCTGGAGGAATGTCATGTACCTCATTCACACTCGCTTCACACAGTCCTGAAAAGCATCAGAATTCGGCCATTTGGATGTCCTGCATAACAGCAGTTTTATACTTTGCCCAAGTATGACCAGCTTTACTTTTCTTGCACTGTTTTCAGTGAACTACTAATACTCATTTCAAAAACATAGAAAGACTTATTTACACACCTAAATGATGACACTGGGCTAGAGGCGCACAAAGCTTTGGGCCATTTATATTTTCCAATGAATCTGATGTGCATGAATTTGGATTGTGAAACATACCTGGAGCCATTCTAAGAAAACACGGCAAACTTGTCATATCGGAGCCGAGGTTCAAACACAGAACCCCTTGGCTGTGTCCAAACGCAGAAATGGCATTGGGTTATGTAATAGAGCCAATGAGTAGCCACAGATAGTTCACTTTGCACTTTGATGAACAAGCATAATGGCATAATTGGTGGTGCTTCGTCCAGTTTCAAATGCTAACGACGGCGTGGCTTCTAATTTGTTTGCAGCTGTGGTGAAGATGCCGCCGAGCAACTTGTGGATCATGGCTATCCTCACACCGCTGTTCTTGCTGATGGTGGTCATCGGCATGGTGGTCTTCATTCTTTGTAAGAGGAACAGGGTCATCTTTAAAGCTGGTGCCTTCAGGACCTTCAAAAGGCGCTCCAAGGTAAGTCTGCCTCATTTTTATACATGCCTGCTGTGATTTCCAAATCCCTCCCTTTTTTATTTTTTTTTCCTAAAAATTATGAAGTGGGGGTGGTTGATCATGTTCATGATCTTTTATCATTAGCGCTACAACATGCTCCGGTACACAATTCATAAAAATTGCATAACCCGGTTGTGTGACACATCACAGTGAGAAGTGATTGTGTTAATTTGTCCCTTCGGGACAGGAAAATTGAATCCCATCTGTGTAGGTCTTGGCTCATTTATTTTTCCTCACTGCCCAATAGCCCTTGGTCAGTGCTAATCATGCATGTTGCAAAGACTAATGAGCGGAGAGGAGAAGCGCAAGGATCACTGCGCTGCAAGGGAACCTTTGGGTAGTGTTGGACCTTTAAAATGATAGCATTCAACGATGTTCACTCGAGGTTAAATACAAATCCGTTCTTTCAAATGCGCGGTGTGGATTATATAGGTTTTAATGACTGGTTTGACTTTGCTATACTGTTTGTTTTCTACGCGCAGTTCAATGCATGGCTGTCTAGGCCGTTTACAACTTCTGGTGATCCTGACACAATAGTGACACTTCTACAAACGTGTAACATTTACATCACATCTGATGGAAGGATGAAGAGATGGATAAATACTTTATTAATCAAGAAACAGGAATGTATTAGTAGCCACACCTCCACTTCACAATTTAATAAGACAGGTCTGCCAAAAAGTATTTTCCCCCAACAGGTACACATGCGTCATGTTAAAACCATACACAGCATTCATTTAAAAAAAAAACCAAATCCCGATTCCCAAATTGTCTTAAGTTTTTCACTTTTGTCCAATATGTTTTTCACCATTGGAAAAAAAAAAATCTGTCGCCTTAATTGAAGGTATCTGAGATTCTTTGATCGAAATGCATGGCAGCATACCTCATATACACTTGTAACACTCGTGTTCCATTTTCTGGGTTTGGTTCAAACATTCGAGTGATAAGAAACCAACGCTGATTTTGACATGATAGTGCTTACATTGAAAATAGCGTCTCTTCAGCCAGCCTTGTCCAGTCATGGATGGAGAAAAGTAATGTTGGGGTTGTTATGTGAATTAGCCAGAAAAAAACAAAAAAACGTCACGATCAAATATAGATATCTTGCAAAATATTTGCTTGGTTGTTTAATTTCACATTTTGTGGGTGGTAAGTCACTCCGGAGACCTAATGAATTATTCGTAACAATTATTTGTAGCCCATCTGTCTCCTTTAACAGCTAAGGGCAAGGGATGTCTCCACATCGTCAGATTCAGTATTCATTTTGATGGCAACATACACAGCCAGCAGCAAACACACACACACACACACACACACACACACACACACACAAAACCCGTCTCATTTTTTTTCATTGATCGATTTCACCTAGCCTTGCATTTTCATTCTGTCCTAAATTGTATTACTGTAATCCCTTCCTGACTTTTTTTACCCCCCCCCCCCCCCCCCTGAACTCTTTCCTGTTAAGACCTCATATCGGCGAGAGGGCAGTTACCACCACCAGGTACTGTCTGAGATTCAGGATTAGTTGCAGACTGTCTGGCTGAGTGATTGTTTTGATCATTTGATGAGTGTATTTCTGTGTTGGGCTGCTTTTGTTGCTGCTGGGTGAAATCATGCATATGGCTGCTCTTTCATGGACATAGCTGATCCACCCCGCCTTCATTGACCACGACATATCACCAGCAGGTGCGAGAGATGTGAAGTGGCCATGAGGCAATGTGAAAGTGGCTGTAATAGGGCTCTAAATTTGCCTGTCTGTTACTTTTAAATGCGTCATCTGTAAAAGTCGCTTAATGGGTTTAATTCTGACTGCAGGCAGCCATTTTTTTTTTACCGATGTTCATAAACATGAACAACAGAAAGGAAGCTTAATGCCCATGTTTTAAACATCCATAAATAACATTGCAAATTTGTGTCACCAGCCAAGACTGATTTGCACCTACTTGTCGTTACTCTCCTTCCCTTCCTTTCAAAAGAGTTAAGAGTGGGGGGGGGGGTGTTCTCCCGCACGCTCCCACAACTGTTTTGATGTGTAATATACACGACCTGTTCTCCATTTAGGTCAATACAAATCGGAAGCCATATATCACGTGCACCTTTGACAAGTGCATCAAAATATAAATATTTCTGCTAATAATAGAAATTGTTGGCTTACATAGCTGGCACACACACACACACACACACATATAGAGCAACATTCAAAGTTCATACAGTTCACCTCATTCTAGTTAGCGCACCAAAGACTATTATCTTCTTCCTAACCGCTTGATCCTCACGAGGGTCGCGGGGGGTGTTCAATCAGCCTGCCATGCATATTTTTGGAATGTGGGAGGAAACCGGAGCACCCGGAGAAAACCCACACAGGCCCGGGGAGAACATGCAAACTCCACACAGGGAGGCCGGAGCTGGAATCAAACCCGGTACCTCTGCACTGTGAAGCCGATGTGCTAACCACTGGACTACCGGGCCGCCGTTTACTATACATTGCAGTTCAATGTAGCATTTCCTGTGAGGCTGCACTCATCGCCTATGCACGTTGGTGTTTATGTTCCTCCATTTTCAACCAGGAGCTTGCATGCACAAAGACGATAAATATTTCACACAGGGATTTGGTTCAGGAAGAGCTAGTAGCAAATTAAAATTAAACACCGACAGCTGATTAAAAATTCCGATTATTTGCACAAGTAATAATCTTTTCAGAGAGCAATTTCACTGTGGGAAATCATCGGTTCCTCCACCACTAAAACAGGCAACGGAAAGCATTTTATCGTGGCATAAAGAGGGGGATTAGGGTGATGATTTTGGCGAAAAATTAATGTTTGTTGCCTCACCTGGTCACACAAGAAACTGACTGTCTCTCTGATCCCCCCAGTACCACTCCACAATCCTGTAAAACTGCAGATTTTTGAGTGGCCTGTTTATGTACCTAAAGCCCATATATCTCATTGAGTGGTGAAGGTTTGCAAGTGTGTGTACAGGTAGCGAATGTTGTTTTTTCATCAGGGTTTCTTCAAAGTTGCAAACGGTCAAAAAGACATTTACCAATGATTTGAATGGTCTCATACAGTTTTTTTCTTGTCGCAAAGAAATTTCGAACGGGTTCTAAATTGGATGGCGACAAAGAAACATTGTTTGCAGTACGTGGCCAATAATCATGCTACCATCTAATCTGCTATGTCACGTTTGTGAGATGGATGGATTATTTCGACAAAGACAGATTTTAAACAATTTGCTAAGACTGTATCAAAGAAACAGGCCTTTGTGTGCATGGAATAAGTCGTCGATCTTTGAGTGCATCTTTTGAAAGTGGCAGCAAAAACAAATGTGGATTAAAAATTTTGAGTGTGTGAATAAAGATACAGTATATACACATCAACAAAAATGTTGGAAGAAATAAAACAGAAATAACTGACTTAAACATTCATTCATTCATTCATTTTCCGAACCGCTTTATTCTAACTAGGGTCGTGGGGGGTGCTGAAGCCTATCCCAGCTGTCTTCGGGCAGTAGGCGGGGGACATCCTGAACTGGTTGCCAGCCAGTCGCAGGGCACACTATATATACTGTATATTCTGTGTGTCTGTAGCAAGTAGCAGCCTGGTGGCAAGTGGGTAGCGCATCTGCATCACAGTTCTGAGGTTCGTGGTTCAAATGAGGGCTCTGGCCTTCTTGTATGAGAATCTAACACATTTTAGGTCAGTAGTTACAAAACACCCAGGACTGATCCCACTCAATCACCTGACTGACATGCTTTATCACTTACATCAGGCATGTCCAAAGTCCGGCCCGCGGGCCAAATCCGGCCCGCGGTCGAATTTCATCCGGCCCTCGGCCCCTGTCATAAAATCAGTGCCGTCTGGCCCGCAGGTTGGGCGCAATGGAACACGTGTTGCATTGACTGAGGTCTCGTAGACTGGTGAGTGATGTTTCATAGAGTACTGCTTCCCTCTAGTGGCTAAATGAGTAATAGCATTCACTAAATGAGTAATAGCATTTAGACACTAGAGGGCATCACTCACGAGTTAACAAGACATCACTCCGTGTTTATATTGACTGATATGTCATATTTCAAATTCCTGTTTCAAATGAACCAAAAGAAATTCTTAAGATTGTTGAAATTAAAATAAAAATGGAAATGTGAAACAGACTGGCTTACTAAAATTTGTTGAACAATATTGTTGTTCAATGTAAAGAATGTCAGCCAGGGTCGGCCCCCCGACATTTTACCACATAAAATCTGGCCCCCTTGGCAAAAAGTTAGGACACCCCTGACTTACATGAATACTTATTACTAATTTACGTTCGTCAATTACCCTTATTTCCATGTTTCAGTATGATGAGACTAGTGCATGACTAACTGAAACCGAAGATCAGTCTGGTGATCGGAATGACATCACTATATGTGTGCTGACAAAAATTCTGCAGCTCACTTGAACATTTTTTGATACCGGATGGCAGTTAGAGTACGTGCCTCAAAATGTTGTTCACTTCTTATACAGTCGGCAGCTGTGAGACATTTGTAAGAGCATATTTTCATGGGTTTACCAACGGTATCAATAAAATGCGGGACCACACCGTTGTTGTTTATAATGAGCGTTTTGTTGTTAGATGTAGCAGCTTGTCACGGGAAGAGTATCAGACCACGTGTTTAGTGCATGCAAATTTCGGCCCCTCTAGTGCAAAACTTGAATTAATATGGCTGCTCGGGGAATAGCTCATCTGCTGCAACTCATCAAGCTGCTGTCTGAGTTAAAATTAGACTGGAAGAGAAGTGTCTCTTCGATAGTGCAAGTAATGAAGGCCAGAACATTTTATCCAGTAGTGCTGACTCGGAATGGTCAGTATGGCAGTCGTTTCATATCAAGCCTTTCAGAAATGCTCTCCCATCTTTAACTCTTGCTTGCTTCAAGAGGTGTACAAACACAGAGGAGACAAAGGTCATTTAGAAAGATGCACAGTGTGACAAAAAGAAACAGACTCACACCACAGCACGATGTCTTTTTCAAGGTAATGACCATCCATTATGTCATTATCAGAATCCATACACCGTGTGATGCATGACAGCTTTTTACACATCAGTCACTCAATCATATGCCTGTGTTCCATGCTTCATAGATGGTCGGTGCAGAAGCATGTCGTACCATAATGGTGAATGTTTTTTTTTTTACTGTATCGCTACATCATAACATACAGTGGAACCAATAAGGTCTACCACATGATGTTCTGAGATGCTGGTGGACACCGAGTTTATTCTGAATTAGATTAATTAATCTAATCTAATTAATTAATCTGAATTAATCCGTTGTCAAACATTTACTGTATTAAATGGAAAAAGAAATGCTGTTCGCAGTAAAATATGTAAACTGGTAAACTATGTGTCAACAATATGTATACCTTGTGGAGTTGGCATGTTCTCCACGTGCCTCCGTGGGTTTTCACTGGGTACTCCGGTTTCCTCCCACATTCCAAAAACATGCATGGCAGGTTAACGGAACACTCGAAATTATCCCGAGGTGCGAGTGTGAGCTCGGATGGTTGTTAGTCTATGTGTGCCCTGCGATTAGGTGGCAACCACTTCAGGATGTACCTCTTCTATTGCCCAAAGACAGCTGGGATAGGCTCCAGCACGCCCGCGACCCTTGGAAGGGTAACTTTAACTCCCCACTTTCCTCCTCCCCTTTTTGCCCACTCATGGTTTACGTCATAAACACACAAAGCTCGACTCCCTGGCAACCTGTGAACAGCAAGAGGCCTGCAGCAAATTAATGTGTGCACTCCCCATGTATTTTTCACACAAAACTGTCATCATACAACACTTAAGCTGGTCAAGTGCAAACACACACTCAGCCCATAACCGTCTAGTCGTGTCACTATGAGTGCTCTCATCAATGCGTGCACGTGTCTACATGAGGATGTGTCAATTTCTCTGACACTCAGCCGCGTGTTTCAAGGCTGGCTTATGCCACAGTGGTGTGTATTACGGATGAATTATTAACAATGCTGTCAGCCCGATGCCCACGCTGCCTAACCTCACATGCACTCAGGATTTAGTATGCATCATCAAATACATTAGGGCCGATTTTAGAGTCGCTCAAAATAGAAAAGTGAGGCAAAAAAAATCTGGGATTCATCTGCTTTGTTGTGCAACACAAAAATAATCTGGCGGTCCTTTTCTGTTCGCTCTGCTGTGAGTGCAAAGAAATGTAGCGGTTCAAAGAACGTGTCCATGCATTAGAGGTTTTAGGAAAATGCGAGTTCTCCTCTTTTGTTCTCTTGATGCCCTCATGCCTGACTTCCAATGTGCTGTGTTGGGAGAGCATTATGTGGTTTCCATTATTTTATTATGCCTGCAATGCCATTTGGGAGATTTCAACAGGAGATCCATTCAATTACCCGTTTCTGTCATGGAATTCACACTATACTTTGAGGTTTTTCAGGCCTGTAGAGCTCCAGTCTGAACTCACCCCCCCCGTCTCAGACTTTACTCTGACATTTTCTCATTTGATTCCGACTTGTCTTGGACTCGGCCATCGGACTTGCAAAATATAATCCAGTCCGACTCTGTTTTTATTCCTGAAAAACAATGTCCTCCTTCAGAAGAAACGTGAAATAAAGTTTTTCAGATTATCAAAATAGCCATCTGATTGGCTAACCTGATTCGAGGGAATCGGGGACAGCAAAACCTGCCTCACCGACACGTTCATATTCATTCATTAGCTGTTAGTTTGTCTAGCCTCCTCTTACTGCTCCCCAATCGTCTCCTTGTCGACATTGTTTTGGAAATTGTTTTTGTTGTTTATCTGCACACATGGTTAATAAAGCAAATAGTTCCATGCCATATAAGAAGAGAGTTGAGCAAACTGAAATTTCTCAAATTTAGTGGTCATGAAAATTGTATTTTTTGGTCTTAAGGTTTAACTCTTGATCTCATCTGGACTTGGTCTTTGTGACTTGACCTTGACTTGGACTCCATTAACTATTTCAAGGAGAGCGGTTACTACAGTGGACAGCTTATGGTGTTATCTATCAGGTTACAGGGTGTATGAAAGGGTTATGGTGGACTTGACGACAGCCCTGCTCTGCATTCATCCTATCAGTTTACTGCCACTATGCCAGGAATAATTCTCCAAAAAATCCATGCGCTTTCACAAGGAAATATCACCGCGATCTATGGATCCTGCTCTGCTTAGCCAGGGGGGAATTTCTTGACATTTTTGCAAATCGGAGGCTCGATGCCTTGCCCAAGGGCCTTGACATACAATGACATACACAAATGAAATGAACACCGCGGGTTAATTTTTATGGATTTTTATGGATTTTAGACGATTTCCCTGAAAATTATGGACAATTAAGAACATAATTTTACAACTTCTTTTTTTTATTGATTTTTATGAACTTTATGGACCCGTACAAACCCTATAAATGTGTGCAAGTTGCAACAGATAACAAAACTTGAAATGCACATTTCTCTTTTCAGGATTAATTCACATGAAATTCAGACGTCCTTGATACCCAATATCCGAAAAATCAGAAGAACATGTGATATGTTAGTTTGCTTTATGTTGTCCTTGATCTCCATCAATGTATCCACTGTTCACTAGTGACATGTGCAAAGCATCTTCCTTGCTGATAAAAAAGAAATTGCATCCATCAACTTTGTTCTTGGGAATTCAAAGCTACAATTGGCAGATGATGTTCTTCAAGGAAGTAGAAGAACGCATCAACTGAGCAAAACGAAGATGAATTGCAAACAATAATGATGAAAAGTGGCTGTATAGGATGCGACTATCCACAAAGTAGTAACCTCACCTGTACATGCATGACCATAAAACTCACACTTACAGGATATTGATCGACTGTATGCTTGTGCTTTATCATACGCTTTGTCCATTATAACACTCACCAGATTGTGATTTGTACTTGTACTTCTTTGTGTCCTGCAAAAAAGAAAACAATACTTTGCCATGCTGAAATTTATATTACTCATTAATTGCCATTTTCATAGTTTTAAAGGGTTGTGTTTGACTCTATGTTCACTTTCTTTTGTCAGCCTGTTCAGGGCTTTGACTACGCCAAGAAGCACATGGGTCGAACTGGTGATGAGACCATCTCTTTAAATAAGGACACTTTAGTTCTGGGATTGCCTGTGCGAGATGCCCCGCTGTCAATGTCATTGGATAAGAAGGTCTACCAGGATGGGAGTGCCAACAAGAGGCCACCGTCTGCTGACATCCACAAAGGAGGGTAAGATAACAACTGTCCTCTGATACACACTCACTCTCCTGAACGTGTTGTGCTATGCTGGAACAGCTGCTATTGTCACCGAAGAATGCAATTACACACGCCAAAACCTGTCAGCGGAAGCAGACGTCAGTGTTTGTTCAGACTGGACAAAGCCTCCAGTGCACTGAGATGAATCAGACAGATTGCTGTGATCTAACCATATGTCCAGTGTTAACAAGAGGCTGTCTGCAAATATCCAGACAGCGGAACACATGCAGTAGCTGGATTTAGATGTTGTCAGATCAGAATCTTTTCTGAGGTGGCGTGTGACTGTGCCTGCCTGTGTCTGCGTCTGTTGTCCGTAAAGTTGACCATTACCGGTGTGGGCAGGAGAGCGCTCAGTCTGTGTTTATGAGCGATACACTTGCCTTGACTTGGTCTCTCCTTTGTGGAATTCTGCTTGCCTGGAGACTCAGACTTCCTCCCATATTCCAAAAGCACTCATGATCATGTATTAGAGGATTTGAATCTCATTGAAATTGGAGAGAGGAACAATGAAATGAATAAATACAGGTGAATGGGAATGTCTGTCAATGTTTGCTCAACAATTGATAGGTGACCAGTACAAGGCGTACAATGCTTGTTGCCCTAATTTAGTTAGATTGAGCTTCAACTCACCCTCGACTCAAATTAGGACAAGCAGTCGAGAAAACGGAAGGATTGACGGTGAGTTGTGACTAAGAGGGTTAGCATGTGTTTCATCTCATCTCAAATAACCGATGGAATGACGCAGAAACCTCGAAGGGCGTGCTATTTCTACCTCGTCCTATTTTAAAACACACCTCACTTTAAAACACTGACTTTAACACCGGCATAACATTTTTCCTTTGCTACTTTGCAGTTTGATGACTGTGGATTCACTCTATTGTGGATTTTCATTTGTGACCGGAACCTCGTCAATTGCAGTTTTCATGCATTTTTCCTCTTTATAAGTCAGACCAGTCAAGAAATGTTGGAGCATCTAAAGCACGCAACAGCACATTTCATCAACGCTCTGAATTTCTGAATGGTTGGAGTGAAGCGGTGCATGCTCAGAGTATATTTCCAAACGCGTACTGGGGTTTGTCGTACACAAAAATCACGTTACCTCATCATGGCTAAATTCAAAAATAGGGTCCAAGCGGAATGTTTCACTGGCGAAAAGAGAACACTGTGTTACTCTTTGCTCAAGGAAACCACAAATGAGATGCATTTTGCCTCCTTACGGAAATGCAAATTGAAAAGCACGCACAGAAATCAGTCTCATATTTACACACCACTAAACGAAAATGCATCGGGGTTGGATTAGTCGTGCTTTGGCCCTTGAGGACAATAAACCCATGTATATTTATAACCCTGCTTTTTGCCATGCCGGAGGGAGTGGAACAATGATGACAGTATAAAATGCTGGCATAATCAGATTAACCAAACCACGTAGGGAAGACATTTTCTACCGTCTATATATAGAGGCATTTACAAATCTTCAGAACGGAATGACACTACAATATCAAGATGATAGTTGCAGACTTTTTTGTACAAAGTATATTACATACAGGCACAGACAGGCTTGAAATTAGAACGAGGAACAAAGAACAATATGCTTGTCACAGTAAACAAAATAGACGATGTAGTCATTAAGGCTATGGCCAAGCTTTCTTATTTATTTATTGTCAAGATAGAAGTCAAGATGTTCGCCCGAGTAGGCAGCCGTCAGCAAGTGCTCTCATGAGCCTTGCTTTTTTTTGTTGTTCTTGTGTTTCTTTTGTCACTTTGTGTTTGTTGTTACGTCGTGTGGACTTGATGTGGACCTTTTTCAACATTTTTTGGCCACGACATTCATCAAGGAGGAGACTCTGTGCTTGGTGGTTGCGCCTTCTCGGCAGCATGGGTATACCAGCACTGTTTTTGACTGGACGAATGTCGGCGCCATTTGACTGTCGTTGCTGGACAGTCCCGGGGCGCTTGTGTCTTGCGCCTGTAATGGGCAGCATTTTTCACAGCCCCGCTTTGTTCAGCGGAGAGATCGGTGCTGTTGAACGGTCTGCGGCTGGATGGATGGAGGTCTCGAGGAGCCGGCGATGAGAACAAAGGAGCGTTGGCGCGGAGTGCCGATGCGGATTTGGAGCTGGGAGTCGCGGCTTGGAGTTTGAAGCGGATTATGTGGGACAGGAGAAGTGAACTAATCTCTTTTCGTCAATGGACGCTACAGCTTCGTGTTTGCTTTCAAAACTTTGCTTGTAGCAGACGTGTGCACATTTTCAGCATGATGTCTCTGATCCACTGGTGAAAGGACACTTTGATCCTCTCCTCTTTCATCTATAACTGCTTCAGACAACAAAGTGTATGCAGAAAAGTGGTGAAGATTGCACGACTGTCTCTGTCCTATGTGTTGTCTTGTGTTATTTTTTTGTTATTTTTGACTTCAAAATGGCGCAGCGAGAGTGGCTGCCTTTCCAGCAGCTCCTATTTTTTGTTGTTCTACTTCTTCCTTTCATAACTTTGCTGCTGTGAATCTGGAATTTCTCCATTGCGAGACTAATAAAGGTTTTCTTAATCTTATTGTCTACTGGCAGGGTATGGGAAGAGTGCTACTACATTTGAAATCTACATACCGGTAGTCACACTTTTTCACAGTTTAATTACAGTGGGGATTGAGAAGAGGTAGGCACTGGACCGCGGTGGATTATTTCATGCGCATAGCAGGTTGGATTAGGAACACGAGGCCCCAGACAGTTCTTTGGCGTCAACGTGACCGACATAGTCACGTGCGTATTTCAAATGTTGAGATTGTTCAGATGCTCTAGCATTAGTTCAATGTGCTGCATCTTCACTTGTGGATTTAATGTTACCTTTTTCTGGGTCAAGTGGCGCTGCAAAGACTGTGTGCAGAAACAGATCTGCTGCTCCCTAAATACAGAACACGCACTGTGCGTAGAGGCTTGTCCTCGAAAGCCACATTTTTGCGCAAGCGGACGCTTTTATTCATATGCGCAGTGCGCAATTGATGCGCATATTCGCGACTGTGAAATGTGCCGCACTCACGTGGCATATAGAAAACCAAATTTGCTAGCGAAAGGAGAGAAGCAGTGATTGCTGCAATGACAACACACGATATCTTGGACATCAGAGTGATGTGCTGGGTGGCACATACAGAGCAAAAAACGAGTTGACATGTCATCCAAACGACACTATGGGCCCTATTTTAGTTTTTTTTAGGCATGCACATGGGTGGAGTCATTTTGCTGTACATCGTTTAAATCTACCACATTACACCAGCTGTGCCACACTTTAGACGTAATTTTAGGCAGTCTAAAATACAGTCCACTTTCGTTCACCAAATTCCCAGATATGCGATGCCGGGGCACGTTAAACTAGTTATGGCCAGCAGAGAGCTAGCATTAGCATTAGCATCTAACTATGAGGCGCTCATCTCAAATCTTTGATGACTGCAAAGAGTTTCAGAATGGGTGGCGGTTGCTATCTGGACTTTTTGACATAAAAGTTTAATCGCTGCAGTAATCCCTATATTTTATTTATTCATATATTCAAGTTTTACGGTTTAGCATCGGGTGCCACCCAGTGCTCAGATACATTTTTATTATACTTAATTAAATTAAGGATTGGATTATTAGCGCAATATATAAATTGCCACAATATCATTGTCGTCATGTCACGATATTAAAAGCAGCACATTTGTTGATATAGCCAGATTGTTTTCCATTTGGGCACTTGCAGTACCCTCTGGTGGTCACGCCCGAGTGCAGTTTAATTTGAATTAGGCATGCTTTGGCCACCTACGTTTCAGAAAATAATAGTTGTCAAATGGAATGTTTTGGTATGGTCATTTTCGTACCTATGATATATTTAAAATGGAGAGAGGTGGGGTGAGAGTGGGGTCTCAAAATGGTTAGGGGCAGCTCTGGGTGGAAAGCAGCGCATACAGTATATTTTCAATGACTTTTTCAATCAGATTAACACAACAGTTTTTTTCTCTTTGTAAAATAAATATTCAGTTGTTTAATTGTTTTGGGAGATTTATTGACAACCATTTTTAAAGTGGTGGGACATTTAGAAACTTTACAGTCATATGATTGATATGACTCTCCAAGAAAATTCACATGGAGCTTGCGTTGTACTTTATTTTTTTTTTACGCCTGCACCATTTTGCCTTTGAGCACATGACTTAAAATGTGACTCCACTTGTGTCGAGCGATACACAAACCGCAGTGTGTGTTTTTGTGTCTTTCCCAAAGTGTTATCCTCGCCTGGGGCAATCATGTCTGATCTACAGAATATGTGCACGTCACACCACCTGTAGATGAGAGGGGCCTGTCACATTGTGTACCTATTGTAGCCTACATGGCTCAAGGCTGTGTGCTATGTGTGTGCGCGTGAGTGTGTGCATGTGTGTGTGTTTTGGGCATGTATTGTACACGGTTCACATGCCTGGTACCTCGGAGGCAAAAGAATATAAACAAATACAAAATGGCTATTTTTGACTTTCCATTTTTGTCTTCTCTATAATTCATGCTGTCACACAAAGATGTATTGTTGAAGAACTTAAACAAAAACAAAAGAACTTTGTAAGAACGGATTAAATGAATGAGGCTCAAAGGGACTTTTATTCAAACCAACACTTGCTCTTCTGTAGTATAAAATAATTCCTGACATTTTTTTTTTTTGCATTGACTATAATGTGAAGTAATTAAGCTTTTTATTGGTCTAGCATTGAGGCAGATTAATTGTTTGTTTTTGGCTTTTCAGAATTATGCCATAAAAACAATACTGCTAAAAGGGCAATTAAATGGCTCTAACTGTGTAACTACATGCCCAGGAAAATTTGTTAGTATTGTTCATTGTCCTTAATACAGTCTATGCCCTTTACTTTCTTCTGTTTGGCATCAATCTATTTAAATTACCTAAATAAAATTGACACCTTATTAATACTAGTCCATCTAACTATTAAACTATATACATATTTTAAAATTTAAATGGACATCGTTTATTGGATGTGCTTCCGTGATTATGTGCGCTGTTTGTGTACTGTACATGCTGAGACTCTAAAACCTTCTCCTCCCCTGCCTTCCGCAACCCTCTCTGTTACCATGGATACTACAGGCGGTTGCCAAGCGAGGATGGTTCAATGTCGAGTAACAGCTCCGGGAAGCTGAACGCCAGCAAGAGCTCCTCGGCCCGAAAGACAGCCACTGGTAGCAGTTGCAAGAATGGAAAAGAGGATCTGTACAAAAGGAGCGCCAATGGTGAGTGAGAAGAATGGCCAAAGGAGAACGACGGGGCAAAAGAAACAGAGGAAATGTCACGTTCTGCGTGATGGTAGTTGTAGGACCCTAAAAAGCAGGGAGGAGCAGGGTTGGATTGACCAAAATGTATTTAACAAAAAAATACACACAGGAGTACAATGGAAAAAACACTAACTCGAAGTACTCAAAAAAAAAAATGCCTGGAAATCACGAGGAACAAACAAAACTAAGACAGGAAACAAAACACACAAAGGGTTGAGGGAGCTAATTGGTTACAAGGAACACTGATAACGAGAACAGGTGGCGAAAAAAGGTCACATGAGGAATCAAAACCGAACATAACCAGATCGAAACATAACAGGAAAAAGATGTGGAAGACTGATGAGTAAATGAGAACAAAGACCCAAAAGCGATGTTACCAAAAAAAAAAAGACAGATGGTGAGGAAGTCTTCATCTCCAGTATTTATGCCAACAACAGCCAGGTTGCTAATTAAAGTATGTAGTAATCAGTGGGTACACCGACCCAGCTCATGCCACACATTTGTTACACTTCATTCAACGACATCTTGCCCAAAGGACAATTCTCGTGAACTAATGAAGTGAATATGATCAAAGGACAATTGTGCATACCATGACTCAGTCTGTTGCTGCATCATGCAGCTTGTCGGCGATGACGCAGTCTCAGAGTAACATCAAAGGAAACATGATTACTTTATCTGCCATAATAGCATTATATCTTGTTCTATAATGCGGGCCTTTGGGGGGGCACAAGCCATTGCAAAGTGTAGGCCAGTCCAAAGCCCAGGTAAATGCATTTTATAACTTTGCCAAACAATTAATAGCATTCATCCAAAGATTTGCATACTAGATTGCTCGTGGCCCATGTTAATGACCACAGTCGGTGGCCGGGGGATTTTGGAAATTCAGCTACATGGTGGGTTCATCGGCAGAAAGAAAGAGGTTGTTTTATCGGAGGTTGAGGTTGACATATTTTGCCAGCAGCGAGTGTCCGAGAGGAAAGTACGATACAAAACTTCAAATATAGTACGATGACTACGGTTTGAATGTGTTTGGTTTCAAAACTAGTAATTCACCATTTCTGCTGCTCACGTTTGCTACCTTAACCTCAGCCGTCAGTGATTTAACCCTCGTAGTGCACCGCTTGCGATAAATGTAAAATGATGTATTTGAATCACAGGCAAAGGAATTCAGAAAAACACGAGATTGCTGAAAATGGCCTAAATTTCTTGACGTCACAGGCTGATAATTCTCAGGCATTGCAGCAATAATAAAAAATGTTTTGATACCTTAATCTTCACAATTTACATATTTTGCACCATCGAGACCCATTATAATTCATATTTTCGAATGCATCGTAAACCTAATGTGTATACATGCATTTCACGCGATTTTTACGTCAATCGCTTTGTTTTTCGCTTGGACAGACGTAAGCATGCCACAATGTTGGGTTGAGGTCGTTCCAATTGTGCAACTTTTAGGTGGCGCCAGAGGATCGCAAATGAGTTTGCCTTTTTGCAGGAGGCTTCAAACCGATGCATTTTACATGAACACGTCCGGTCGGGATTGTTAGTAGGGCTTGGTTGGGACCTCCAGAAACATTTTTTTTTCCCTTTTGCAAAAAATAAAGACTAAAAAATCCCAAAGAACTAATAAAAACTATATATGTATGGATAGCACAGATGCCTCTCAAGATTTTGAGTGTTTGAAAAAAAAAAGAATGTTTTTATAACACAAAATACATCATTACAAAAATTGTAAAATGCGTAACTTAAGTCCTTTTTAATTTGGAGCACACAAGGGTTAAGGTGCAAGAGGAGCCACGGCCAGGATGAATTGTGGTTGTGTGGCTTTGAGGTTGAGTTGATGGCAGACTGTTTTAGTTCTACACTGAAGCCGTCTGCCCTATGATGTCAGGCAATGAGTCATCCGAGTTTGAGTATACCACAACGCTGTCCATCTGCTGCTGCCTGCGATAATATGCACATATATTGTACAGTTAATGCTGAGAAGCCCATAACCTGAAAGATTTTACAACATACAAGATGGTGCAGAGTAGACTCACCACGGCCAGACACCACATCACATCTATCCATCTATTTCCAGCAGCATATCCTGTTCAGGGTTGCGGAAAAACTGTGAACTATCCCAGCGGAATGTAGATGCAAGGGAGATTTTGTCCTAAATTGGTTGCCACTCAGTCAATCACAATCAATCACAGTGTGCACGGAGAGCGACAGCTTTTTCACACCCACATTGTTGACTGCTGTCAACGATGTCAACTGCTGCAGCGACCGTGGGATTGATTCCCGCGGTCCCTGCACGTACGTTCGTATTATTATTCATTATGTGCAGTAGTTGATAGAACTATCCAAAGGAAGGTATGTTGGCATTCGAATACAAGTGTAAATAATTTAAAACAATGGACTCTTCACTTTGTTGGGGTATTCATTCATTCATCTTCTGTACCGCTTGATCCTCACTAGGGTCGCGGGGGGTGCTGGAGCCCATTCCAGCCGTCTCCGGGCAGTAGGCGGCGGACACCCTGAATCGGTTGCCAGCCAATCGCAGGGCACACAGAGACGAACAACCATTCGCACTCACACTCACACCTAGGGACAATTTAGAGTGTTCAATCAGCCTGCCACGCATGTTTTTGGAATGTGGGAGGAAACCGGAGCACCCGGAGAAAACCCACGCAGGCCCGGGGAGAACATGCAAACTCCACACAGGGAGGCCGGAGCTGGAATCGAACCCGGTACCTCTGCACTGTGAAGCCAACGTGCTAACCACTGGACTACCGGGCCGCCCTTTGTTGGGGTATTTGAATTAAAAATGGTCCGAAGATGTGAAGGCAATTTACTGTAATAGCCCTGACAAATTGTCTTTTGTGTAAAAGATATTTCGTTTTCATATTGTTAATATTAACTCAGTGTATGAAAAGTGATTAAGTTTTAACATTGCACATTTGGCGCATTCAAGATTTTGACATTTTTCAAAATATCTGTCATTGATGTCAGAGTCAGTTAATAACTGAACAAAGTTCATTCTGTCTTTTACTGAAAGGGAAAAATATATATATATTTTACTTCTCACTATTAATGAACTCTGAGTTTCGCCGAGGTATGAGTCATTTGGCTCTTACCTCTAAGTCTGTGCATAAGGTAGACGGATTAATGATTATGGTCTGACAAATTGATGCATAAAAAATGATGGCAGCATTTTCTATCTTTTCTGATTTCAACACCAGCGTTGCCTTCAGGGACAGCTAACCTTCATCCTTCATCCTCCACAGACCCATACGATGATCATACAGGCTCTCTACGGCTCATCACCATCAAACCCATGACAGCTCAGCCAACTTACTCCTACCCCTCATCCTCCTCCCACAGCCAAGACTCAGTGATCCTGAACGGGGAGGTAAGTCTACACACACACTCTCACAATCATAAACGCTTCTTCACAACAACCCTGACCTCAACCCCATGAAACCTCTTAGGGATAAACAAATAGAGATCACCGTGATCCAGGCCCTTCTTGTCCAATATCTGTGAATCAGCAGAGACCCCCTTTGATCTAATGTTGAACTTTGTCTCACACACACATGCACATAAACCCCTCGACGTGGTTTACGTGACACGTCAGTCTGCTGCCCCGACAAAACTGTAATGCCATCATGCGTCACGGCTCATAAACATTTGGATCCAATATGGCAGATATTTAAAGCCGGCACCATGTCATAGCATCACGTTAAACCAGGGGTCAGGAACCTATGGCTCGCGAGCCAGATGTGGCTCTTTTGATGATTGCATCTGGCTCGCCGATAAAGCAAAATATTGTTGCTTGCTTAATCCATCCGTCGACCGTTCGCTGGTCGTGTCCTGTTCAGGGCTGCAGGGGCAATTCTTTGGGATGATACGGTGTTAAACTATTTCTTCTCTCCATTTCCCGCCCTGTGACATCATCGCATCTCTTGGCCAGGATGCTTTGCCCTCCTGACGAATTGAGTTGGTATTGCAAGCAAACATGCGGCCTCGCACATACATCTCTTCCTGTCACGTTTCTCCCACCCGGTCTGTCATCTTTCACTCTTCGGCCTCACATTCGCCATCGCTAATCCACTTTTCTGCAGCGAGACAGCAATTCACATTGATGACTCTTCTCTCATTTTATGAGCATCACGCTATAGCTACATTGACATACTGTAGTTCAGGGGTGTCCAAACTTTTTGCCAAGGGGGACAGATTTTATGTGGTAAAATGTCGGGGGGCCGACCTTGGCTGACATTCTTTACATTGAACAACAATAGCCCATGGGCCGAGTTATGGGCCGGCAACGGGCCAGCTAGTATGACATATCAGTCAATATAAACACGGAGTGATGTCTTGTTAACTCGTGAGTGATGCCCTCTAGTGTCTAAATGCTATTACTCATTTAGTGAATGCTATTACTCATTTAGCCACTAGAGGGAAGCAGTACTCTATGAAACATTACTCACCAGTCTACGAGACCTCAGTCAATGCAACGCGTGTTCCATTGCGCCCAACCTGCGGGCCAGACGGCACTGATTTTATGACAGGGGCCGAGGGCCGGATGAAATTCGACCGCGGGCCGGATTTGGCCCCCGGGCCGGACTTTGGACATGCCTGCTGTAGTTAATCTCCCCACATGATTGGAGCATACTGGTGCAAAATGTCATGTTGCCATGGGGTATGTTTTGTTTAATAAATTACAGCTTTCACCCCCTATTATTTCTGGTTTATTGAGAGTCAAACATATTCCCTGCAGGCCAATCATGTGTTGAAGCAGAAGTCGGACATTGAACACTACAGGAACAAACTACGCCAGAAAGCCCGCAGGAAGGGTTACGGAGAGTTCTCCCTTTCGGAGGGTGGCAGCCACGGTTATGGTCACGGCCGGCATAGTCGGCATGACAATGGAGTCAAGGAACCAATGACCGCTGAGGAGAAGAGGGCCTCCTTTGCTGGATGTCATAAGAGGTAAGGATGAGGTTTTGTGAAGAAATATTAATCATGTGAAGTTGTTGAATGTCATCATATGCATTGCGTTGCAAAGTAGCCTTTGCACACATCCCGTAAGCGCCACGCTGGCTAAAATAAACAAAAGATTGTTCAAATTTGGCTCTGCACTCTTCACTAATGATATTAATAAAGTTGTGTAAAATAGGTTGTATAACAGTGGTCATGCAATGTATAGAACTATTAATCATATCTATAAAATGGCGTTAAATAAAAATCTTTTAGCTTTTAAATTTTGATTTTTCTTCAAGGGGAAGTCAACCCCACACATATGCTTTACAGTAATATGGTCGATGCACTTTCAACTAGTATCAAAGCTGACTAGTACTCGGCTAGTTTATTATGTGTAACTACTTTACCATTCTTCATTATGTGTAACTACATTACACATCCTGTACTCGGTGGTTTTATAGGTCTGCAAGAAGATGCAAGAGTAAGAGTTGCATCTTTATGTATTGGCTGTCTGGTTTTAAAGCTCATTAATGTAGCTTATTTTTTCCTGTATAATTTTCAACCCATACTACAGCCCGACCGATGTGGATTTTTTTGTATTTATATTTTTTTAGGATGATGCCAATTCTAATATTTGGCAGGAAAAAAATAATACAGATTGCCGAAATTCAAAAATGTTTTTCTTTTTTTTTTTTTTGCTCCCCTATCCCAATATCGCTTTTTTTCTCTTTCAAACTACATGAGGTTAATGTCAATTACCTATTATCTTTTTTTCTATTTGTTCAGAAAATACATATTCTGTGTAGAACACAGAATAAAATGAATTTTAAAAATATATAATAAAATAAAACACAAATTCCTAGTGGCCAGAAAAAGTCTCAATCAAAATATGTGGTTGTAAAACTTATTTTCGAGGAATGCCGCAAAGTACAAAGTAGCGAACAATATACAACACTGCTTCAAGTAACATACCTACTATTTAATCAACCTACGTTTGTCAACTTGTTGTGCTTGCATTAATGTCACCGCAGTCACAGCTGTGTCATATCTACTTATTGTTGCTACGTACGGTAATGACAGTATTGCCACTTGTCTCCCACAATGCATTGCATGGCATCATACGTTGAATTATTGATTCTTGTTATATATGTTTGTGTTATTAGTTGTCAATTGAATTGGTCGTCTTGAAACCGGCCTGTCTAATGTATGGTTGATTTTTGTTGCACTCTGTTTTTTTGTTTGTTTGTTTGTTTTAAACGACCACCCACTCGTCACCCATCCTCATCTGTGTGCAATGTTTTGAATGGTGAGGGTTTATGAAGGGGAAACAATTGGCTAATTTCAACCAACTTGCTAATGTTGGAAGGGCTATAAGCAAAACTATCATATTCACTTATGAACTTTTAGAAGTACTTCCTTATTCAGTCTTGCGAACACACACTTGGTGTTGCACCCAATTTCATTGTATCTGCACCGTACAAAGAACAATGTGGCTCTCTATTCACGTCTATTGTATTCTGTTGTATTCTATTCCATTCTACTTAAATGTTGGGATGTTTTTTGTCTTTGAAAAATCACCTGACCC
The DNA here is from genome assembly GCF_025434085.1 of Hippocampus zosterae. Classification (NCBI taxonomy): domain Eukaryota; kingdom Metazoa; phylum Chordata; class Actinopteri; order Syngnathiformes; family Syngnathidae; genus Hippocampus; species Hippocampus zosterae. The sequence goes on along the minus strand of NC_067453.1, from coordinate 28,310,785 downwards.
CCCCCCCCCCCTCCACCCCCCCCCCCCTCACCCCCACACATCTGTTAGGTACTCCCACCCAAGGGAGCCCACCTATTGGAGCAGGCAGTCCCTGAGCAGCCCTAGCCCCGTGGAGACAGAAATGGACCTTCTGGTTCTTCGAGAGAGAGCAAGACGAGGCATCCGCAACAACGGTTACGATGTGAGTGTGCAGCGAGCACATGCAACGTCTTTCTATGGTACCAGGCCTATGCATGCCATAGCATAAAGATTGTTTTTTTTTTAATTGGCCCAATTGTATAAAAAATGACGGTGACACACGTGAATTTCACCACCCTGTTAGTGTAAAATCTTTGATTCTTTGAACCCACGTTTATAGAGACTCAAGTCTGACCTTTAAACACTGAGAAACTCACCTTCAGTGCATGAAATGATGAAAACCCAGGTGGTGGCAACACAGTAAATCACTGCTACTTTGCCCTCGGTGATAATCTTTTCACCGCATTGTATTTCAAACTTTAAACCTAACTATCCTTCTTTTGAACTCATTGACTCTGCGGTTCTATGAGCTCACGACCAGATGTTACCAATTTAACTGATATCTGGAAGAAAAAAAAATGGAACCAAATGAATAAAGAAAGAAAAGGTACCGGTAAGTTGAGAAAGCACAGAAATGAAGAAAAGACAAGGTGGCAGAAGGCAGAAAAAGGAAGACAGAGGGGATTGCAGCAGTGACTGAAATAGTTTTCTGCTGCCTCTTGGCTGTAGCAACAGGGCTACCTTGCTGAATGTCAATGCCTGCATATGATTTACAGCCCGTCCATGGATTCAGATATCAGCCTCGTGCATGACTGATCAGAGTTCCTCGACTTGGATAGGAAAAACTATAAAGGACTGTACAAGCAGAACAGGCCTTTGTTTGTCTGTGTGTGTGTGTGTGTGTGTATAGTTGGAAATAGGCTGTGTTTTTGACATACATTAAAAAAAATACGGCGGCCCGGTAGTCGAGTGGTTAGCACGTCGGCTTCACAGTGCAGAGGTACCGGGTTCGATTCCAGCTCCGGCCTCCCTGTGTGGAGTTTGCATGTTCTCCCCGGGCCTGCGTGGGTTTTCTCCGGGTGCTCCGGTTTCCTCCCACATTCCAAAAACATGCGTGGCAGGCTGATTGGACGCTCTAAATTGTCCCTAGGTGTGAGTGTGAGTGTGAATGGTTGTTCGTCTATGTGTGCCCTGCGATTGGCTGGCAACCGATTCAGGGTGTCCCCCGCCTACTGCCCGGAGACACCTGGAATAGGCTCCAGCACCCCCCGCGACCCTAGTGAGGATCAAGCGGTTAGGAAGATGAATGAATGAATGAATGAATTAAAAAATACATATTTTACTGCAAGTGTCATGGATAAAAGAATACAGTTTTTTTTTTACTTGAAACCTGTTTTATTAGTTTGTTGGGTTTTATTCATTCATTCATTCATTCATCTTCCGAGCCGCTTGATCCTCACTAGGGTCGCGGGGGGTGCTGGAGCCCATCCCAGCTGTCTCCGGGCAGTAGGCGGGGGACACCCTGAATCGGTTGCCAGCCAATCGCAGGGCACACATAGACGAACAACCATCCACGCTCACACTCACACCTAGGGACAATTTAGAGTGTTCAATCAGCCTGCCTCGCATGTTTTTGGAATGTGGGAGGAAACCGGAGCACCCGGAGAAAACCCACGCAGGCCCGGGGAGAACATGCAAACTCCACACAGGGAGGCCGGAGCTGGAATCGAACCCGGTACCTCTGCACTGTGAAGCCGACGTGCTAACCACTGGACTACCGGGCCGCTCTTGTTGGGTTTTATTTTTTTATAATTCCAATTATTTTGCGGTACACTTTCACACCAAATCTTTAATAACAGAAGCAAAACTATTGGTCTCCCAAGTGCAGTTTTTTTCCTCTGTTGTAGCAATGTTTCCTGCCAAATTAATTGTACACCATTTACGGACATTGTGTCAAACTCAGGGCCTGAGGGCCAAGTCTGGCCCATGTGGCCTGAGAAAGCACATCAAACATGTCAACTTACATGATGCTTCCTAAAATCTGTACCAAAATTTCAGTTGATCACTTTATCATAAACAACTGATAAAAGTCTTTTGGTATCAAATAACAAATACATGCTGTTATTCCTGCAGACTAGCCACTCTGTAACCAGCATGAAAATGATTAAAGTTGTTTTGTGACCTTACACACATATACTACGTACCCTGATCGATGCGGTTTGATTGACACTTTTCAACTGGAAAACGAATCAAAGTTGTGCTATTGAATGGGCTGGTGCTTTTTAAAGGCTGAGATAATGAACACAGACCATTTATCAACTATCATTGTCATGGATACTGATCCCGCCACCCTCGTTTCACTTTGCAGGGTGAACCAGAGCCATTTGAGGAAACCAATGTTGACCATCTCATCAGCTCTCTTGGCTATGGAGGTGGATCTACCGGCACAGGAAATGGTAGCCTTGGGGTGAAGGCTCACCGCGGCTCTGACTCCTCCACACTTAGCTCTCAGCCATCCATTGACGACGTTCGCACACAGATGCATATGTTGCTTGGCAACGCCTTCAGCCTGGCTCCCCCGGACCATGACCCACCTTCCCCTCCTACCAAGTAAATTTGTTTTACATAATGTTTTTTTGATGCAAATCATGTTGCACATCTGAAGGTTTTTTCAGGATTTTGCCAGTAAGAGAAAATATGAATGTGCCTTCAGGAGGGATTGGAACTTTTTTTGTCTGTAAATAAATGCAAAGTGTAAAACTATTTAAAGTTTAAGCTTAACTTTCAGTATGCTTGATAGCAAGTGGGAACCCAGGAGATCATTCGCAGTATGTTTCCCTTATTTATGAGCAGGCGCCACCATCACCACCACCACGTCCACAGCGCCTATAACCCGTCTCATACCAGCCACTACAGTGATGGAGTGACGAGTGCCCCTGGGACCATGAACCATCCCTGTGGAAACAGGCAGAGAAGCCTGGGCTATGAGGATTTGCACCAGTGTAGCCTGCCAAAACCTGTGAGTACATATATTAAGTGGAATAATCAGTCCATTTTCAATATACCGCTTATCCAGTCCAGGGTGGTGGGGATCTGGAGCCTATCCCTGCTGACAATGGGGATAAGGCAGATTACAACACAGATTGGGTGACATGCACGGCAGGTTAAAGGAACACTCTAAATTGTCCCCACATGTGACTGTCAGTGCGAATGGTCGTTTGTCTATGTGTGCCCTGCGATTGTCTGGCAACCAGTTCAGGGTGTACCCTGCCAACTGCCCGAAATCAGCTGGAATAGGTTCCAGTGCGCCCCGCAACCCTTGTGAGGATAAGCGCATCAGAAAATGGATGGATGGATGGATGGATGGATGAATGGACAACCCAGACTGGTCACCAGTCAGTCACAGGGCACATATAAGAGACAGACAACTATTTGCACTGTTACTGAGTGGGTAAGTGAACCCAAACTTTTTGCCTGGGAGTCAGGCAACTGAAGTCCATCATCAGTCATATATTGTGATCGACTTTGTCAAGTCAAGTCAAGAGTATTTCTCGAGCACTTTCAAACAGCCATCGCTGCATACAAAGTGCTGTACATGGATCAATTTAACATGCACAATAAACAGTAAGACAAATCGGTAATAAAGGCGGTAGAAAGCACCAGACAGTAAAACCAAGAACAAATCAAAGTCATGCCCAGTCGAATGCCAAAGAATACAAGTGAGTTTTGAGGAGGATTTTGAAGACGGGCAGGATATTTGTGTCCAAATGTGGATGTGGCCATGTGGAAAATTCCTTTTATGTTATCAGTAAGTGCATTGCCAACAGCTGATTAAAAAGGGAGAGGCTTTACTCAGAATAAAGCAACCAATGCATCCTGACCAACGAGTACTTTTGCACTACATATGAGTAGTATGTGATATCGATATATAATCATATGTGGATTACTTTAGTGTCTCTTGGGTTTTTGTATTGAGTCCAGATGTTCAACAAGGTAAATCTTACATAAATGTGATGAATAAAAGCAGAATTTATGGTATATGTAGAAAGAGTTGTGAAAATAATGCTACGTTTACCTTTGCAGGGTTTCCGGTTTACACAGCTCCCTGATATGGGCATCGGGACTCCCCCACCGCTGGTCCCCTCAAGACCAGGACCTCCCCCTGGACCTTCACTTCGACGGTATTACTTATCATTCCTGAGTGTAAAAATGGTTTCGAGCATGTCTGAGCACGGAGCGACCATTTTTAACGAGCTCTAAGATGTCTCAAAGGGAGACCCCAGAGACCCTTGCACAGGAAACTCATTTTAGCCCCCTGTAAATGGGATCTCATTCTTGAGGTCACGACCCACACCTCGTGACCATAGGTGAGGGTTGAACCATAGATCAACCAGTAAATCAAGCGCTTGGGCTTAGCTCCTTCTTCACCGCTGCACCGATCCACTTGTTGATCTTCCGCTCCATACTGCCCCGTCTCGTGAACAAGACGTCAAGATACTTAAACTCCTCCACTTGGGGTAAGATCCCATCCTCTTCCCCGAGAGGGCACTCCAACATTTTCTGATCATCTACAAAAGGCAGAGATGCAATACTGAGGCCACCAAAACGGACGCACAAATGACTTCTCCAAGTCCACAAATCACATGAAGACAGATTGGGCAAATTCCCATCCCCCACCCCCCCTTCCCCCCCCAAGGTTGTAGAGCTTGTCCACTGTTCCATGGCCAGGACAAAACCCACGCTGCTCCTCCTGAATTGCTGAATCTGATACTATATTTCCAAACACACCCTCCTCTCCAGCACCCTTGAATAGACCTTACCAGGAACGTGAGGAGTGTGATCCCTCTGGAGTCAGAACACACTCTCTGGTCCCCCTTCTTAAAAAGAAGGACCACCACCCAGGTCTGCCAATCCAGAGGCACTCTCCCCGACGACCACGCAATGTTAGATATGTCACCTCGCCCTAACGCAAATACATGCAGATATACAACTATAGTATTATTATAGTATTATTCGACCTGATGTTCAGGGTGCACCGCGCCTGTCACCCTAAATTGTGCTTGGCTCCGGTACCTCATGACCTTTTACCAAGACAAGATATCCAATGAATGGATGAATGTATTTGCATACCCAACGATAGGACCACACTTCAAAGACTTGTACGTGTATGTAAGTGTATATCTAAATGCATCATTGAGGGTAATCACACCATCACAGAAAGACTTGCGGTGAAGAAGTGTGCTCAAGAACGAACAGTGGAAAGAAGGTGCAGAATAGTAAGCAGCAGCATTTAAATGAATGCCAGCAGGATCAGGAAGGCAGACATGAAAGGAAATTACTAGGAAAAAAAAATCTGTCAATGTGTTGAGCATGCCTGCCTCACCTGATGAAGACAAGCTTTTTTAGAAAATGGATGGATGGAAGGATGGACTTGTGCTGCTTAAAACAAGCATGTCACTTGGTGGGGGGCAAGACACTGACTCTTTTACCTGTTACTCGCCCTAACTAACCCCACCTGATACCTCACAGCAATACATCTTCTTTCCAGTTCGACTCCCGATGTTAGCCTGAAGCCTCGGGTGTCTGAGGCCTCAGATCTGCATGACCAACAGCACAACGGCGCCCCCTACCTGCCACAATCTAGGACCACCTTCCCGGCTGTTACTGTTGATCAGTCCATCAGCACCTACTCAGGTAAGACAAGTGTTGAAAATAAAAATGACCATGCTGTTACTTTGTGAAATGTATCACATTTGGAATGCAGGAATGACAAATGTGAGAAACTCACTTTAATGGTTGGATGATTGTATAGTATGTGTCAAGTCAAGTCAAGAGTATTTCTCGAGCACTTTCAAACAGCCATCGCTGCATACAAAGTGCTGTACATGGAGCGATTTAAGATACACAATAAACAGTAAGACGAATCCGTAATAAAGGCGGTAGAAAGCACCAAATCAAGAACAAATCTAATCTGCGTCGTAATGTGGGTAATGTGGGTTAAAAAAATAAATAAAATAAAAACATGCACATGAGCAAGGATACTTTCCTGTTCATCTGCTGTTGCCTATGGCATATAGTCATCTTTTTAGAGCCCCCCCCCCAAATAAGAATATAAAATGTATTTGTTGAAACGCATAATTTGTCTTCATACAAAGTTGCTGGAAAACCGTAATTATCGAAAGGGCTGTAAAAGAATTGGAAAATGACACAGGGAAGAACATAGTAGTGTTGACAGTGATTTTATGATAACCCCCCCCAACCCCCCCCCGCCCCCCCCCCCCGCCCCCACCCCCATGTTTCTATGTCACAGGAAACCCAATAACAGCAGTGTATGCTATATCAGCTAACCATCCAGGCTACTCGGACTACTTCGTCATGTCACCACCATCTTCGTACCGTAGTCCTTCCTGGATGTCCTACCCTCCTGAGCCAGAAGATCTTCCACGGCAGTGGAGTGACCCGCCTGTGAGACACACATTTTGCTTGATTATGTATTCTGGTACATGATCCTGGACACCATTCACTGTGAGCCCAGTGAATGAAGTAATTCTTCTACTTCTTCCCAGCAGAGCTCACGCCACCTCGAAACCATCTGCTGAAGGCCCACCACCATCCCCAAGCGGAAGCAATCAGTAGCTCTGTGAGTATGATCACATCACCACTGCCAAGTTTCCCCGAGTGACCTCTTTGAATCTGTGTTAGTTCCGTGTAATTTATTTCAATGCTCAATGACATCATGACATTTCGGATGGAACCATCGACTCATATTGAGTGTCTGTCCGGTTGACAATGTAAGGGATGTCACAGTTTGGGTTTTAGCCGCCGCTACCGATCATCCATGAGTGGAATGGGCCAAAACATTGAGGAAAAAAAAAAAAAAAAGATCTTCTGGATTGACTTAACTCAAAAACGTACATCTGTTGCACATGAGTAAAATGTCAACCGATGTCATTTTCAACTTAAAACATTTTAATAATGTGCAATCAATCTCACAACTCCTAGCTAACCTGTTCTGTTGATTTGCATAACATTCGGATGAAATATGATACAACAAAAACAATGAAGAAAATAATCACGCAGACCGTTCTCCCGAAAATGTACTTGTAGTACAAACATTAATACAGTTGGAGAAGGCAGAAGCTCGCGTTGTGCAACTTTTCTGCATTACTGTCTTATTCCAAAATCCGATTATGTCTTTTGTTTGTTTGTTTGTTTGTTTATTGAACATAAAACATATACAGTAATAATTTGACAGAAAATAAGGTCGATAAAAAAGTAAAAAGAAAGAAATCATAATCATATTATGTTCAAGGGAGTAGGATGAAGTAAAAAAACTTATCTAGTCCTACCCCGTTATGTGTTTATATCTACTAAATCATTTTTATATCATTCAGAAAAGAAAAAGTAAGAAGAAGTCTCCATTAAGGCTCATACTTTACCCTTAACCGTGATATTTTCACAACTTTTGGTTTGTATCGGGATTATATACATCCTCACCCTGGCACTCTTGTGTCAATTTTCTCTTGTACTCATAATGGATATTTCAATACCTTTCTTTATTTATCAACTTAGTTCTGATTTATAATTATATTTAACGTTTAGAATTTATCATTTTAACTCTGATTGATGTAGGTTGTTTGTACTACTTTTTTGAATTTGTTTTTGAAATCAGCAAGCGATTTACTCATTTTTACGTCCGTTTCGAGATTATTCCACAGATTAACACCTTTGCTAGATACACTTCTTTGCTTGATGTTTGTTCTTGTTTTGAGTTTTTTGAATAAGTTGGTACCTCTTAATTCATAGTTGCTTTCTCGAATTTCAAAAAAACTTCTGAATGTTTTGGCAGAGCAGGTTATTGTGTGCTTTGTACATTAATTGGGCGATTGTAAAGTCAACCGGGTCATAAAATTTCATCGTATTTAATTTGATAAATAGTGGATTTGTGGGTTCCGTATATTTTGATCTATTAAGAATTCAAATTGCTTTTTTGGGGCGTTTTAGAATAGGGAGTGTGTTTGTTTTGCAGGCATTTCTCCATATTTCCACACAGTAGGTCATGTATGGTAATAATAATGAAGTGTATAATGTGTCCTGAGAATAATGTTGATTGAAAACCCATAAGGCTGATTTACATTGTCACTGTCTGGGTCGCAGGTGTCTGTTTGGGTGGAAGGATGCCCTCTCTCTCTCTCTCTCTCTCTCTCTCTCTCTCTCTCTCTCTCTCTCTCTCTCTCTCTCTCTCTCTCTCTCTCTCTCTCTCTCTCCCTCTTCCTGGATCCCGTCTCAATTTGTTCTTCACCATTGGACCGCCGTCCTCCCACAGACTTTGTCCCTTTATCCATCTGCCCAGCTCTGCTTGCTGGACCTACAGCCCCCGAGGCCTTTGTCATCAAGCCTTTGCTAAAACTGATCCGCTCCATATGTCCCCTCACCTGGTCACAGATCTAGCAGCCATATTTCTCTGCTCCCTGAGCCCCTGACCTCACCGGGCCCACGGTGGGTCACTTCTGAAATAGCCTGGCGACTGCGTGGTGAACATTGTACAGTAAAAGTCCCTCACATTACTATATGGAGCGTGAATGGAGTGAAGCAGTGCCTCTCACAACAGACCTGTAGCGTGAGCCTTCATTGGTCACATGGTAACCGTCACATGGCCAGCACGACACAGCACAATCTGCTCCATCGTCAGTCCGGTTGTGGACCAGTCAAGACCACAAATGTACCGGTAATCGGTTATTGACTTGACCCACGCTCATCTGGACCATCCTGGACTTGACCCTGAAGTCCACCACACAGCCAGGAAAGTCAGGCTGGAATAAAACTCTGTTTCTTTCTTTCTTTCTTTTTTTTTTTTATTGAGTCCAAATGTCTTTGTGAAACTTCTGCCGCTGGTTATTGTGTGTTTTAAACTTAAGTGAGAGAAATCAAAAGAAAAATAAGACAGAAAAAAAAAACATTGTCTTGATTGTCTCGATTTTGGGTTTTAGATATGTGCTTTTTGTCTTTACATTTGTGCAATTGGTTATTGTATTAAAGTGAGTGTTTACTCACTCACTGTATTTCAAGGCAAAAAAAAAAAATCTTTAAAACAGAACAACGGCAGCTTTGTGGTCCACATTTCTGTACGAAAAGAGTCATTATTTTTTATTTCTCTGAGTGAACAGTGAAAACATGAATTACACACAAAGCTCTGTCTGTCATTTGCTTTTGAAGATTTGTCTGTTAACAACCAGGCCAAGCTGGACGCAAATTCGAATCTCACTCTGAGACGACAGGTGTTCTAGAAAACATACGCCATGTGCGTAGGCTTTGAAGTGAAGACCTACCACCGTTATATCAAACCACAAGTATTGTGGGGAGGAAAAAAAAATCCATTGACTGAAAAAATGTCAACTTTGTGAGGATTTTTGCTTATTTTGGTCTGAAAAGGGAGACCGGTTGGCGGGATATTTAGTCACTGCACTAAGTTGTACCGCTGTTCAGGTCACCTTCTGGCTGTACATGTACCATTTTAATGTAGTGTATATAGCAGAGGATTTATTGAGGAATTTTATGCAATGTTGGAGAGATTTTTTTCTTGGCATTGTTCGAATGAGTCGTTCAGCACATTTATGATGGATTTTTTTTTTTTTATGAAACTCCTTGACTTTGTGAAGGACGTACACATTTCAACATCTCATCATATTGTTTACTTCAACATGATTACCTTCGACCACATGATATATTACATCATGAAAAAAATGATGGTCCACAAGGAGTTGAGTTCTGACTGGCATACAGCAGAATAGGCTCGTAAAGTCCCGCCTCTCAAAGCTATTATAGCCATACGAGTCAACATATTACAATCATTTGTACAAGAATGTCACAGTCAAAATATTGACTCTTATTGTCTCTGTGGAGAACTAAATCCTGAGGACTCTGCACTGCAAAGAGCTCCTAATCAGCCAGATAGTCGCCAAAGGAGATAATAGCCATACTTTCTTCGCAAAGTGGAAATAAAATAGCCAGTATGACAATGCTTTGTCATCAAATACCAAAAGACCACTAAAAGAGAGTACACCAGATCGCGGTTGACAAGGCAAGGGAGAGGAATGTCCATGAGAGGTAAATAGTCAAAAAAAAAAAAAAGAGAGCAACCTATTAAATAGTTTAAAATGAAATGAGCACTTTTTGAAAAGTCTGGCCAAATCAATGCAAAAAATGCTATTGTATAGCATTCAGTTTCCAAAGGAAATTGTATTATGTACAGGTAGTCACGTAGAGTAAACGCACAACCATAGCATTGGTTATCTTAAATTGTGAGTCATAATATGAACATTAAAGATACAAATACACATACAATATACTAATGTACAATGCAAATATTGCACAACACACAAACACATATATATCCGTAATCATATTAAACTATTTGCCCATCCAAAGCTAACAGTAACAACAAAATGGCCGATGCATGGTATTTACAGCTGAAGTTGTTTCTCGGAGCGTTGTGAGTGAGCTTGGAATATTTCAAAGTGTCAAGGAAATTGTCAAATTAAACTAAAACGCAAAGACAAATAAGTCTAGGAATATTTGCAATCAATCGCGCTATTACAAGTTGATGAGCAACCATTGTCGCGTCATTCTTCATTTAATTTATTCAAGGTGTGTAAGTGGTGTTTACACATTTAGTCATTTTAGGAAGGACAATTGATGCTATGCTAATGATGAGTTGATGTGCAATGTATGTGCTTTACACTGGTTGTGGCGAGATGCGTTTATTTAGGACGGACTGGAATGAGCAGAATATCAACCGATTTATCTCACGTTTGGGGGGGGGGTCATATATTTTTGCTCTGACGTCATGGCGTCACTCTGGTTGTTGATGTCACAGTGGCATAGAATGCTGTTGGATGTAGTAATGCAGACAAGTTTTGGTGAATTCAAACAATAAAGAAGAATTACATTTCTTTCGAGTTTTTTTTTTGTTTTTCATAGTAGATCTAGGAGGACCACTAGAGGGAAGCATTCGCAAATAGAAAGGACTTTAGCTCCCCCTCGCATCGCTGTTTTCCTTTCCGTTGTCAGCTCCAAAGAGTGAACTACTGTCATTCAAAGGGGCGTTCGTGTACTGCCCTGATTAAATTTCAAATAATCCATGAACAAAACACAGAAATATGCCCTTGCTGTGTAAATTATCGCTGTCCTGAGACCAAAAAAAAGTAAAGGAGCTGAATTGAATATATTATATATTGATATATAATATCAAATAGTTGTTACACACCCCTTAAATCATAGGTGTCAAACTCAGGTCCTGGAGGGCCGCTGTCATGCATGTTTTCCCAAGTCTCCCTGTTGCAACACACCTGATTCAAATGATCAGATCATCAGCAAGCTCTGCGGAAGCCTGACATTGAACCTGATCAACCAACTTCGGTGTGTTTATGGTAATGAATTAGCATTTTAACATGGCAACGAGCTAAAAAAAACGTTGATTTAGCATGATACGGGCCCTTTAATTCACACTTTTGATTGGGGCTGTGAGCACACTACTCCTTCGTTGGATTAAGGCGAGTTCTTTTTCATGTCGACGAGCAAGGAATTGGAATAGGATACTGTTAGTCCAAGTTTCAATTGAGTCTCAAGACTCGATGCCCAACCCAACCCTTAACTCATTCACGCTTTGTAATTTTTCGAAATGGTTTACCTGGGGTGTGAGCCGCTGTTTCATAACATAAATATAAATAATAGTTTTAATTTACATTTCTTTACCTGAAGGCAAGAGCAACATTAATTCTATCCTAAATACACGGTTAAAACATTGTATATCTAACCAAACCTTTATGAGTTTCTCCTGGCAAAGAGTTTCTGAAAACAATTGCAAATGGAGGCAGAGGCTTTTTTTTTTATTCACCTTTTAAGAGAATGCATTGAAGATCACTGAAGATGTTTAATCTGCTATATACGGAATACAGTCCACAAGGCACAGTCTGTGCTTTGAGACATCTACAATAAACATAATTAACCAAAATATGGGTCTTGTATTTGAGGCACGAGTATTTTGTTGTGGTTGATTCAGCTGCATTGCTGTTATGTCGATTATTTTTTTTTTTTTTGTCGAAATGATGTGCCTGTGTTCTCCCAAACCAAAAATAAATGTCCCAGGTCAATGGCAGCCTCATAGTCCTGACCAGAATATTGACCAGTATAGGCCACGATGGCTGCTACTTGGGACATTGTGACATATGGGTGCCAATTATTTCAAAATCACTTTCATTCATTGACCTTGAGCGACATCTGCGCCCAATAGAGTCACATTGTATCTGTGTGTGTCACAGTGTTGTCTAAGGAAAGGAGCCTTTGGCAAGAGGAAACAGCTGTGAAGAGAACAGAAAACAAGTGCTTCCGGCAATGAAGGATTTATGACAGCGAATTAGGCCATTGCGGTGTGGGTTATAAAAGTAAACAGGAACAAACACTGAAACGGTTTAAGAGTGGAAAGAAAATTGCAGGAAGTGGGCGAATAATTCTTCCGGAGAGAAGAAAGTGAAATACATCCACAGTTTGCCTCTTAACAATATGAACCCAGCGTCCCTTTAACCCCCCTCTGGGCTTTTCTCTTACTTTCCGATTTTTAGTCTGATGATTCCGAGTAGTTAACTTTCAGGCTCAATCTTCATCTCTTTATTTCTGTTCTTTCCCTCCTTCTAGCCATCTGTCTAATTTCCACTGCTTTCCTGCTGCGAGCCCATCAATATCTGTGACATTAATCACACTGGCTCTTTCAGACGGCAGAGCAACATAAGGAAAATGAGGATCCGCCACCTATCTATTATTTTTGCAGCATTTGTTTATCATTGTAAGGCCAGGTCCGTTTTTGTTTCATAAATGGGCCGATTGATTTTTTTTTTTCAAACCTTTTGTTGAAGGAAACAGGAAAACAACTGACATTTGCGTTCCGTAAGGCTTTTTCAACAGATCACATTAGGGATGTTTGTACCCATTTCATCTTCCCACACAGTTTTGATTTGAGTATTGTCAGGGAAGGTGGGTTGATTGGCCATTAGGAAGTCGTAATAACGTGACAGCTTTCGATCAAAGTGCGTCTTCATCTGACAGTCAGTTGTGGGACTGTCAGGAGTCAGGTTGCATCAATGAGAACTAGGTTGCTGCTCATTAATTTTAAATAATAAAGCCAAAACTTAAACCTTTGGTGTATCCCCTATTGTGATCTCAGACCCCCGCTAAAAGAGGGGTTTTGACAAAACAATTATGTGAGGATCAGACAATTAGCAGGTGGAGTACAAAATGTTCTTCTGTTGCTTCTCGAAAGGTCAACTCAATTAATGTCTTCCATGGTTGACACTTGGCGAATACTATTTCAAAGCCGCCTTGTAAAAGAAGCCCACATTCTCATTAGGACGGCCAGTTGGGTGATTCATTCTTTCTTTCTTTCTTTCTTTCTTTCTTTCTTTCTTTCTTTCTTTCTTTCTTTCTTTCTTTCTTTCTTTCTTTCTTTCTTTCTTTCTTTCTTTCTTTCTTTCTTTCTTTCTTTCACTTCTTGTTGATTTAGCTTGCTTCCAACCCATCCCTTTTCTATACGTCTTATAGTCATTAGAGTTGCGGGTGAACTGAAGCCCATTCTAGCGGACTTTGAGTGACAGGGGGGGGGGCGGTACGCTCTGGACAGGATCTACCTCCTTGTCTGAAAATCAGATGCCGCAGACAACTGCAAATTAAACTTTTGGTTTTTACCACGCTCGGGCCATTTTCTGCTCTCGGCTGTCACTCAGTCTTCCTTCCTCCTCCTCAAATCTGGATTGTTTTATTTTTAGTCTATTTCTCATCTAACTCTCAGGGGTACTACCAATACTGCCCCGCACGTCAGTGCTTGTTAAACTTGCACCGTTTATTGCGCAAAGGTTCTTCCAGATGGGCTTCATCACACAGAGAGAGGCATGTGAAAACTGTTTACTTGAACAATCTCCAGCTCCATAGACCAGAACTCATCTCGATTACTTCAAACGTGTGTTTAGACACACACCCCCACAAGTGTGCAGAACAAAAAGTCCAAAGTACAAGAAATATAAGAACACTGAGTGACGGTTATTTCTTTTTTTTTTACATGCTGTATTGCAGAGGACCCTAAAAGTAATTCAGAGTTTAGCACACCTTTTTTATTCCTCTGAATAGAAGATTAGCCTCATGTCAAAAAGGAACAAAACATTGAAAATTTTTATCCTTCAAATAACCTAGCTGCAGCGCACCTCAAGGTCCACAGCAAAGATAAGAGGTGAAATCCTGATTTCCATAATTCCCTTTGACATTTGTAGTTAACTGCATCATAAAACTTGGCACTGTGATGCAACACACACACAGTACAAAATAGATCCTGAGAATCCTAAGGCACGGAGATCCTCTTGCACCACCTGTTGGTATGAGTGCATGATGACCTCAAATCAATTTAGAATTGTCACAGCCTAGAAGTGATTTCACACACATTAAGATTAAGATATCCTTTATTTGTCCCACACTGGTTGTATATTTCATTTTATACATTCATCCATCCATTATCCTGACAAGAGTCACAGTAGAACCTTTCCCTAGCTGACTTTAGGAATTATGCAGGGTACACGTAGGCAAATAACCATTCACACACACAATCACACATAGGGGAGAAGATGGAGTGAACACTTAACCTACCATGCATAGTTTTGGAATGTGGGAAGAAATCAGAGTACCCATAGAAAACCCACACAGGCACGGGGAGAATGTGCAAACTCCACAGAGGAAGATCGGCCGGCGCCGGATTCGAACTCATGACCTCTGCGCTGTGAGGCAGACGTGCTAACCAGTTGACGACCGTACCGCCCAATTTATATATCCATACATACACACTGTATATATAAACGTGTCTCTGTAAGTGCACACCATATGATGTGTGATATTTGTTGGGTTGAATTTAAGCAATGCAATTCTTCAATTTATTTTTCAATGAAAATAATTACCATATTTTCACGAGTATAAGGCGCCATTAAAAGTCTTAAATTTTCTCCAAAATGGACATGACGCCTTATGATGCGGAGCGTCTTTTGTATGCGCTGAGTTCCAAAATCTGACTGACAGCCGACACGCTGTTTACATAGAGAAAAGGCGGAAGTGACTGTGGACAGACATGTGGGAAATAAGTCGGCCAATCAGGGAAGGGTGGGCGTGTGTATATACATATATGGAGAGAGAGAGAGAGAGAGAAGGCAGACGTGAGAGAGGACAGGCATGCGGGGTAGAAATCCGCCAATGAGTGAAGAGTGGTATTGTAATCTCTTATAACGTTGACATTTTTCATTAAGATGCGACAAAACTGTTTCAACCTTTTTTTTTAATCAAAAGAGTGATGTCTTGTAATATTAGACTTGTTACATTTTATATTGAATGTTAAAACAGTATTCTGCTGTCTTTGAACATTTGAATGTTTTAAAAAAAATTGTGGTCTCTTATTTTTTGTTTCTGACGATTTAATGAAAGTGAGTTTAATTTCATTATTGGAATATGTGATAGGGCGGGCCAATAATAATTAAAAAAATCGTCCAGCAGACAGCAATTGGCCCTCGGGCAACATTTTGGATACTGAATTTGGAGTTCTCAAGAAGTGTGTGAGAACAGCTGCAATAGCATCGCGTGTGTGTTAGGAGGGAGGAGACTCGCGCCGAGCTAAGGAGACCGGGGGTGTGCGCTACCTTATTGTCAGTTATTGGCGACCCCCTCTCTTTCCAGACACCTATCCCTGATCCGGGATCAGCAGCAGCTCTTCTCTCTTTCTCTCACACACACACTCACTCACACTTCCTCACCAAAGCGCGCTTCCAGTCCACATGGAGCCACATCCCATCCCCTTCACCTTCACTGCCGACTGACACGCTGCTGGAAGTTTCTGCCCCCAAAAAAGGAGCTTCACGACTTTTTCTTTGACTTGATCAAAAACGGTCACTGTGTAGCCCGCCCTCCCGGGCTGCAGGCATCGACATGGCAATGTTTTGGTTGCTTTTGCAGTATTATGTGCTGTCGAGTTTTGTGTGCAACGCGATCGCGTTCGTGGAGGAACCCTCCGGAGGGAGGGCGGACGGCTACTGCGGGCGGATTCTTCGAGCCCAGACCCAGGGGACCCGGCGGGATGGGCACCATGAGTTCCGCCTCAGAGTGGAAGGCGACCCAGAAGCCTACCAGCCCGGCAGCACCTATAGAGGTAAAACGCTGCGCGTTTTCTCCCACTATTTGTGACGATCAAGTTCAAAGAAGCAGAAGGAACTGACATAAATGTACATTATTTTTGTAACTATCGAGGAAAACAATGCACATCCTCGCATGATCTAATAACGCATGGTGATGTTCTCATTTTTTAAATGATTTTTTTTTTCATGTTTTATGAATACATTCTTGTCTTGTATGTTCATTATTACGACTTGCCATTTTTTTTCACATAAGACAAGAATAGCTTTCTGTTCAACAACATCACTTTTGAGGGTTGGCTGTAAACACGACTGACTGAACTTAATGTTAATTGAAAACTCTAGTTTGCCCATCGGTGTGATTGTGAATATGAGCGTGAACGGTTATTTGTCTACGTGTGCTCTGGGATTGGCTGCTGACCCCCTCCCCTCGCCCAGAGTCAGCTGGCATGTAGGCAACAACTCATCCGCAACCCGAACAAGTCAAACAAGCTGTCCAGAAAATAAGTGGAAGCATGCGGATTTTAAAAAAGAATATTAAATCAAAGCCACCAGTGAACTCTAGTTTATAGCGTTCTTTCTTTGTGCCCTGTATCCAGTCAGACGCTGTTTCATCACAGTCGTTTTCTCAAAGTAATGGTGCACATTGAGCAGCGATTTGAAAATTGCATGAATAATCCCATTTTACACATCTGTTGTTTACTTGACCATTCCATTATTTTAAACATTGCCTTCACATGTGTATGTGGGTTAAATAGACAGTAAACGCCCCTCCATCCGGGTAATGGGCTCATGGTTACCCTATTTCATTTTTTGTTTTTTTTTTTGGGTGCAACTCATATACTATTTTATACTTCCGCCTGTTTATTATGGATGTCATTCCACTGTCTATTTGTTTACTGTCAACGCATTCAGGTATCTGTACATTGTTACACTGGTTGCACAAGTATATGTTCGATGCATTAGTCTTGCTCTCTCAATACGGTATGTGCTGAAATGGGTTTGGATTATATTGTGCTTTAAATGCTCTAAAATCATGCCTAGTGTCTATTTAAGTTGGTTACTTCTCTATTGCGGTTTTCCCATTACAGGGGAGAGGGGATGGTAGTTGGAATGAAACCCCCCACAATAGAAGGGGGGGGGGGGGATTATTGTATACAGTTTTATAATTGATGCCAGATTCTTTCACTCATTCAAAGTCATCAAACTCTTGTCGGCAGAGTTGTCTGAACGCTGACCTGTATTCACGTCCTCACCTCTTTCTGACAACAAGTGAATTTACACAAACAAACGTGCACACAACAGAAGATCAGTCAAAAATATCTGGCTTCGATTATTCTGACTCTGTAGATTCAACCTTCAAAACATCCTGCTCCAAGATGTCTTTAATACTTAGCAGTTAGTCGGCACAGATCCGGGATTTTTACGTTCGTAATACATTCATATTTAATTTAGATTGCACTTTTAAAAAAAAGGTTTTCTTTAAAGCAAACCGTAACCTAATTTGCTACTCTGAGCATTGCTTGTAAAAATCTTTCAGAATGACCATCCATTTGAACTTTGCAACACGAATTAAAAAAAAAAAATCATGAATATGTTAAAAGTACAGTGAAATAAATATAAAGGCGTATCTTACTATCTGGCGAATTTGGGGCAGCTTTTTATTCAGACAGCCTGTACTTATTCTTCAACTTCACCAAATCGTTTCACAGGCCGGATTACACCTGTTTCCGTGCATAATCCCGCCCGCGAACCGTATGTTTGACCCCCATGTTCTCTATACATATTACTAGCTTGAGAGAACAATGTTACAGCATAAAATGAAGGAACTGCTGTGTTTTTGAACAGTTTGTCGCCTCATCTCCTTGAACAGCTCATAGTCTCATTCCTATTTTGCAATTTGGGTGAAATGAGGTCTCAAACTAGAGACTAGATACATCGAAGCCTGCTAAAGATGCCTCCTGACTATTGTCTGACCTCTGAATGTTGCAGGGTTTATATATAATGACAATGATGAATCAACGTTTTTACTCGAAATAGTGAGCTGACAACAAACTGCGTTTATTTGCTCCTTCTTTTCACATTTCTCTCCGATTTTCAAGGTGTCCTTACTTCCACAGTGAGATGCTAAGTCCCCATTTACAGTGCTCATTCTTCCACATCATGCTGATGCTGACAGGAATGCTGGTTTCCCGCCAGCATCATTCAGGGTGATCCTGCATCATTGCAGCGTGACCCTGATGTGTCAATGTAGTAAAGCGTCTTTACTGCTCAGTGTGTCCAAGGTGTTAATACACACTCTCCGTCCTCCCCACAGTGATCCTCTTGGCGACAAGCCCTGCATATTTCAGAGGTTTTACCCTCATTGCACTGAAGGAGGGCAGGGAGGGCACCACAGATGAAGACTACACCGGCCAGTTCCAGGTGAGACACAGGAAGGGAATCTGTCCAATTTGAGATTTCAGATGGATGACCTTGCATGACCTCTTAGCCGGTGGAACATATCTCTTCTGTGAAACAGATAGAATGTTGGGAAGAAGAAGCTAAAATATTGTCGGGTGTTTAGGGCAGCCGGACTGTGTGAGGCAGACATGGCGTTCTTCCAGATGAATAACAGATAATAGTTCTAGTGGAAGACGGAAGGGAGGAAAGCGGGGGGGGGGGGGGGGGGGGGTGTGACAAAGAGGAAGTTATGGTGGATAAAGAAGTAAATAGAGAGCGCTTCAGTGGGCGCGGGCCAGACATGGGAGATATTTTGCCAAGTAGCAACGCAGCCCCGGTTGAGAAGTTGAGAGTCACTGAGCAGAAAGACTTTCTCAATTATCTCTCGCGTAGTGTCAACAGAAACACACATCTGTGGTTGGGTATCTACACGCTGGCCATAACAAGACTCGAAGCAAAGAGCTTATTTTATGCTGCCAGTAACTCGGAAACCAAAGCCTCTGTTCTCTATGACACCATCTCTATGTGTTATTCTTTGGTCGTTTCAAAATGTCGCACACTGTTTCCCTCAAGTGCTTTTGCTTAAAAAGAATCTATGCTTACAATCACGATTACACGTTGTATACATTAATGCAGGGGTGGGCAAACTACGGCCCGTGGGCCGGATCTGGCCCCTTGGTCTTTTTAATCCGGCCCGCCAAAGATTGGTGCACAATTAAGGTTTGATTGCATTCATTTCGTTTGGACTTGTAATGACAGGTATTTCAACCCCAGGTGGCGCAGTTACTTCAAGTTGCAGAGCACAGGGAGGGAGGTGAAGACAAAGAAAGTGGGTGAAAGTAATGACCATGGAAGGGAAAGTGATATGTAACTGATTAAACGAAGCGGGTAACAAAGTACAAAACATTCAGGAGACGCCTGGAGTCGGACAGACTCAAATCTACGAGACTTGGAAAAACAAGGAAGCGATTCTTACTCAGTCCGATTCTGGCAATTTCCATGCTCAGAGTGAATTGCTTGTGGCTCGAGTAAATGAACATTTCCTAGAATGGTTTGATTGTTATCATGTTAAAAACTTTCCGCTAACTGGACCGCTAATAAGAGTCGGAGAGCAGTCAAATGTGTAGAGCGTGAACAACAGGGGGCTCAGTACACATCCTTGAGGAGAACTGGTGCCGAGTGTGATGGTGGAGGAGAATGTTACATTATTACTGGCATACAAAGACATTGTGCTATCTTCTTTATTTTCTATTTCTATTTCTAACTTTTGGCCCGGCCCTCCACAATATTTTCTGCTTCTCATTTGCCCCCCCCCCCCCCGGGAAAATAATTGCCCACCCCTGCATTAATGACTGCAAGCAGTAGGCCTTACTTATGAAACCATTTTAAGAAACCTGAAAAAGGACTGCCACCTTCACAAAGCCTCTTTAGTGTCCGGGAATGATTAGAGTCTTAGCGTTTACGTTTTTGATGGTGTCACTGAAGTTTCTGTCATGCTTGTAAATGCTGCTGTACAATGTGAATATTGCACTGAAGCCTGATATGAAGAAATCAAGTGAATTGAAGTCGCAATATCTCTCAGAAAAATCACATTTCGACTGAAGAATTTTAAATTTGACATGAAAAGATGAATGCAAGACAAGAGATCAATGTTTCACCTGAACATATGGCACTATTTGTAGGAACCAGCCCATTTATAATCTAAGCAAATATATCCATGTCACTGACAGTTTTGTTGCAAAGGTGAGTCTTGGTAGAAAAATGGTAGATGTTTATGTTGAGTGTCAGATTTGTCTTAGAGGTTTAACCAGCAAACTCTGAGTGCTATGTATGAAATGTAAGCAATTGAGATGCTGAGCGAGGGAGAATCAATTAAAGCCGTTGTACAAACATTGGCCATACCCAATACGACGATTCAGACTGTACCGAAGAAGAAAACATTGCTCTGCGAACAGATTTTGAACAAGTAGATGAAGGAAAACAGCAGCAGTTGACGAAAGAAGCACCGTGACAGCTGCGAAGAAGAAACGGCTGTTCGTAATATCTGACCTCCACAGGGCAGCAGTTTAGAAGTCGACTGTTCTTAGAAGACTTCATCAACTCAAGTCCAGACTTTACAGTCGAAGAAGCAATCTGAACATTAGCAAGATAAACAGGACAGCCACGAGGTAATTTGATTAATTTTTTTTTTTTTTCAGAAGTGTGCATTCAACTAGTCGCCCTTCGCATTCAAGCGTAACCAAGATGTCGCTCTTACTTTCAAAAAGATTGGTGACCCTTGGTTTAAAGATTATAATTGCCACGGAGAAGAGGGCCCCTTGCCCTTGGTTACTGCTTCAGGCACTCTTAATCGGAATTTAAAACTCGTGGAAAAATGAGGATGTTTGAGGATGACTGAATTCATCAACGAAGCTGTCCTCTATGAGTCGCAGTTGTATCAAAACGATAATTAGATGAGCTTCAGGATGAAAGTGAACAGTTTGGCTCAAACGAGCTTCACTTTTTAAAAATTTTGAAATCAGCTGATTGTTATAATAATTATGTTTGACAAAGTTTAATAGAAGTTAATGTCTGTGACGTGTCATTAAAAAAAAATCATGCAGCCACCTCTGCTGTAAAGCAAACACAGCCACGGTACTGCACAGTCTGTCTGCTCGCACTCCGTTTGATCTCGGCGAATTCTGGCCCCCGTATATTTCTTTGATTTCATTAACTGCACATCATGACTGATCATCACTTGTCAATACCGTATTACACAAATCTAAATTATACATTTTATTAGTAAGCACCTTTGGAGTCCCTCAGGGCAACTGTCCATTAATAAAACAACATGAAACGCAGAATTTTACAGAGGAAATAAACAGTCGGCGGCCCGGTAGTCCAGTGGTTAGCACGTCGGCATCACAGTGCAGAGGTCCCGGGTTCGATTCCAGCTCCGGCCTCCCTGTGTGGAGTTTGCATGTTCTCCCCGGGCCTGCGTGGGTTTTCTCTGGGTGCTCCGGTTTCCTCCCACATTCCAAAAACATGCGTGGCAGGCTGATTGAACACTCTAAATTGTCCCTAGGTGTGAGTGTGAGTGCGGATGGTTGTTCGTTTCTGTGTGCCCTGCGATTGGCTGGCAACCGATTCAGGGTGTCCCCCGCCTACTGCCCGAAGACAGCTGGGATAGGCTCCAGCACGCCCGCGACCCTAGTGAGGATCAAGCGGCTCGGAAGATGAATGAATGAATGAAGAATGAATAAAAATACAGGGCAGTGGAATGAAAGACAGTCTTGAAGAGGTAGGTTTTGAGTTTCAATTTCAAAGCGGTGAACAAACTGTCTGACTTATGGGAGTCTAGTCACTTTTGAGAACCAGGGTGCATTCTCGTTTCTGTTCATTTTAATCCGGGTCTTTGTTTGTAACTGAGTCATTTTGTTCCTATGTAAACGGTAAATGTTCGCAAGGGGACGTGTGGGCTGCCTGTGTGTTTTTCCCAGACATCCTTACATTCGGGTGGGACGTGGGTCATATTTATCTAGGGCAGCAACATGTTATTGCTCAGGGAGACAAACGGAGCATATTTGGATAAGCGGCGAGATGAGCAGACTTGATATATTATCAAGGGTTCCAGTTTAGCAGGGATAAACAAACATAATAGTTATAAAGTGCCTCATCCAAGGCAAAGGTTTCAGATCAAGGCAAACACGCAAAGCTTAACAGAACTTTGAGGGCTTTGAGGCCAATCCTCTGTTGGCTGTGTGCAGGGATTGGAAAGATGTTGAGCTGATAAGAAAGATAATCACACCCAAATGTGATCTGAAAGTAATTATTTTCTCGCTAAGTACCCAAACACCAAACAAACAATTATGTTTTGGATGCTCAGTCGTGCACCTCTCTTTCTTTCGTATTATTAAGACTTCACAAGGACGAGTTCATGCTAATTATGACCGTTCAGTGAACAAGGCTGTTGTTTTCACTTCATATTTACATAAATGTAACCCTGTTTTGCGCAGATCTGAGTATTAAATATTCATTAGAGGACGATTGGTGTGAGGCAACTTTTCTATTCTAACTATTCTATCACCTTGGTTTGCCTGTTGCCGTAGTATCATTACTCATCAACACATCTTGCTACTCTTACCACATTCTCAAATTTTTGATTATTTACATGCACATACAATAGGAATAAAAAAAATATACACACACTTGTTCAAATATTACAATTGAGGCCACGATAAAGCATTTCAAAGGTTTTAGCTTTAACAACTGAGGTAATGTGGTGGTAGCATCGTGCTTCGGGGCTGTTCTTCTTAAGTTGGAAATTGGGAACTTGGGCCTTAGTCAAGGTGGAAGGCATTCTGAGCAGTTCCAAATACCAGTCAGTGTGAGCACAAAACCTTCAGACTGCTGCTAAGAAGCAGGAAAATAAAAAGGTCCCGAAAAGCCTAGAGAAACATCTGAAGTTTATTTGGGGTTAATCAGAGGCATTTTAAATGTTTTCATATGTCTACTGACTCACATTAAACAAAAAAGAAGGGAGATGTGAAGGTGAGGTGGGCTCCACAAACCAGTCTGTCGGTACTTGGGCTTTGGAGTTGGATGACACAGGTTCAATCCCACTAACTATGGCCCAAAAAAAAAAAAAAGGCAGCTGGTTGTTGGAAAAATGCTTGTCTGCTCTCTGGTAACTGTCAGGGTGCCCTTGAGCAAGGCATCATCCCCACCATGCCAGCTGAAGTGGTGCGGCACTCTTTGCGTGGCTCTTCACTCTGAATTTCCCCTTTGCATGCATGTATGTGTGTGCCCTAACTGCTCCCCACATAAGAGAAATTGCAGCACGTTAACACAAACTGATGAAAACTCACAAGAGATGATTCATTCATTCATTCATTCATTCATTCATTCATTCATTCATTCATTCATTCATCTTCCAAGCCGCTTGATCCTCACTAGGGTCGCTGGAGCCTATCTCAGCTGTCTTCGGGCAGTAGGCGGGGGACACCCTGAACCGGTTGCCAACCAATCGCAGGGCACACAGAGACGAATAACCATTCGCACTCACACTCAAACCTAGGGACAATTTAGAGTGTTCAATCAGCCTGCCACGCATGTTTTTGGAATGTGGGAGGAAACCGGAGCACCCGGAGAAAACCCACGCAGGCCCGGGGAGAACATGCAAACTCCACACAGGGAGGCCGGAGCTGGAATCGAACCCGGTACCTCTGCACTGTGAAGCCGATATATATAATCGCCCCCGCGACCCTAGTGAGGATCAAGCGGTTCAGAAAATGGATGGATGGATGGATGGCTGAGCGAGGCATCTTTTTTTTTTTTCAATTTACTTGATTCAACTTCTCTTTTTTTTAGTACGGTAGCTTCTTGAAGTTGTTCCAGCATTGCTTTGGTTGGGATAAGCACAACATTCATTGTGGCACCACTACGCACTACCGGTAAAACCCGGATTTCCTCGTGGAATTTTGCACTAAACGCAGGGCTTTGATTGAAGGAAAGCTCTGGGCAAAATGTCAATGCCCCGAGGTCTTCATCGAGACGTTGTCACTATTAAAAGTCAGCTCATTCTTAATTGTCGACGTTGCATTTCAATCTCTCTGCCTGTCATTTTACTCTGGAAAATTTCATTTTAAGAATCGATTTTTTTTTTTCATGTATTCAATTCAATCCTGTGTCACTGCTTTTGATTTGATTAGGAAGATACATTGTGTTTTCACGTACAAAATAACAATACAAGCAGATGCCATTGTGGACCGTATCATTCTTATCTGTTTTCTCCTGGGATCTTGGGTGTGTGTCTGAGCCCGCTTTTGCCTCCAGCTTCTTTGTGTGTGTGTGTGTGTTTGCGTGATTGTTTGAACAAGGTCTGAGTTTGCTTGTGCAGGCACTCTGCAGCCTCTGTGTTTACCGTCTCAACAGAAAGCGAGAGACTGAGAGAGATTGAGATAGACAAACCGTGGACACACACAGACATGCCAGCCTCTGCAGTGAAAACAAACGCTCCTTTGCCAGCCTCCCGCACCTCCCCCATTGCGTTCTCAATCGGCATCTTTTTTTTTTTTCGTTTGAACTTCAGTCTGCCACACATTCGTATCTGCGTGCAAGTATGGGGATTAAAAAAAAAAAAAGTGTGGCAAGTGGAACATCAGTGACTGCTTCTGTGTGAAATAGTCTGACGATATGGAACACTTTGCCCATCTGTGTGACTTTTTTTTTTCACAAGTTGGCTGCATATTCAAATTCAGTCAGGGAAACTCATTTCCTGGTACGGTGTGACCAAAGCAGACGGATTTGAGTGCTCACTTGGAAGCTTTCCGAAATATGCCTACTCACTCAATATATTATCTTCCATATATCCATCCATCCATCCATTTTCCGAACCGCTTACTCCTCACTAGGGTCGCGGGGAGTGGTGGAGCCTATCCCAGCCGTCTTCGGGCAGTAGGCGGGGGACACCCTGAATCGGTTGCCAGCCAATCGCAGGGCACACAGAAACGAACAACCATCCACGCTCACACTCACACCTAGGGACAATTTCGAGTGTTCAATCAGCCTGCCACGCATGTTTTTGGAATGTGGGAGGAAACCGGAGCACCCGGAGAAAACCCACGCAGGCCCGGGGAGAACATGCAAACTCCACACCGGGAGGCCGGAGCTGGAATCGAACCCGGTACCTCTGCACTGTGAAGCCGACGTGCTAACCACTGGACTACCGGGCCGCCTATCTTCCATATACTGTCACCTAATGACACTGAGGTGGGAGTGGGGGGGGGGGGGGGGGCGATCTCTACTTTGACTTACAGTATGTCATTATCTTTGCCGTCATTTTTTTTGTAGTTTCAAATCGATGGACGTATCAACGTTTCCATTCATTAGTTTGAGTTTTACGCATGAAAAATCGTATTTACAGAAGAACCTTTGGTCCATGCATCCAAATATCCATTTTCTATACTGCTTATCCTGCTCAGTGTTACAGAGGAAGCAGGAATCCGTCCCGGCAGAGCGAGAATGGAAGTGGATTACAGCCTGAATGCCAGTCAATCACAAGACAATTGTGAATTGGGCATTGACCGGGAATCGAACCCACACTAGCTTTGTGTAAGGAAGCCACTATCCTACCCACTGCATGGATTTACATCTTCAGGTCTTGGCTTGTGATTCACTGGGGGCGGTAAGAAAGCTTGCCATCCCCAAGGCTGTGAAGTGAAGCAGCAACGACACAAACAGTGAGGGCAATATTATGTCATGCCTTTGGCTTTCTGGTGGTCCATATGGTGTGGCTACTTCAATCGTGCACTTTTTTTTTTTTTTTTTGTGGTAGGCAATTCCCACATACAGTGAGAAGGAATTTGAAAACACCTCTTCAGTTGTCTGCCTAGCTTTATTATCAAGAGAAAATGTGGAGCAGTTTTGCCCGGGGAAGAAAAAAAAAAGACTAATCTTCGCATAGGACGATGGGCAAACTTGGTGCCTTTACATAAATTAGCCAAGTTGCGAGGACATAATTTGCAAAATTCCGAATGCCTCACTCACAAACGCATGTTCAGCAATACTGTTGGCAGATAACAGTCCTACTATTTACTTGGTTGTCTTGTGAAAGACACCCCAGAGACTCAACTAACTGTACTGTATGCAAGCAATTCAAAAGAATGTATTCCATAATGACGCAAGTATGTATATGTAGAGTCTAAGAAAACAAAAAATGGAAGTTTTGCTTAACTGTGTCAGCATTTACAGTAAATCTGCTAAGCTTGTAGAGGTTGCAAGAAGAGACATCTTCCTTTTTGTGGCACATATACTTGGTCCACGGGTACTATTCATTCATTCATTCATCTCCCCGAGCCGCTTGATCCTCACTAGGGTCGCGGGGCATGCTGGAGCCTATCCCAGCTGTCTTCAGGCAGTAGGCAGGGGACACCCCGAATCGGTTGCCAGCCAATCGCAGGGCACACAGAAACGAACAACCATTCACACTCACACTCACACTCACACCTAGGGACAATTTAGAGTGTTCAATCAGCCTGCCACGCAAGTTTTTGGAACGCGGGAGGAAACCGGAGCACCCGGAGAAAACCCACGCAGGCCCGGGGAGAACATGCAAACTCCACACAGGGAGGCCGGAGCTGGAATCGAACCCGGTACCTCTGCACTGTGAAGCCGACGTGCTAACCACTGGACTACCGGGCCGCCCATATATATATATATATATATATATATATATATATATATATATATATATTCATTCATTCATTCATTCATCCTCCAAGCCGCTTGATCCTCACTAGGGTCGCGGGGGGTGCTGGAGCCTATCCCAGCTGTCTCCGGGCAGTAGGCGGGGGACACCCTGAATCGGTTGCCAGCCAATCGCAGGGCACACAGAAACGAACGACCATCCACGCTCACACTCACACCTAGGGACAATTTAGAGTGTTCAATCAGCCTGCCACGCATGTTTTTGGAATGTGGGAGGAAACCGGAGCACCCGGAGAAAACCCACGCAGGCCCGGGGAGAACATGCAAACTCCACACAGGGAGGCCGGAGCTGGAATCGAACCCGGTACCTCTGCACTGTGAAGCCGACGTGCTAACCACTGGACTACCGGGCCGCCCATATATATATATATATATATATATATATATATATATATTCATTCATTCATTCATTCATCCTCCAAGCCGCTTGATCCTCACTAGGGTCGCGGGGGGTGCTGGAGCCTATCCCAGCTGTCTCCGGGCAGTAGGCGGGGGACACCCTGAATCGGTTGCCAGCCAATCGCAGGGCACACAGAAACGAACAACCATTCGCACTCACACTCACACCTAGGGACAATTTAGAGCGTTCAATCAGCCTGCCACGCATGTTTTTGGAATGTGGGAGGAAACCGGAGCACCCGGAGAAAACCCACGCAGGCCCGGGGAGAACATGCAAACTCCACACAGGGAGGCCGGAGCTGGAATCGAACCCGGTACCTCTGCACTGTGAAGCCGACGTGCTAACCAATGGGCTACCGGGCCGCCCCACGGGTACTAATCTTCTTTAATTATATTGAGTGTTGATGGGTTATCCTCATTCCATACCTTTCCGTCGGCCAGTGTTGCGGGTTTATGTGGGGAGACAAAATTAACATTTTTTTTCTCAGTTAAAATGATGGTGTTCTGAATGCCACTCTTTTCCTGTCCTGGTGTTGTTTATTAGGTCTGAATTAAGGGCAGCGCTGGAGAGTTATTGCCCAGGAGTAAACATCATTGAGCATCCATTGCTCAAGGGTATCATTCGGCACGTGAGAATGAAATTCGCTATGAACAGTACGACTATTCCATCCATCCATTTTCTGAACCGCTTAATCCTCACTAGGGTCGCGGGGGGTGCTGGAGCCTATCCCAGCCGTCTTCGGGCAGTAGGCGGGGGACACCCTGAATCGGTTGCCAGCCAATCGCAGGGCACACAGAGACGAACAACCATCCACGCTCACATTCACACCTAGGGACAATTTAGAGCCTTCAATCAGCCTACCATGCATGTTTTTGGAATGTGGGAGGAAACCGGAGCACCCGGAGAAAACCCACGCAGGCCCGGGGAGAACATGCAAACTCCACACAGGGAGGCTGGAGCTGGTATACGACTATTCACAATCCGAAATCATTACATTCAGTGTCTGTGTCTCATTTCACTTTTCATCAGGATGCTCGCTTCTGTTTTTCTTTCTTTATTTTCAAGTCTAAATTTCCTCTTGTGCATTTCTCACTCCTTTACTGCCCGCAACTCGTTGTTGTCGTTCTTATCCTCAGCTCGCTTTGCGTTTCTCTTTCGAATGCCTTTTAGCCCCTTATTTGTGCCTACTTTTGACTGACATAGCTTTAGGCTTAGTGACACAAAGTAAAGCAACGGATTGAATAGAGAGGCATAGGGAGGTCAACACTGAAGTCCAGGACCATGTTTACATTTGCCTGAATGTGTGTTTCCAGACTGCTGTATACACGTTGTGCATTTGTATGTGAATGTCTGTTTGTGTGACACAGAGAAGAATATAAGACTGAAAAAGTGGGGGTCGTTTTATATTCGCGGTCCAGACATTATGCCCATTCACGACGCTAGATGGCGCCAGATATCATCGAAGCGAATGCTGAACTTGACTCCCCAGGCCAAAGTGAACCCCTGTCACGAAGAATAAAAATAAAAATAGCGGTAGCACGATGATGAAAAATAAAAAATAGCGGTAAGAAGGAAAAGAGAAGAAAATAGTAAAAGAGAAAATGGAGAAACGTAGCGACAATCTAGAGAAAAGTGGGTCAAAGTTCGGCCAGGTCGAGCGGCAGCTGAGGAGAAGTTCTGATGTAATTTACATTTCAAAAACCAGAAGCCATTCATTTACGAATGTGATTGCACTTTTGTTTGAATATTTAAATGTTCAGATCTTAAGATTTGAATGAGGCAAAATAACATTCTTTTTCTCTCAAATATACTGTCTTGTTATAATCATTTTGTTTCAGATGTACTGTAATTATTTTCTGTATAAAAATTAATTTGGTGTTCAAAAAGTCTTTTTTCAAACTTGAGTCTTGAAAAAGAGGGGGTCGTCTTATAATCAGGCCAAGTATGTAGAACACACAAGGAATTTGTCTCCGGTATAACACGCTGCATTAGTATCATCGGAAACAAGGACATGACAAATAGGTATTGGCTTTCTGTCCGATAGATACCAGCGATACTATATTCTATCTTTTTTTTTCTAGATCATTGATGAAGAGGATACACAGTTCATGACCAACTGTCCCCCGGCGGTGACGGAGAGCACACCTCGCAGACGCACCAGGATACAGGTTTACTGGACAGCGCCACCTACTGGGAGTGGTTGCGTCATACTCAAGTAAGTTTTTTTTGTTCCATTATTTTTTCCTTTCCTCCCAAATGCTATCACAAACAACAGCAAGAATATTATCACAGGGGGAGTTGACTCTGTTGTACCAGATTGATTTTGCCATCCATAATGCCTCAGAGTCTGTCATTTGCCCGTTTATACGAAGGGGAATTAAATTTAAAGATTGATACTTTCATTAGATACTCAAGCTGCCATCGCACTCATTCATTTTAATTTACAGAGGCATGAATTGAATGAGCAGCCGGAATCATCTCACCTACGATATGTCTCATCATTGTACTTTTCCCTTCATAACGGCGTATTATTTTCCCTCAAAACTTGGAGTTTTACTAGCATTACCACTGTTTGCAATCATATTTAAAGTGTGGGTGACGTGTGTGGTATCTCTATGAAGGATATGTCTTTAATAATATGACTAGATGAGAAAACTGTCTTATCCCTGTTATTGCTTATTGCAAAGGACAATCCAGGATTTATGGTCAAGGTGTTGTCATCATAGAACCTCTATTAATATTACAGGCAATATTTGATTATTTCACATTCAGATAACAGTTAAGTACGACAAAAGACATGACCACTGGCTACTGAAAGTAAGTAAAACTTAAATCAAGACGATACAGTGCCTCTGAAAAGTGGGTTCCAGCTGCGTAGCGACTTTTCGCACTTAGCTTCCGTGCTAACGTCCGCGGTTAGCTTCCGTGCTAACGAGCTAGCGTTTCCCAAAAGTGTTTACAGTGTTCCACTTTTTCCACATTTTGTCGGGTTTCATCCTCAACTCAAAATGCAATACATCAAAGAAAAAAAACTTTCCTAAAAATCCCCTTAATGACAAAGTGATTATTTTTATTTTTGCTAATTTATTAAAAATTTTAAAAAAAAGTCAGACATCATCTACATAAGTACTCACAGCCTTTGCTCGACATTTTTTTGATGCACCAAGGGAAGTAATTACAACCTCAACTCTCTTTGAAAATGATGCCACATGCTTGGCACACCTATCTTTAGCGGTTTTGTTGCCCGTCCCACTTTGCAGCTCCTCTCAAGCTTCATCCGATTGCACGGGGTGTGCTGCTCCATGGCCATTTTCAGATCTCTCGATACAAGTCTGGATGCTGGCTGCCTCACTCACAATCAGACAATCAACGCACAATCAGAGTTGTCTTGGAACCACTCCTTTTTGGTTTTGTCTGTGTGCTTAGGCTCGTTGTCCTGCACACGGAGTTAGACGTAGTTTTAGGTAGTCTAAAAATCTAGTCCACTTTTTGAAACCAAATTTGCAGATGCGCCGGAGTGCGTGGCAGGAACGACCTATGAGGTGTGGCGTGTCCATCAAATTCAGAACGAGATATGGCCCCAGCACGAATATGAAAATGCCCGTTTGTATGCCCAACACCGACTACTTCCTGTTAGCAAATTGTCAGATGAGTCAGGGGGCGAGACAAGTCAGTGCATTTGACTGCCCAGAGAGGTTGTAACACTGCCCCCCCCCCCCCAAACGCCAAGCACATGGGCACCACTTTGCCAAAAATGTGTACTGAAGACTATTTGTGTTTTTCGACTTAAAGAGGGTCATTTGCAAAGGCACAAAATGGGGAAAAGAAATAAAACATCATTTCAATAATACATAAAACGGGAGCGGGAGATCTGTGAAAGACTTCTTCACATTTGTGACTCCAATTGGCTTCGGGTTAAATGTCAGTTTCTTCACTTTCATTTGTTAAACCAGCAGACAGAAACCTGTTGCAAGCTGCCTTTTCCATTGGCTGCCTTTTTCTGTCTTCATTGACAACTCTCGCTTTTTCTCATCCGTGTGGTTTTCATCTCCTCACCTAAATTCCAGAGAGAAATTCCATGACTCTCCCGCAGCTGAGTGAGATGCACGAACATGCCTTTGCCTCCTTGGTACACTCCCAGCTGTTAGTTTTAACTTATCTGCTACTTTCTCTCTTGACAGATGGCATACATCGATCTCGGTGTTTGTCGTCTGCAAAAAGGCACATCTGCTATGCAAATTCACCTCCAATTACCGTCGCTGTCCCTCGTCAACAGGAACACAAAGATTCAGCATAACACCATACAAATTGTGTTCCACTTCATCCAAACCTCCTCTAACTTGGCTGTCACTTTAACTTTCAAACTTGATGGATTTTTTTTTCCCCCCAATGGCAAAGTCTTTTAACCCTTGTGTGCTCCAAATTAAAAAGGCCTTAAGTTACGCATTTTACAATTTTTGTAATGATGTATTATGTATTAAAAAATATATACTTTTTTTTTTCAAACACTCAAAATGTTCAGAGTCATCTGTGCTATCCATACATATATAGTTTTTATTAGTTCTTTGGGATTTTTTATTCTTTATTTTTTGCAAAAGGAAAAAAAAATTGTGTCTGGAGGTCCCAACCAAGCCCTACTAACAATCCCGACTGGACGTGTTCCTGTAAAATGCATCGGTTTGAAGCCTCCTGCAAAAAGGCAAACTCATTTGCGATCCTCTGGCGCCACCTAAAAGTTGCACAATTGGAATGACCTCAACCCAACAATGTGGCATGCTTACGTCTGTCCAAGCGAAAACAAAGCGATTGACGTAAAAATCGCGTGAAATGCATGTATACACATTAGGTTTACGATGCATTCAAAAATATGAATTATAATGGGTCTCTATGGTGCAAAATATGTAAATTGTGAAGATTAAGGTATCAAAAGTTTTTTATTATTGCTGCAATGCCTGAGAACTATCAGCCGGTGACTTCATGAAATGTAGGCCATTTTAGAACCCCTCCATAAGTTTCAGCTCTCTCGTGTTTTTCTGAATGCTTAAAGACATCATTTTACATTTATCGCAAGCGGTGCACTACGAGGGTTAAATCCCATGAATTATAAAAAAGAAGTACGTCCTTTGTAGCGCATCTGTGCCCCCATTAAGTATGGGCGAGCATTTGTTGAAGAAATGCCAACAAGGCACATTTTCAGACACATAAAAAAAATAAAAAATACCTTGACTGCACCCAGAGAACACTCATTTTTACATCAACATTTTACTTGAGTGTGTTTTTCTCTGAGCAGTCCAACAAATGTCTTAAATTATTCCTGGATGTTTTAAGAGCTACCTCCTTAATAATTTGCGGTGCTTCAGTAAACTTTTCTCACTGGCTATGTCATCGAAAAAGCCAGGTACGATTATATTTTTGAGGATGCCGCCAACTCAAACACCTATTGGTTCAAACTCGATGCAATTACTCAATTAACATGGAAGAATTCTGTGATAGCAGCTTGAATTGGAAACAAATAAACACAAAGGAAAATGTATTTTTATAATCTTTCATATTGTTTCACCGTCATCCTGCATTCATGCGTCACAAATTCGCTCGTCTCTAGTCTAATCACATGGCAATTGGCTAGCTGTTGCTGCTCTAGCGGTACGGTAGGGTACTCCACGAGTATTGACCGCACGGGCATACGAATTGGATATTTTCTCACACCTGACCATGTCACAGGCACAGGGTTTGAAAAACATTGACTTCCTGTATGGTGTCAAAATGATGAACGTGTCCAAGCATCCATTAGTTCTTAGTGCTTTGGATTTGAATTATGGATGCTCAGGCGGATGCTGTTGCTTCCTCTGGCATTCCAAATGTTGCATATTTGCAACAATATGCAGTTGCATATTAAACATCCAAAATAAAATAGCTAAAAATTCATATTGTATCGATTTTTGTTGTTTGATTATTTTTTTTTTGCATATTTGGAATTGGGAGTCATCCAAAATTAATAAAAGTATTCAAGTTCCATTACAATAATATTATGGTACTTGGATTATGTTACTAACTAAATTTTTTAAAGGGTAACAAATAACTTTTATTCAAATACATTTTTAAAGCACCCCCCCCCCCAACCCTGCCCAAAAGTCACATTTTTAGTATTCTTCCCTGACACACAAATGCAAACGTTTTTGCACAATAGGACATTGAGAGTCATTGTGAAAGTCTCCACAGCCTAATGCTCCAACAAAGAGATGGTGAGGTGTAGACGTGAGAGGATATATGCCACTTTAAGGAATAAAGGAGTCATTTAGTTCACTGAGGTTTTGAAACCACCAACACCTCCTTCCCTTTTTTGTTCTGTGATCAATACTTATATCTCAGTCTGCATTAAGTCTGAAGAGTTTAGAAAACGTCAACAGTTCAACTCACAATTTGCTGTCAGTGGGCGAGCTGACAGTTTGTTGACTTTCCTGTTGTTCTTGCAGCAACAGCATGAGAATACTGATGGCGAGACTCAGCGGAACTTTTGACATGAGACGAACATGGACAAACATTTCGAGAGAGGTGGTGGACTTGTATATAGTGCTTGTACAAGTTTCTTGGAACCTGGGTTGGAAAACTTGTCTTTCCGCTTTAAAGTTCTCTCAATGTCCTTTGGCTCTTTTTGCCTACCCACCCATGTAGGAAGACTTTTCTTTCAGAGCATATATGGATGAACTCAACCTCAACTACCAGAAGGACACTATGACCTTTTTAAACATTCACAAACACTTGCAAGGACATACGCTGTGAGGACTGTGAGGAATTTGTTTTTGGAAGCACAAAGTACTGTACACAATATTGAAGCCAAAGTCTGAAAACTATTTCAATGCCAAATGTTGCCTAAAAAAAACCTCCTTCTTTACAGAGTTCTAGTTCTTCCCTTACGGCTGGATTAAAGTTCATTTTTATTCAGTTCATTTGTTTTTTTTTTTACAGTTCTCCCACGACGAGATTACATAATGTAGTGGTCGGGACTCATTATTCTCTAGTATTGAGGCCAAAAATAAATTTAGCATGAGCTGAATCTACAAATACTCTTACTTGTAAAGTATATCACAATTATAGTTGTTGGTGTAAATAATGCAAATAAAAATGATTGGAAATCCATAATTTCCACACTAGAAAACACACCTGATTAAAAGCAGTTAAATTTAGCCATAAAACGAAAGTTATGCACACATTGGCTGCTTTATGTTAATTCATATCCCTGGGTGTCCATACTATAACACGGTATATTTGCATAAAAAGAGGTCACACAGATGGACTTTTAAAAACCTTTATTTTTCTTAAATAAAGGCAGACCCCCCCCCCCCCCCCAACAAAGAAGCTCTCAGTCTCTCGTTGTCACATGAGGCCAATTTGCCGACAAGCTTCAGCTTCACCGCAGTGCAGTGCAACCTTTGGAAATCAGTTTGTTGTGTGTTGTAGAGACACAGGGTTCAAATTTTGGGGAAAAAAGTAACGCCTTATAGTCTGGAAATTACAGTAATTGATCATGTAAGATCATTCCATCTATCCAGCTTTACCAAACGTTTTTTTGTGCCTTGGATTGGTTTCAGCTTTTTTTTGTTTTTCAAAAAAAAGCCACTTCACACACAAATAGCCACTCACCATGGCGTTGAATGTGGCTGTTGTATATTGTGAGTTTGTTTCTCTTCAAGAAACTGGTCTTGGGGTAATGGGAGGCAATAACACAAAAAAATGTGTCCAGTCCACATTTGTTGTTTTAGTCGCCACAATTTCAGTAAATCTTGCTTCATTTTGGATGGTGACATCTTGACAGCTATAGGATGCAATATTTGCATGGTCAGTGATTTGTCTTACTTCTGACCTGACGTTGTCATCTTCAGTCAGGAATTGTAAGGGAATATCACTACTTTTTTTGTTTGTTTGTTTTCCAAGGAAAAATAAGAAAAGAAAGACATTGCATGTCCCTCTAGCTGACAGACCCTAGACACCATGACCACCTCCATTTTTTATTTTGATTTGAATTGTATTGGTTCATTGAGAAGCTAAGGTGAGAAGCTCGGTCATCCGGGAGGGGCTCAGAGTCGAGCTGCTTCTCCTCCACATCGAGAGGAGCCAGATGAGGTGGCTTGGGCATCTGATTCGGATGCCTCCTGAGCGCCTCCCTGGTGAGGTGTTCCGGGCATGTCCCACCGGGAGGAGACCCCGGGGAAGACCCATGACACGCTGGAGAGACTATGTCACCCAGCTGGCCTGGGAACGTCTCGGGATCCCCCGGGGAGAGCTGGAAGAAGTAGCTAGGGAGAGGGAAGTCTGGGCTTCCCTGCTAAAGCTGTTGCCCCCGCGACCCGGGCCCGGGGATAAGCGGTAGATGATGGATGGATGGATGGATGGATGGATGGTTCATTGAGTGATTAAATGACATGATGCACACAAATTGACCATTAGCAACACTGAATATGTTATGGAGTCATCAATTGAAGCATGGTGATGTTCTGTATATTGTATTTCACTTTTGTTTTCAATTTCATGCCTAAGCAGTCACCTTATTGCACCATTTGCTCTGTTCGATTTATAGAAGCAATATAACTAATAACTTCAATATAATGTCTCCAGTTCCTCCCTTGTGTCCAGTCAATGTGTTTTTGCTCACTTTAATAACACCGTTTTATGTGTCTCTGCATGATCAAGTACAAGCACCCAAGACCCTGTTGCTACCATACGCACGTAATAATAACAGACCTTTATGGCAAACATTTTAAGATCTCAAATGCTAAATTGGATTCCCAGCTTGAGTGTCACACTCACTAAATGAACTGTTAATCACAATATGCTGATGTATGTCCCTGTCGGATATGCAGCACAGTGCATGTTGAGGCGGGTAATTTAGTCAATGCACCAGATTAAACCGAAATGATGAGGTTGAGAGCAAGTCAAGACCAAAATTGAAAGAATGTAAGTCGAGAACAAGAATGGGGGCAAGTTAAATTGTGCTTTTGAATGGTAAAACATTTACACAAGCCTTAAGAAGTGCACTATGAAAATGAGATATTCACATTCATATTAAGAGCACATATGAAGATACAAAAAATAAACAATCATCAAAGCTGTTATCTGTAAAATGAAGGTCGCCACCAAGTATAATCAGGAGTGTTCCTGGATAGCAAAAGCATCCTCTCATAATGGCAGTGGGAACTCTTCAAATAGTGTTTCATTGAATTTCAAAAATATAACCCGGGACCAAAAGATACACGTGTGTCTCGCGATGAGGCCCAATTTTCTTAACCCCTCTCCATTAGTGCTAAAGAGGTCAGACTGACAAAACATTCAGTGCAGATTTGTGACGCTTTGGGGGAATCTGTAGTGCAGTCAGTTATGGATGGCATCCAAGTATTTTGTTGATCTATCGCAAAACACAATATTTGAATCATAGTCATTCATCTTCCGAGCCGCTTGATCCTCACTAGGGTCGCGGTGGGTGCTGGAGCCCATCCCAGCCGTCTCCGGGCAGTAGGCGGGGGACACCCTGAATCGGTTGCCAGCCAATCGCAGGGCACACAGAGACGAACAACCATCAGCGCTCACACCTACACCACAATTTAGAGTGTTCAATCAGCCTGCCATGCATATTTTTTGGAATGTGGGAGGAAACCGGAGCACCCGGAGAAAACCCACACAGCCCCGGGGAGAACATGCAAACTCCACACCGGGAGGCCGGAGCTGGAATCGAACCCGGTACCTCTGCACTGTGAAGCCGACGTGCTAACCACTGGACTACCGGGCCGCCATGGCCTGAAATAGAGAGACTTAAAATGATATTAAGCATTCATTCATTCATTCATCTTCCGAGCCGCTTGATCCTCAGTAGGGTCGCGGGGTGTGCTGGAGCCTATCCCAGCTGTCTCCGGGCAGTAGGCGGGGGACACCCTGAATCGGTTGCCAGCCAATCGCAGGGCACGCAGAGACGAACAACCATTCGCACTCACACTCACACCTAGGGACAATTTAGAGCGTCCAATCAGCCTGCCACGCATGTTTTTGGAATGTGGGAGGAAACCGGAGCACCCGGAGAAAACCCACACAGCCCCGGGGAGAACATGCAAACTCCACACCGGGAGGCCGGAGCTGGAATCGAACCCGGTACCTCTGCACTGTGAAGCCGACGTGCTAACCACTGGACTACCGGGCCGCCTTGAATCATAGTCATTAAATTCAAAAAATAAAGCATGCACAAATTGATCTGTCCTAGAATAAATGCCATGCCAAGGCCAAGTTAAACTATTATTAATTCCAAGACTGGGACCCTGACAAATGGGTCAATCAAAACCAATTTTGAGCACAATGACACAAAAACAACATGCAACGATGGAGGTTAAAGGAATGTGGGTTTGCACAACACCCACGGATTTATTTAGGTCTTAGCTTTTTTTTTTTTTTAGTACCCTTGAGCTACAGTATTTTCACAACCATATGATGTACAGTATTAAAAGGCGCCGTGTCAATTACGGGTACTATTTCTGTACTTAATACAGAGACAAAACGCAGGTATGGTAAAACGTACACTAGCATGCGGTAGCATGGATCCACGCTAGCGTGTGATTTTGAAAAGGCAAAGAGGAGCAAAACTGAGTTTGGTTGTACTTTATTGAAGTGTTTAACAAGGTACTCACAGCATATTTTTATCAGTCCTCATCCTCAAATCCATCCAAGTCCCTATCTTCTGTAACCGAAATGAACAGCTAGGCAATCAAGCACGCCAGGCACCCTCGCGTCATTGTCAGTAGTCGGTCTCATTGCCGTGCGCCTCCTTAGAAATGATGACGGCTTTTGCGAGCACAACACTTCTCTCTCTCCCTTTGTGCGTATCACTACCGTACTGGTCCCCTTCTTCTCTACAGTGTGGTTCAACAGGATGTCGAAAGCGAGTGGCAACTGGTCCATGTTGGTGAAAAAAACGAATCTGATGAAATTGCACTTTAGTTACCACCCAAGTCTTTCCGACAGATGCACTCGCACAAATGTGAGCAGATGAAATTCTTACTTCTCGCAGGCTGCAAAAATAAAGGTTGCATTTCGGTCGCAGTCTGTGCAAGGTTTCGACTGGTATTCAAAGGTGCAAAACATGGGCATCACCTTAAAGACAGGGCAAACTTACACCCCGATTGCAAGGGATGTTATATACTCTAAAAGCAATTCAGGTATAAAAATATTGATTTATGCATTTTGTGGTTTCTGCCTTGTAAATAGAATATAACTTCACCGAGTAAAGATGTAGCTTTGCTCCGCACGGCATCATTTCTTAAAATTCAAATTGCGGCAATTTAACGAA
Source organism: Hippocampus zosterae (assembly GCF_025434085.1). Taxonomy (NCBI): domain Eukaryota; kingdom Metazoa; phylum Chordata; class Actinopteri; order Syngnathiformes; family Syngnathidae; genus Hippocampus; species Hippocampus zosterae. The sequence goes on along the minus strand of NC_067453.1, from coordinate 28,272,144 downwards.
TACAGTAGTGTTGCTTTGACAACCAATAAAGGCCTCATTTAACATTCCAAGGCATGTTCTCTCGTTCACTTAATGTATACGGAATATAAGATTGCTAATTATTCCGTTTTGCCCGCCCAAGCCATAAGTAAATTAGTCAAGTCATTAGTATTTCTCGAGCACTTTCAAACAGCCATCGCTGCATACAAAGTGCTATACATGGAGCAATTTAACATGCACAATAAACAGTAAGACAAATCGGTAATAACGGCGGTAGAAAGCACCAAACAGTAAAATCAAGAACAAATCAAAGTCATGCCCAGTCGAATGCCAAAGAATACAAGTGAGTTTTGAGGACCAAAGTATCCTCCTTGCAAGATGACATGGATTTATATCGGTACAACAATGTTGTACGTGGAATGCCCTATTGTGCTTTATTTCTTCTTTGTCTTCAGGGCGAGCATTGTCCAGAAGAAAATCATCTATTTCCAGGACGAGGGCTCTCTTACCATCCGGCTATGCGAGAAAGGTAATGACAGCTGCCTATCACGGTCTTCCTCCTTTCTGCTCATACCCTTGACCACCGAATATGAGGCCAAGCTTCACCATGCCTCATTTTATTTCATGCCCGTACAGGATCTCGCGGTTTCTCTGTGCCATTTTTCACAATTACGCCAAGAGAGGCAGACAGGAAAGCCGTGAGGGCATCTCCCTGCCTGTGTTGAAATATTCTTTTGTGTTTTACCACAGAGCTGTGTTTCAGCCTTCGGGTTGCCGGGCATACGCTGCTGAGTAAAATCCCTTTGTAACAATGCCGCCTGTCTGTTTAAACCAGGTGTCCAAACTTTTTGCCAAGGGGGCCAGATTTTATGTGGTAAAATGTCGGGGGGCCGACCTTGGCTGACATTCTTTACATTGAACAACAATATTGTTCAGCAAATTTTAGTAAGCCAGTCTGTTTCACATTTCCATTTTTATTTGAATTTCAACAATCTTAAGAATTTCTTTTGGTTCATTTGAAACAGGTATATCACATGCAACTGCTTATTCACTTGACTTTTTCTTAAACGGAAGTCTCCTGAGTGCAAATTGATTGATTTGAAACATAAAATGTATCACCATGACTTTTCAATAGTCACAAAACCTTTGACTCGAACAACAGGGAAATGAACAAGCAATACACATATCCACAACTGCAAGGATCATTTGAAATATGACATATCAGTCAATATAAACACGGAGTGATGTCTTGTTAACTCGTGAGTGATGCCCTCTAGTGTCTAAATGCTATGACTCATTTAGTGAATGCTATTACTCATTTAGCCACTAGAGGGAAGCAGTACTCTATGAAACATCACTCACCAGTCTACGAGACCTCAGTCAATGCAACACGTGTTCCATTGCGCACAACCTGCGGGCCAGACGGCACTGATTTTATGACAGGGGCTGAGGGCCGGATGAAATTCGACCGCGGGCCGGATTTGGCCCCCGGGCCGGACTTTGGACATGTCTGGTTTAAACATTGCCTTTGCATTTGGGGATTGGACTCGCTTATTTGTGAAAATGCTGATTCAAACAATTAGGCAAAAAATCCTCTTCTGACATGGCGATATTTTTTCAGGCTAATTTTATATCATAACTATTCATACAGCCTCATCCCGTCATTGCCACGCTTGTCAAAGGTAGTAATGGATATGGATGAGTGAACTTCCAGGTTTAAAACCATTTATCCACCAGTTTATCTTTGGTTCTGTACTTTTCCATTATGCATGCATTTGGACAAACACTCAGAATGCATTTTCTTTGTGTTTTGGGATGGTATCTTGACAAGGATTTTGCTTTATTTTCAGATTATTTTATTGTTTTTTTGTTTTTTTATTGAAACTCATGTGACTCAACCTTTTCTATGCAGAGCGGGTGTTAGGAGTGGCAACAGCAGACCCTGCCTTGGAGTGTTGTGCCTGCGGGACAGCCAAATACAGACTCACCTTCTATGGCAACTGGTCGGAGAAAGTGCATCCCAAAGACTATCCCAGTGAGCTCACATCTTAAGCATGCATGCAGTATACTGTTTGTGCACACATATAGCGAGCAAGTAAAGAATTATTTCATGTGCCACATCATATACTGTATGTAATTTTGAATTCATCCCAATAGATGTGGGGAAGGGGCGGGGGGAGGGGGGGGTCACAGTACATGATTGAGACAGCATCATCATATATGTACTGTACACCGCTGTTGCTCAAGTATGGAAAGTTTGACTTTTTTTTGTGTGTGGGTGACGAGAATCCTTTTATTCTCTTCATTGTACTCTACTTTTTATTACTTTATGGTTTTAACAATTGTCTTCTTATATATTTATATACTTTTTCTGATAAGTGTGTGTGGTCCAAAGTTTTTGTCTCTTAAAACATTAAGCCGGTGGTTCTCAACCTTGGTTTGATCGAACCCCAGGGGTTCGGTGAATCGGCCTCAGGGGTTCGACGGAGCCTCTGCCATGGAGGTTAAGACACACCCGACTCAACATGTCAATTAGTTACGTCATACCCTCTTGGCCACCACTGGCTGCAGATGATCACATGACATTGCTTGTCCAATCAGTGCTGCGGGAAATTTTGTTCGCTCAGTCGTCAACGTGTGACTGTCATGATAGTACGTCATGTGATTTTAAAGAACATTTTTTAGAATTTTTGTAATACATGCTATGTTGAAAAAGAAAGCGGTCAGACAAATATTTAAAACATGGACGAAGATGGGACACAGCGTCCTATCTCCATGATTTGTCATCTTCTTGAATAATATTTTTAGTTTTCTCTCATGAAGGGTTCGGTGAATGTGCATTTGAACTGGTTGGGTTCGGTACCTCCAAGAAGGTTAAGAACCCCTGAATTAGGTATAACATCACGCGCACATACACACACACACACACACACACACACACAATGCTAAATTCACAAAATTCTTTTCGTTCAGTCATTGCCAAAATATTTTCAAGCCCGAAAAAATGTGGACCGTGGCTGGTTTAATTCAGAATAGTGAGTCCCAACCAAATTATTTTTGTATAATCATTGTCAAAATATTTTCCGCCCTTAAAAAATTGGATGTTGGCTGGCCTAATTCAGAACAGTGAGTCCCAATCAAATTACTGTTGTTGTTTCATTGACAAAATATTTTCCATCTCTCCAAAATTGGATGTTGGCTGGCATAATTTACAACAATTACCCCATTTCGGGTACTGGTTCAAAAGTCAGTTTTAATTTACAACAAATACTGAATCTTTGTCCAAATATGTATGCCAGCGATAGTGAGCGGTAGAACATTCAAATGATCTTCCAATGGGTGGCAGATGGTACAAATAACTTCTTGTCATTTATACAAGAGAATAAGTGATGGCTTCTTGCAAGTATATCAGTTTTGATTAGATTGCACACAAGTGCATTTGTTGTGAAATTTAGACAATTGGCTTTATTTTCGTAGCTAGCAGCTGTGCTTCAGGGTAAAACCTTGGGCATCTTGAGTTTTATGCCGGCGGCAACCTCGTTTGGCATGTTTGGGAGCTTGGTTAGTCTTAACTTTGTCTACATTTGATGCCTACTGTCACCACTGTAACAAGTTTTGGCACATGTCAGGGCACAGATTCTGAGCTCTGCAGATGTGTTACGCATGAGATTGTTTTTCATTCAGAGAAAAGTAGTACAGCATTGTCATTGTAAAATCATTCATTCATTCATTCATCTTCCGAGCCGCTTGATCCTCATTAGGGTCGCGGGGAGTGCTGGAGCCTATCCCAGCTGTCTTCGGGCAGTAGGCGGGGGACACCCTGGATCAGTTGCCAGCCAATCACAGGGCACACAAAGACGAACAACCATTCGCACTCACACTCACACATAGGGACAATTTAGAGTGTTCAATCAGCCTGCCATGCATGTTTTCGGAATGTGGGAGGAAACCGGAGCACCCGGAGAAAACCCACGCAAGCCCGGGGAGAACATGCAAACTCCACACAGGGAGGCCGCAGCTGGAATCGAACCCGGTACCTCTGCACTGTGAAGCCGACGTGCTAACCACTGGACTACCGGGCCCCCCATTGTAAAATCAATTCACTGAATATTTTATTTTTCTTACTATTGCCTTTATCTTTCTTTTTAAATCATCCCACTTCACATGGCAAAGCTATGTATGTGTGATCTCCCGAGTTGACTTTACGTCATCCGCCCACAGGGGTCTGCTTGCAGTACCTGATACTGTATACATATTTTTTTTTTGCACAGCATGACCTGACACACGACAAACGTAAATTTGTTTCTTCTTCCACCATGTGAAGGACTACAAATGCCCGAGAGATTCATTTAAACAAAGTAAGAGGATTCGGCTGTGTTCACAACCAACCACAATGGCGCAAGATAATTTTTTTTTTTTACTCTGCCCCGCTGCACCCGCTTGCACCTTTCTGTGAAAATACCACAACAAGTTCCACCCTGCCGCTGCAGAAATTTAGACTACGCCTCATGCTAGACTTGCGCTGAGTAATAAAATAGAGCCCTACAATATGTCAACATTATTTCAGTATTTATGCCTTTTGGGACATTTTTGTTTGTTGATGTGACATGACATGTTTCTGATGTAAACTGTGTGTCTTGGCTCAGTTGAGGAAATTTCAACTGGACTAACCAAGACAACTCTTTACATCGGGCCCTTCTTTATTATTTTAAGACACAGAATACTGTCAGGTTTGGCACAGTAACTGTCACCGTTTTCACCCATCAGAATTTATTATGTTTCTGCCCTACAGGAAGGGCCAACCACTGGTCTGCACTGATTGGTGCATCCCACACTCGAGGTTATGTGCTCTGGGAGTATGGAGGTTATGCCAGTGAGGGGGTCCGACAAGTGGCTGAGTTTGGCTCCCCCATCAAAATGGAAGAAGAAATTCGACAGAAGGTAGGGTTCACGTTTGGAAAGAAGTATATTTGGGATTCCATGTGTTCAGTCCTTTTTTCATGTACTTCAAGCAGTCTTCTCCACTGACAAAAACAAACGTTGGATTAATCAAATTCAAGCATGTACCGTATTTTCACGACTATAAGGATGGTATAAGGCTGATGGATTACCGGTACTTGCACAATTGTTCAATTCAGATACAGAGGATGAGGACTTTGATGGATTTCTGGGTGATGATTGATCGAAAAACGTGAGTACATTGTACGATGGCTAAATAAAATACAATGGAACTCAGTTTTGCTTCCGTTGCCTTTTTAAAAACGTGTTTTTAGCTTGTATCTGTATGTCTCGGCATGCTATCGTATGCTTCAAGCTAACGTGTCTTTAGCGTGCGCGCATGGATGCCGTATGTTTAAGCTGGCGTATGTTTTACCACTTGAAAACTGCGGCCAATAATACAGTGCGTTTTGTCTATGTGTAAAATACAGAAATAGCAGCCATTAATGAGACGGCGCCCAACCATACGGTGCGCCGAATGGTCGCGAAAATACGGTACATGTGTTGAAGTTGATTCAAATGTGTTACATCAAATTATTTTTGAGGAAATTGCATATTATTTCAATTACAAATCCTCATCTTCTGTACTCTGAGGCAAATGTGCGAACCAAAATCCACAGTGTGGAACAAATTAATGAATGATAAGCATTTAGTTCATGGGTCAAGTAAAATATCTTTTTTTTAACATTTTATAATGTCTAGAAACTATAGTCAGAAAGTTTTGATCTGTTTTGTAAACCTTGTGAATAGAACTTGAAAGTAGATAGTTCGGTTCACATCTGGATGATTTCCTTTCACTTCTGTCCTGGTGGCGGAATAATCACAGACAGCTGGCTTTTATTAGGGAAGAAAAGAAACACACTCACACCAAAACTTCGGCATTTGGTCCAACTTCACAGTGACTGCACTTTAAATGGACACCTGGTGCATGTTTTGGGACTTTTTAGAGAACTCACACATTTCGCCCAGGAGGACTCACAAGTGTTTATTGTTGCAAGGTGACTTCTGCTTCCCCCAGTCATAATCTTGATCACTTGAACATTTTGAGTTTGTATACTTTTAGGCTAAAACAGTTTTATGTATGTCCCTTTGTCCGTGTCGGTCGGTTGCATTGATTTGTTTTAAATATCCAACACAAGTTGTTGAAAGTCGCTGAGATCAAACATCAGCCACAGTTCTCAACCTCACCTTGTCAGGCTTGCAGGTGACAGTTTTTCATGTAGTATATAATAGCTGCAGACCTTCAGAATAAGCAAAACTACCGGTACCTGAATATATTGTGATGAGCAATTCTGGTCACGCGGATCTGCCTGCGCACTACTCGACCCGTCTGTCTTTCCCCCCATTCTCTCTGGCCAGAGACAGGTGTGTTTTGGCCATTTGCAAAGGAACAATGGAGGTCTGTCAGTGTGGTTTGTGGCTGTCAGTTTGGGTTTGGATTGTTTTGTGCAGACATTGGTGGCTAAGAGACTTTCCTGACTTCTTTCTTGGCTGCTTCTGCCTCTTTGTGGGTATCGGGTACTGCAAAAACAATTCATGTTTTTTCCATAGTGGAATGAAACGGCTTTATAAGAGAGATTGTACGGGAATTATATCTCAAGCAGTAGATTGACAAACATAATATGTGTAATTACATACAATGAACAGGAAATTCAGCCTTTGGAGTAGCTATTATAATCCCCTCGACCACCCACAAAAAGGTGTGGCTCAATTTCGGCAGTATAATGCTCGACTGGTTAGCACGTCCGCCTCACAGTGCAGAGGTGCAGGGTTTGATTCCGGCCTTCCTGTTCTCATGTGATTGCACGGGCTTTCTCTGAGTACTCTGGTTTCCTCCCACATTCCAAAAACATGCGTGGAAGGTTAAATGGAACACTCTACATAAGGGGTGGGTTTGACAGGTGGGCCGGGTCAGCACAAGATACGGTACATATAAAAAACTGCATAGGTTGACAGTCCACATCTAACAGAACAAAAGAATTAAAGTGTGAACATACTTTATTTTTTAAAGAAAACAGTGAAACAACTATTGTATGTCCTACATGAATGTCCAAGTATGTTAACAACATACATGTGTGACAACACAAGCAACAAGTGCAACATTATATTGCCCAAAAACTGTAGCAGACAGTACAGGTATATAAAAAAAAAATCCAAAAATTACAAAGTTCGGACTATTTGCTACAAAATGAGACGAGTAAGAGACCTGGTGGCTTTTCTTTCCTCTCACTCACTGTCTCAAACTTTACCTCGTCTCGATCACCACACATGACAACATTGCTCAGTTGATGTCGCGCAACGAGCTACAAGCAATTCACTCTGAGCATGGAAATTGCCAGAATCGGACTAAGAATCGCTTCCTTGTTTTTCAAAGTCTCGTAGATTTGAGTCTTTCCAACTCCAGGCGTCTCCTGAATGTTTCGTACTTTGTTACCCACTTCGCTTAATGAGATATATATCACTTTCCCTTCCACGGTCATCTCCATCTTCCCCTCCCTCCATATACTCTGCAACTTGAAGTAACTGCGCCACCTGGTGTTAAAATACCTGTCATTACAAGTACAAACGAAATGAATGCAATCAAACCTTAATTGTACACCAATCTTCGGCGGGCCGGATTAAAAAGACCAACGGCCCGGATCCGGCCCGCGGGCCGTAGTTTGCCCATCAGTTCAGGGTTTACCCAGCCAAATGCCCGTAGACAGCTGAGATAGGCTCCAGTACGCCCGCAACCCTCATGAGGATAAAGCGGATTAGAATATGGATGCATGGGTGAATGGCGTGGGAGATTACATAGTTTTATACTACTCTATTATTTGCATTAATAACGCAATGGCCTTCCATGCGTCATATATAGTGTTATACATTAAACACACCAACATAAAAAAAGCTAACACTCTTGCCAGAGTATTACTTGTTTTAATGGAAAAATGCCACCAAATTTCTTAATCCAATTTGTCTGTTTTTTTTTTTTTTAACAACTTCCTATTTAATATTTCCCTCCCGTCTTTGCAGAACTAAGTGGCTGATGTAAAGGTGGGGAGCCGTCTTGGGCTAGTAATCCCCAATTCATCTAAGAATCTCAACAATCTGCAGGAGCAATCAGATGCAGTGATGTGTGAAAGAGCCTTGAGAAAAACTTCTGTGATGCTCCCCGCACTGACCTCCAATTCCTTTAACGAGGGTGAAGCCTCGTTTATTGCGGGAATACGTCTGCAACTGCAACAGAGAGAGAGAGAGAGAGAGACCATGAACAAAACTAAAATAAAAGACATAAAAGGCATGTGTTAAAAAAAATCAAGGCTCTATTTCCATTTTTCAATTCCCAATTTTAAACAAGAAACAGGATACGGTTCGTTCCCCCGTTGCATAGAGATAGCAACACTGCCTTCTAATGGACAGCGGAGTCATGGTCTTTCCACGTCTAATATCTTGAAAAATGCAGAATTGAGTCACGTTAAATGCATTTAAAACATTTTTGAAAATCGCACATATTTTGGTGAAACATGAAACTCACCAATAAATATATTTGTGGCTCTAAATTGCGGATTCATTTCTGAGAGTAATTTTGAGACAAATCTTTCCCCATGAACTAATTATAACAAATGATTGCCCCCTTCTTCTGTCTCTTACAGGAAATCGTGCATATAATAGATTTTACATCTGAGCCCTCAACAAGTCAACAGTCAATTGCAGAGCACACATCCAAAATAGTCGAACAACCACTCACACTCATTGGCCCGCTTGAAAAATGTTTAAGTGATCCATCACCCCACCCAAAAAAGAAAAAAATACAAAATGGAATGGAGTGATTTATCAAGTCACCATTTGAACACCATTACAAGCCTCAAGTTGCATATTTTGTACTAACCAAAAGATCTGTTCTAACGTAGTTAATCTTCATGAAGTTATGGGTGAACCAGGAGTTGATTTCTGATAAACGGGGTGAGGGAGGAATCAGGGAGGCAGATGCTGGGTTTGCAGGAGAAATTTGAAAAGTACAAGGCCCAAGGCAGAGCCGTGAGGCACACCTGAAGTAACTGGGTGGGACTTGAATGAAAAGGACTTTCGCTGGATGACCTGAGTGCAGTCTTCGAAGTATAAATTAATCCAGTCTAGGGCGGCATGGGTGATGTCAGAGGAGACCTCTATTAAGGAGGATGGTGTTTGAGATGGTGTCAGACACCACACTCAGGTCAAGGAGGATGAAGATGAGTCAGCTGCAATGAGGAAATTTATAGTAGACCTATTTCAGTGCTGTGGAGGGGGCAAAAACTGGAATGAAAAGGCTTGTAAAAGGCTGTTGTGTGTTTAATGGGAGTGGGCTTGAATGGCAACTACTTTGTTCATGACTTTTGAAATAAATGATAGACTGGAGATAGGGTGGAGGTTATTGGATTTATGGGGTCCGAACCAGATAGCTTAAGAATCGGAGTGACAGATGCAGTTTTCAACAATGATGGTATGATTGAGGTGGAGAGAGAAGAGTGGATTATCGCAGAGATGAGGCGAAGTAGCGAGGAAAGTCAGGAAATGACTAAGATTGTGGGAAGAGGATGGCGCTGGCAGGATTTGTGGATGCGATCTGCAAGTTCTGAAAAATTGGGGAGTTTAAATTTGGAGGGAAACTGGCAGGTCGGTTGGGGTTCAGGTTTAAAAAGAATCAAAGAAGATGCTAATTCTTGTTGCAGGAGTGAACGTGTTAATATGAAAGAGATTATTCAACTCGAGAGCAGGCAAAGTTGTGTGATTTCTCTTGGATTAAATCACTCACAGAAGATATGCTACAGCCTGACAGACCTCCAAAAATAATGATGCTCATGAATAGTTCCTTTAATGTGTGTGTGTGTGGGAGGGGGGGGGGGGTTACGACTTGTTGTCAAGCATTCTTTTAAGATGTGAAATGTTACAGCATATTGTTAAGTTTTCTATACCATCCTGCATAACAGCAGACTCATTATAGTCATTATAGATGTACTGTATATTGTATGAAATGCATCAATTTACTCCAATAAAATTGCTGCTGTTGACATCAGCATTGAAGTGCCAGTGTTTGAGGAGCTGATCATCAAGCAGGTTACTCTGAAGGGTGCTGTCAGATGGGCTATATTTGGATTTTGCTGTCACTCATCTCAGAGGGAAAGAAGTGGGTGGGAAATGACAACCTCTTCAGCCTGGTAAAATGTACATGTGCCTGTGTCAGTATGTATACAATTTGAGACCACTAAAGACATCGGTGTCAAACTCAGAATCAGAATCAGAATCATCTTTATTGGCCAAGTATGTAGAACACACAAGGAATTTGTCTCCGGTATAACACGCTGCACTAGTATCATCGTAAACAACAAAATCATTGAACCATTTTAGAGTAACCACTAGTTTTGAAGTACCATTTTGTGGTGCAAGAAGAGTGACTGTCAGTGACTATTTAAGGAGTTAATGGCTAGAGGGAAGAAGCTGTTTAAGTGTCTACTGGATTTGGTGCGCATGGATCTGTAGCGTCTGCCTGAGGGGAGTGGCTGAAAAAGGTGGTGGGCAGGGTGCGGGGGATCCAGGAGGATTTTCCGTGCCCTTGTCTTGATTCTTGCAGTGTGCAAGTCCTCAAGAGTGGGTAGGGCGGTGCCAACGATTTTTTCTGCCGTCCTAACTGTCCGTTGAAGTCGGATTTTGTCCTTTTTTGTGGCGGCCCCAAACCAAACCGTGATGGAAGAACACAGGATTGATTCGATGACTGCCGTGTAGAACTGTCGTAGCACCTCCTGTGGCAGGCCATGCTTCCTCAGCAGCCTCAGGAAGTACATCCGCTGCCGGGCCCTTTTCAGGATGGAGATGGTGTTGACTTCCCACTTCATGTCCTGGGAGACTGTGATTCCCAGGAACTTGAAGGTCTCGACGGTTGACACAGGGCAGTTGGATAGTGTGAGGGGCAACTGAGGAGAAGAATGTTTCCTGAAGTCCACGATCATCTCTACAGTTTTGAGCGTGTTCAGCCCGAGGTTGTGTCGGCCGCACCAAAGCTCCAGCTGCTCCACTTGTTGGCGGTACGCAGAAGCGTCGCCGTCTTTGATGAGACCGATGACCGTGGTGTCGTCTGCGAACTTTATGAGTTTGACAGCTGGATCTGTTGAGGTGCAATCGTTTGTGTAGAGAGAGAAGAGCAGTGGCGAGAGGACACATCCCTCTGACCCGCAGGCCAAATTTGTAAAGCACTCGTGGACCAAATGTATAAACCAGTGTACGTTGTAATTATATTTGGCCTGCAAGACATTACTAAATAACTATTAGAGCTGGCCCGCCGGTAATATACAGCTCACGTACCGCTCATACTACGAATCCCAGAATGCTCGGCGGGTGTTTTGGCACACTCTCTCCTTTGTTAACAGTAGTCTTCCTACCTCATGCAACCACTGGTACCGCGCTATGTCTCCCAAAAATGGCAAGTAAAAGGCAGGGAACAGGAGCTTTCTGGACAGGTGGGAGACAGAATATCTGTTAATAAATCTAAAATACAACCCTGTGTCTCTTGTACGTGGAGCCAATGTGACTCTCAACAAGGAGTACAATATACGACGACACTATGAAACAAGACACAACAAGTACAAGGAGGTCCTTGTACTCAAAGGCACGACTCAAAGGCACCAGATAGCAGAAGAGATGAAAAGACGTTTTGGCGACACAACAGACTGTTTAACCCTTGGGTCCTTCAAATGACAAAAACCCTAAGTTACGCATTTTACAATTTTTGTAATGATGTATTTTGTGTTATACAAACATTCTTTTTTTTTTTTCAAAGACTCAAAATGTTCAGAGGCATCTGTGCTATCCATACATATATAGTTTTTATTAGTTCTTTGGGATTTTTTTGCAAAAGGAAAAATAAATTTGTGTCTGGAGGTCCCAACCAAGCCCTACTAACAATCCCGACCGGATGTGTTCATGTAAAATGTATTGGTTTCAAGCCTCCTGCAAAAAGGCAAACTCATTTGCGATCCTCTGGCGCCACCTAAAAGTTGCACAATTGGAATGACCTCAACCCAACAATGTGGCATGCATACGTCTTTCCCAGCGAAAACAAAGCGATTGACGTAAAAATCGCGTGAAATGCATGTTTACACATTAGGTTTACGATGCATTCAAAAATATGAATTATAATGGTTCTCTAGGGTGCAAAATATGTAAATTGTGAAAATTACGGAATCAAAACCTTTTTTATTATTGCTGCAATGCCTGAGAATTATCAATCGCTGCTCGCACATGTGATCTTGCCACCGACCTATTTGAGCAGCTGATGGAAAAGGGAAAATATTTTGTTGCATTCTCTCTCGCTATGGATGAGAGCAGTGACACGTGTGATACTGCCCAACTGTCAGTCTTCATCCGTGGAGTGGATTCAAATCTGTGTGTTACCGAGGAACTTTTGGAATTAAAATCAATGCATGGCACCACCCGCTCCACCCGCTGCGTCATTGACCACCTGATGTCAAGAGTCTGTGAGCGGATTGCTGGAGTGCCACTCGCCAACTGGATTCTAAAGGACCTCGAGTATGCTGATGACACTGTCCTGTTCAGTGAGACTGCCTATCAGCTTCAGCCAGGCTTGATGGCTTTGACTCCCGGGCCCCCAGGAGGATTGAAGCCATCTCGTGGACCGAGCACATCACAAATCACTCTAAGAGACAAAACGAAACAGCCACCAGCCTCCCGTCTCGCAGCAATGCGGTGAGTGCGATGGTACGGCCATGTCATCCGCCTGCCCCAGGAACGCCCAACCCGCACCATCTTGGAACTTCAGCCTCCAGCAAGCTGGCGCTGGAGACGACCCAGAGGTGCCCCCCGCACTCGCTGGCTGGACGTTATGAATAGCCCTGGACCTTGGGGCCTGCAATGTGACCCTGGAACAAAGTCAACACCTTGCCCACAACAGATCCAGATGGAGAGACCTGGTTGCAACGGTTGGCTCTACGCGCTATGAAGTGCGAGAGGCACCACCACAGGAAATGACATATTTGAAGAGGTTTCCACCTGTGTCATTGAAATTAAGATGCCGTGGGATAAACTTGTGGGACTAACGACAGATGGCGCGCCAGCAATGTGCAGTCAAACGAGTGGACTGGTGGGCAGGGTTTGGGAGCGGATGCGGTTGGGAACTGAGCTAATTGTTTACCGCTGCATCATAAATCAAGAATCACTGTGTGGCAAAGCCCTAAAGATGGAACATGTTATGACCACAGTCACACAAGTAGTGAACTTTATTGGAGCAAAAGGTCTGAATCACCGCCAGTTCAAGTCTTTTCTGGAGGAATGTGGTTCAGAATATGAGTATGTGCCGTATCACACAGAAGTGAGATGGTTAAACCGAGGCAAAGTAATGAACAGATGTTTCGAGCTGCGTGAGGAAATATGTCAGTTCCTGGACAAGCAAAGGGAAAGACACAGCGGAGCTCCGTGAGCCAAAGTTTTTGTGTGAACAGGCCTTTTTGTGTGACATCACAAACCATCTAGATGCGCTAAAACTGCAGCTTCAGTCCATCACAGACATGTACGCTGCAGTGAGGGCCTTTAAAACGAAACTGTGCCTTTGGGAGAATAAGACGCTCCCAAGAAACCTGAGCCATGTTCCCTGCTGCCAAACCATTTTAATACAGATGAGTCGACATGTATTTGTTATGCAGATCTTTACGTGGTAGTGTTTGAAAGATAATCCATAATCTTTAGAATTCGAGTCAGTTTGCCAGAATTGAGTTGAACATCATAAATGGCATTATCTATGCATGCCGATGACACGAACGCTGACTGAGTGAAACAGAATATACCATTTGCATCAGTAATTGAGGTCGACATTGACTAGGTGGGCCCAGGCGGAAGCGTACACAGACGGAATACAAGCGAGGAAAAAGATTTGCAATCACTTGGATAACAAAAATTTTAAGAGGAAAACTACAACAGCAAACAACAACAACACAAATTGGAGCTCAATAGTCATAGCTTGCAAAGTAAAATTAAAATAATGGAAAATACAGAAAGTACTGCCCGAAATGTGGAGACTAAATACAAACACTGCGGACTCCTTACTTAATAAGAGATCTGATTTGTGTTTGTCAGAAGCTTTGTGTGACTTGTACCCCACTATCTGGTGCTGTGCACCATTTTGTCGCTCCTCATTCGTATTTAAAGTTAAATGAGTGTTTTAAGAGGGTGGCTTGGTTGGTTTAACATGAATATCACAGTGGTTAACTTCCCATTTATTCGTTTATGACATGTAAGAAAACACGCACGGTTAATGGCAGCTTTTTTTAAAGGTGGCAAATTCCCTCTGAAACCATTCATCCATTCATTCATTTTCCGATCCGCTTAATCCTCACAAGGGTCGCGGGGGGGTGTTGGAGCCGATCCCAACCGTTTTCAGGCAGTAGGCGTGGGAAACCCTGAACCGGTTGCCAGCCAATCGCAGGGCACACGTAGATGAACAACCATCCACGCTCCCACCCACACGAAGGGAAAATTTAGAGCGTTCAATCAGCCTGCCATACATGTTTTTTGGAATGTGGAAGGAAACCAAAGTACCCGGAGAAAAGCCACGCAGGCCCGGGATGAACATGCAAACTCCACAAAGGGAGGCCGGAGCTGTGAGGCCGACGCGCTAACCACTGGTCCACCAATTATTCCAAATAAACTCAACTTGAAGGAGAAAAAAATGTTTTGAAATGGAAACAAATTAAAGGTTCCACAGCATCAGGCACCATCAGATTTGGAGTTCCACAGCAACTTTCTCTGCCATTTAAATCACACTACATTTCTATCACTGATATACAGGTAGGTGGGCCATGTCTTCACTGTCGTAGTCTTCAACCACCAAGCAAGATTGTTGGACACACTTTTATCCGGATAATTCCGGAATGCTACAGAAACGAAACATTACATATTCATTTCCGTTTTCCGGTGTTGGTCTTGTTCAGCTGTTAACGATTAAATTGCCTGTTATTTGATACTCAAAGTTGTAAATTTAGACTTCGATGAAAAGTGTACTGGGTTACCCAAGCATTAAATTCCAGTGTTTCATGATTGTTTGTCAATCTCAGGTTAGCTTGTCACTTAGCATGTTATTCTCCATCTTTCCTCATCATCCCTTCGTAAGAATGAAGTGTGCGTGGCGCAGCATGTTTATGTCATTAATGTGACGGTGTCTTGGTCAGCAAACCTTTTTGGGATTGTCTTCTATCTCTGCGGAAAAAACTGTGATTCCCAGTTTTGTTCTTCAGTTTGTGTCTACCTTTTTTTAATTGATAGTTTGGGGTGAGGGTTAATTTTGGCTTTTCCTGTCATCTTGAAATTGGATCATCTCAACCTCTGTACTGTTATGTGGGGTCATTTACAGCATGATAGCTTCTTGACACTTGGCCCCATCCCTCTTCATTAGGTACTCAGAAGCCAGTTATACTGTCCATCATCCCACCGTATTCAGCACGCCAAGGAAAGTCTGTGAAAACATAATTACCATGGGTCTCTAAGGAAGCAGCTCAAGGTTCTGCCCGCAGTGAAACCATGATAGTATATGAAGGTCTGAATGGCCACCAAGAAGATATAGTGTGTTCATTTTAACTGGACCTTGAGCTAGAGAGAGAGGTAGGATTACATATGACCAGCCCAAGACATAAACTGATCGAGTGATGACGCACCCTATGTGCAAAGAATCGCTGGCAGCTGGCTATTAAACATAGTCTCTCAGTGTTCCCATTGTCTACCAAGGGGAGCGGAATCCTAACCTAACTGACTTTGGGAGAATACGAGTTAATCACTGATTGTGAATAGAGTATTAAGTCGCAATTGGTTTCACACTACCTACATTTATGCACTGCACAACCAATGGCCCCTTCGTTTAACTGAGGGGGGAGGGATCCATATTTTTTTGAAAATGAAAGGTCAGAGAGAATGAAATGGAGTTGGTTCTATCATTCTGAAATGCCACTAAAATTTTACTTTAAAGAGCCTATAGCTGGATAGTTCAGTTATTTCCAAATTGTTTTACCCGTCTTTCCGGGATGATAAACATGCCATGCCAGGTTACCTTGACAAGACTACATCAGTGTAAACCCCATGACAAATAATAGACTGCATTTCTTTTGACGTCCTTGTTGTTTGTCCAAAGACCTTAAAGCTTCGTGCACCAGTCCAAGTATCGCTTTCTATCGACGAGTGTGAAATGTGGCGGCTGCGTGTCCTCCCTTTTCCAAGTGGTTATTAAACAAAAATCCCTTCACGAAATGACTTTATAATACTTGTCACAAGGCCGAGGGCATGCAATTCATGACTCTTCTTAACTGAATTAAATCTTGTCTCAGCACAATGTCAAAGCAACTACAGCAAGTTTCTCCCACATTGTCTCCTCTCGTTTCACCTGCTCTCGCTTCCACAAAATGTTTTCTAACATACTATGTTGACTTCTTGTGTCACTTAAATCTTCTCTTTCTCTTGAGTGTGTACTTTGCTTTGACTATGCCATTGTTTGCATCACTTAACACGGTATTTTTTTAAATAATTAATTCACAGCAATGCAGCAGCTAGCCTCGGCTTTCAATTTCAGGGGGATTCCAGTTATTCTATGAATAACTATACCATCACTCTACCAATACAAAACAGGAATCTGAATTTTAAATCTGACAAATCCACCGGTCATAGAAAAATAAGTGACGAAATGCTGCAAAAACAATGAGGATTACAAATTAAAACATCCACCCATCAATTTTCTGTTCTATTTGACTTGTTTTGTTGTCTAATGAGTTGGGTTGTATTATTTTGTTATTATGTTATTTTGACTTCAAGATGGCGCTGCGAGAGTGGCTGCCTTTACAGCAGCTCCTATATTTTTTGTTCTTCTACTTTCATAACTTTGCTGCTTTAAATTGGGAATTTATCCATTATGAGACGAATAAAGGTTTTCTCATTCTTATTATTGTTGAGTGTCACTAAGCTAAGTTTTTTGACTTCTTCTTTCACTGCATCATCACCGAAACAATAAAATTAGATCCAACGAAAGTCAAGACAATGGTAGTTAGATGAAAAGTAAACAGTACAGGGAGTTCCTCGGTTTGTAGTAACATGATTTTGGATACAGGACAGAACACATCGTCGTCTCCATCACTAACCTCTTATAACAGCATAGAATAGAATTCATTTACAAACAGTTCGGACTGCTTTACACTACAACAATAAAAAAATTCATGCAATTGTACTACTATGCTTGTCCCTTTTTGCTGGGCTACGCCAAAAATGACCCGCTGCCCTTGAGGAAAACAAGCTTCTGGATGTTGGCACTGACCACGGCAGTATGTCACTGGCCTTGGAGAACATCCTCTTCACACCAGCGATGCTAGGGAGTGGGGTGTTGTACTTGATGAGTTTACCCACGCATCCCTGTCCTCCATGGGGAAGAGAGCCCAGGAGAAAGCTTCCTGCCGGGGCTTCCAGTCCTGGCTCTCAGCACTGCCGTAAGCCGAGAGCTTGCGACAGACAACCTTTCATGATGAAACCCAGGAAGCTACTAATACGATGTTGCGGGTTCACATAGACGTTGTATCTGTCTGTCGTGGTGAAGAAGGAGCTGAGCCAAAGGGCGAAGCTCTCAATTTACCGGTCGATCTACGTCCCAACCCTCACCTATGGTCACGAGCTATGGGTCATGACCGAAAGAACGAGATCCCGGATACAAGCGGCTGAAATGAGTTTTCTCCGCAGGGTGTCCGGGCTCTCCCTTAGAGATAAGGTGAGAAGCTCAGTCATCCGGGAGGGGCTCAGAGTCGAGCCGCTTCTCCTCCACATTGAGAGGAGCCAGATGAGGTGGCTTGGGCATCTGATTCGGATGCCTCCTGAGCGCCTACCCTGTGAGGTGTTCCGGTCATGTCCCACCGGGAGGAGACCCCGAGGAAGACCCAGGACACGCTGGAGAGACTACGTCACCCAGCTTGCCTAGGAACGACTCGGGATCCCCCGGGGAGAGCTGAAAGAAGTAGCTAGGGAGAGGGAAGTCTGGGCTTCCCTGCTAAAGCTGTTGCCCCCGCGACCCGGCCCCGGATAAGCGGTAGATGATGGATGGGTTCACATAGAAATTGCTCGAGTGTGGATGGGCTAATGTGGCAACGCGTGACATAAAATCTAATTTTCCGAAGGTGGACTTTACTTTTTGGGTGAGTGAAGTTTCGGGCGACAACTGAAAATCACTTCCGTCAGCACTTATTGCGTGAGTCATCATTCCGCTAGTGAAACGGAAATCTATCAGGGACGTATTGAAGGATCTTTCGATACTGACTGACTGCCCACCACTGCCATAGGTTAAGATCATTGCAAACCGAGTCCTGTACTGCATTGTATTACTAAGTCAACTGTGCTCATAGTGCACTTGCATTAATAATACAGTCGATAATGATCAGTCGTTGGACACTATCCATGCAAAAACCTCACGGTCCTTTCGTGAATTTGGCCCTCAGTTTTATCAAATGGCTTTTTGATTCTTGATATTTCGGCCATATAATGTTGTTACTTAACAAAACATCAGTAGAATAATGTCAGATTGTTTATCAAGCTCTCTTCATGCGGTGTTGCAATACATGATTGTGTTAGAATTCAACACCAGAGTCACTGACATTACCTCACAGTCCAGAAGCAGAAACATTGCAGTCTTTAAGAGCGCGTAATCGGATTTGCTTCCTTATCAAATTGTTCCAGAAAAGGAATGGCTCGAGACGGCAGTTCCGATCAATTATCTGTCATCCGCGGCCAACATTGCAACATTCATAACCTCGAATAAATGTCAGCACCTTTTATTTCCCAAGTGTTTTAACAATGGAGCAAGTTTTTATGATGTACTTTACTGGAAAAGAATTACCCGTAGCCAGAGAGAGTCATACAAAAGCTCATAACACACAAGAAAGTATAATATGCTGTTTAAAAAAAAAAAAAAGCATGACTCAGCAGAATTAAATGAAATGTGTTTCTCTCCAATTGTACACTGCATTCAAAAGATTCAGACTTCATTCCATCCTTTTTTTTTCATATTTTGAACGTTTACAGCGGACTTTCCTAACCAATCTACCGTATTCTCAGTAAACGATAACAGAAGAACAAAGAAATGAACAACAAAGAAAAAGTAATTGCACATTAACAAAGGGCAGTTGAAATTCAACTCTTCACTACCTACTACTATCCATTCATATTCGATTCAATTTAATAGGCAGGATTTGTGAAGGCACACATCATCTATACAAGACCTCACAGCATTGAACAAAGATCCTCACGGACGAAGTCACTGAGGACCCAGAGACAAGATTATGGCACACTTTGGGACGAGGCAAAAAAAACAAACAAAAAAAAACTATTGACACCTGACCAAAATTATATATATATTCATTCATTCATTCATTTTCCGAGCCGCTTGATCCTCATTAGGGTCGCGGGGGGTGCTGGAGCCTATCCCAGCTGTCTTCGGGCAGTAGGCGGGGGACACCCTGAATCGGTTGCCAGCCAATCGCAGGGCACACAGAAACGAACAACCATTCACACTCACACTCACACCTAGGGACAATTTAGAGTGTTCAATCAGCCTGCCATGCATATTTTTGGAATGTGGGAGGAAACCGGAGCACCCGGAGAAAACCCACGCAGGCCCGGGGAGAACATGCAAACTCCACACAGGGAGGCCGGAGCTGGAATCGAACCCGGTATCTCAGCACTGTGAAGCCGACGTGCTAACCACTGGACTACCGGCCCATTATATATATATATATATATATATATATATATATATATATATTCATATATATATGAAATGGATTATACCTGGTTAGGGCTCAGCGATATGACTGAAAAGTACATCACGATAAATGTATTTCATATTGTTCAGTAACGATATAGATTAGTGGTGCCCATTACGTCGATCCTGATCGACCGGTAGATCTAGGACAGGTCCCAAGTGTATCCAAGGGCTGTAGAGGAGAAGAAAAAACAACAACCATTTGTGTGTCTTTATACATGTTGGTAATATATTTTTTGAGTCGGTCTCTATTAATTAAAGGAGTCCCATTGTTTGAAACAGAGAACTTGTCTATCAGCAGTGATCAATGTTTATATAGCTGTATATCATAACATTTCCTCGGGTGACTGCGTCATATAATTCACCTATTACACGTGACACGAGCTTGATGGATTATGGAGTCCTTCGATAATGTGGTTTACACACACACACACATAAATAAAATTGCTGTGCCACGCACGCCAATGCACGCAGCAAACTACACAAAAAGCCACACTAATTCCATACACTGCACGATAGATTTAATTAAACAAATGATATATTACCCTTAGGAACATGTGCGCTTAACAAAAAAAAACAAAACTAATGGCCCCCGCCATCAATTAAAGCGTCAAGAAACATTACATTAAATGTGTCTGAAAAATCTCAAATCAGTGTAATGTGGAATGAGTTTGGCCTTGTCTCTGTCAGTGAATTAAATACATTGTTATTCTGTCCTTTCTGGTTAGGGTGATGAAGTTCTGACTGTCATTAAAACCAAAGCTCAGTGGCCAGCGTGGCAGCCGCTCAACCTGTAAGTATTGCACCAGTCAACAAAGGCACCTGAGAGATGATTGAAATTACTGTCTAGATTATCACAAGATTAGTAAAAGTGAGAAATTATATTTGCGTTGTTCCAAGTAGTTGATGAAAAGACAAAAAAAAAAAAAAAAACAAGGGAATGTAGCAAATAATGTGATTTTTCTTTCAGGTGAGATCAACTGTCCGCCCGATTCTTAAAATTGCATGATGTTATTATTTGCGATTACAGTATTTCTCGAGCACTTTCAAACAGCCATCGCTGCATACAAAGTGCTGTACATGGAGCAATTTCAAATGCACAATAAACAGTAAGACAAATCGGTAATAAAGGCGGTAGAAAACACCAAACAGTAAAATCAAGAACAAATCTAAGTCATGCTGAGTCGAATGCCAAATGGTCATTAAATTTACAAGCAGCATAATATCAAACATTTGTTTTATTATCACTTGTCCTCGTAAGTGTTGATGGAGACCTGGAGGCAATTTCACTTGACGTTGGGTCGCCGATCAATCTCATCATGTAATTTCATATCAATCTCATATATGTGTATATATGTGTGTGTGTGTGTGTGTGTGTATATATATATATATAATTTTTCTCCCCATTTCTCCGCAGTCGAGCAGCTCCATCTGCTGAGTTCTCTGTTGATCAGACCCGCCACTTGATGTCCTTCCTCACCATGCTCGGGCCCAGTCCTGACTGGAATGTGGGGCTGTCAGGAGAGGACCTCTGTACCAAAGAGTGTGGCTGGGTCCAGCGGCTGGTAACAGACCTTATACCCTGGGATGCCGGCACTGACAGTGGTATCACATATGAAGTAATTTAATTTGATTATAGTTTCCCTTGCCCTTACTTTTCCAACAGTACAGATCAGATGCTTGCTGCTGTGAACCCGCGAAGAGAATCGATAACCAAATGGATCATTTTAGTTTGTTGTGGAATATTCATTCATTCATTCATTCATCTTCCGAGCCGCTTGATCCTCACTAGGGTCGCGGGGGGTGCTGGAGCCTATCCCAGCTGTCTCCGGGCAGTAGGCAGGGGACACCCTGAATCGGTTGCCAGCCAATCGCAGGGCACACAGAAACGAACAACCATTCGCACTCACACTCACACCTAGGGACAATTTAGAGTGTTCAATCAGCCTGCCACGCATGTTTTTTGGAATGTGGGAGGAAACCGGAGCACCCGGAGAAAACCCACGCAGGCCCGGGGAGAACATGCAAACTCCACACAGGGAGGCCGGAGCTGGAATCGAACCCGGTACCTCTGCACTGTGAAGCCGACGTGCTAACCACTGGACTACCGGGCCGCCTGTTGTGGAATATTCCTCTCTTATCCTATTACCACTTAGCCATAATTAGAACTGTTTCTGGTAGTTTGATTAACTTTATTTTTACATTGTGGCTCTACTACACAGGCAACTACCAACAAAACAAAACAAAACAAAACAGTGGAAGCTCAATTTAACAGATGCGGAACCAAATGGACACTGTCTGGTGTCCAATCCAATCAAAACACCCCTTCTCAGGTAGCGATTTAAGTCTACTGGTTCCAGGATTACCGCAAGGTGCTGTGAAACCATCAACAAGCAAAGACTGGTTGCTTGTTTAACTTTTGTTGCTGTGCTGCTCTCGTGTCATAGACAAACAGACTTCCAGTAGACTTAAGCAGGCTAAAAAAATGCACCAGCGGGGCAGCCATGTTGTGTAGCATGTTGTGCTTTTCCATCAAAAGCAATGTATGGCTGTAGGCGGCGGCCGCGTTAGCGGGGAAGAGTATCGTCCTGTTCATATCTGCCTCTGTTGTTATTGCTGGAGTGGTTGCTCCTTGAACATGCTATTTTTTGATCAGTACACAGTTGTTTTTTTTCTGCAAAAAAAAAAGGCAGTACACATTAACAAGCTCGCTCACACCTCCCCAGAAGCGCCGATAAGGTATGTTTGGATAAACTCGAAAACTTTTCCAACAGTTTAAACCAGGGGTGTCCAAACTTTTTGCCAAGGGGGCCAGATTTTATGTGGTAAAATGTCGGGGGGCCGACCTTGGCTGACATTCTTTACATTGAACAACAATATTGTTCAACAAATTTTAGTAAGCCAGTCTGTTTCACATTTCCATTTTTATTTTAATTTCAACAATCTTGAGAATTTCTTTTGGTTCATTTGAAACAGGTATATCACATGCAACTGCTTATTCACTTGACTTTTTCTTAAACGGAAGTCTCCTGAGTGCAAATTGATTGATTTAAAACATAAAATGTATCACCATGACTTTTCAATAGTCACAAAACCTTTGACTCGAATAACGGGGAAATGAACAAGCAATACACATATCCACAACTGCAAGGATCATTTGAAATATGACATATCAGTCAATATAAACACGGAGTGATGTCTTGTTAACTCGTGAGTGATGCCCTCTAGTGTCTAAATGCTATTACTCATTTAGTGAAAGCTATTACTCATTTAGCCACTAGAGGGAGGCAGTACTCTATGAAACATCACTCACCAGTCTACGAGACCTCAGTCAATGCAACACGTGTTCCATTGCGCCCAACCTGCGGGCCAGACAGCACTGATTTTATGACAGGGGCCAAGGGCCGGATGAAATTCGACCGCGGGCCGGATTTGGCCCCCGGGCCGGACTTTGGACATGCCTGCTTTAAACCCTTTATATTTGTTGACAAAATTTCTTCTTACTTTATTGGACATTTTCTTGGCTATGAAAAAAAAAGTTGGAATGTAAAATCTGTTTTTGGTCTTTGACAAAAAAAAAAAAACACTTTAATATAACCGAAAGTCGGCTCCCGTGTCCCACTTCATCTGTTAAATTAAATGAATACATTGAGGCGCCACTGTATAATGTATGCCTCTTTGACAGTGTGAGTGAAAACAGATCATTACTATCTTTGTCAAGGCAATACTTTTGATTTGCTCCTGAGTCATCAGACGGTTTGATCACTCGCAGTTGAAGACAGTTTTACATGTGGTGGACAGAAGGTGGCAGGAGGTTCATTTGGGATGAACCTCCTGGGCTACTACTCACAAATTCACATGCAATTAGATGAGTAAAATTCGGAAAAAAAGAACTATGCTAATGAACATTTCTGTTTACACCATGTTGGTTTTTATGGAACCTTTATTCATCCAAAATGTTTTGTATTGCCTCACTATTACCTGCTTTTTTTTGTGTGTGTCTTTCTTTTTAGTCACCAAACACGCCCATCAATCCGCAAGAGAAAATTCGCCCTTTAACTAGTTTGGATCACCCCCAGAGCCCCTTCTATGACCCAGAGGGTGGTGCGATTACCCCAGTGGCCAGGGTAGTGGTGGAGCGTATTGCCAGAAAGGTAAAAAAAAAAAAAATTGTCTCTCTTTTTCCTTTTTCCTTTTTCTCTTTGTTAAATTCAAACCTGCAAAACGTTGGTCATACCAATTCCCAAGTGGTAGCTTTTGGATAGGAATGTGTGTACACAAAGTCACAGTGGACTTTTGATGTGCAAGTTCGATCACAACATGAATAAAATCAAATCACACCGGATAACTCATGTCATAATTCACCCAGTTTTTGTGGAATCATTTATCTTATTATGACTTACATTATTATTTTTATACATGTATCATAAGCGTGCTTCATTTGATCTCAATTGAATGCCTTGTAGCTTTATATTTTGGACAAATGAGGGTATTATTGATATTTGATCCCTGTTGTCTTTGTTTTTTACACAGGGTGAGCAGTGTAATGTGGTGCCAGACAGCATTGATGACATTGTAGCAGACATTGGTCAGGAGGAAACAGAGAAAGGTGAAGTCATAGCACAGATTCCTACATTAGATAGGAGAGGAGACTCACATGTTTCCGGATTTGTGAGTCATACCTATAAAAATTTGTGAGCTGTGAACCAAACGCTCAACCTTCTGGTGTGGGACAAAGCAGGAAGGCTTCTTACAAGAAATAAAATCACACAACTCTCTTAATAATAATAATACATTTTATTTCTAAGCGCCTTTCAAGACACCCAAGGACACTTTACAATCTTCTATAGTTTAATGGGCTCTTTTTCTATACTTCCAATATCATTTCCATCAGCATTGTGGTATACCATCCAGTCAAACAAATCGTTTGACATGATTTAGAATAAAATAGCATCTTTTATTGGGATGGAACCCAGGACCTCTGCACTGTGAGGTTGTCGCTCTAACCACTGGATCACCGGGCCACCCACAAAGCAACATAACAATACTAAAGGGCTTTTGATAGCAAAATAACCATTTATTTTCAACGATTGAACGAGTTAATGAGTTGACTGTGTGTGTGTGTGTGTGAACATTCTACAGTACTTTGTAGTTTCACTGCGCTTGCGTTGCCGCCAGCCGACCCGACATTTATTCATTCATTCATTCATCTTCCGAGCCGCTTGATCCTCACTAGGGTCGCGGCGGGTACTGGAGCCTATCCCAGCTGTCTTTGGGCAGTAGGCGGGGGACACCCTGAATCGGTTGCCAGCCAATCGCAGGGCACACATAGACGAACAACCATCCATGCCCACACTCACACCTAGAGACAATTTAGAGTGTTCAATCAGCCTGCCACGCATGTTTTTGGAATGTGGGAGGAAACCGGAGCACCCGGAGAAAACCCACGCAGGCCCGGGGAGAACATGCAAACTCCACACAGGGAGTAGGAGCTGGAATCGAACCCGGCACCTCTGCACTGTGAAGCCGACGTGCTAACCACTGGACTACCGGGCCGCCCCCGACATTTATTTTATTTTTTTATTTTTTTGTGGTCTGGCCTTTTTAGTGGTGGCAGCTTGTCAGTTCTGACGAGCTGCAGGAAGTCAGCTGGCTGGTCAGAGTCCAGCCCGTGCATCATTGCTCACATGTCCACACCAGTATAAGCAACTCTTGGGCTGCTGCATGCATAATCTGTAATTTGTACAAATATCTATACCTCATCGTTTTTAAAATGAAATATTATTATTATTATTATGGCTGAAGTGTCCAAATATGAAGGTCAAATCTTCAGTGTAATGCGTTGGGTATAAATAGCCCAGCATTGGTTCTTTCCCCTTCGGACCCAGCATTTGGTTAGCTATTTCACCTAATTTGAGTTACTTTTGACCCAGCAGGTCTATGAATCTACAAGAGCACTTAGTTTCATTTGTGGAAGGGACAGGTGCCTGCTAGTGCTCACAAATAAATGATCACATTTTACTAGTTATGTTTGATTTGGTCTGATCCGATGTCAAGAGCTGCAATATTTCACAGGTGATATAAAACAAAAGAAATAACAACCGATGAGTAATTGACATTGCATGTACAGTATTTCTCTTTGTGGCCTCCAGCAAGCTAACATCCTGTTTTTCTGCCCTAGATGACACCCCTGAGACTTGTATCTACTCTGGTTGGTCTCCTTGGTCGGCCTGCAGCAGTGCATCATGTGAAAAAGGTCGACGGATGAGGCAGAGGATGCTTAAAGCCCAGCTCGACCTCAGCGTTCCATGTCCCCACACTCAAGATTTCCAGCCCTGCATGGGCCCTGGATGCAGTATGCAGGGTGAGTACTCTGACACACGTTTGCGCTCTTCACCAGTAACACTCATGAAGACTGGTGATGTCAATGCTTGATCCAACTGCACAAAGTTACAAACTTTTCCATTTAGGGAGAGAAAATGGCAATTGACTGAAACTTCATTTGACCAACATATTTACAAAGAGCAATTGAGGCCATTACATTTGGTGAATGCCTCACTTTTGAATTCTCTCTGCAGGTGCAATATAATACAGTACAAACACATTTATTGATATCACGCTTTCACAACAGCTTCAGCTGTAACAAAGCGTTTTACAGAACAGTTAACAAAAAAATAACAAAATAATATTACACAACACATAACATAAGACACAGACAGTAATGCAGGCATAACCACTTTTCCATCACACGCTTTGTTGTTTGAAGCAGTTATAGATGAAGTAGGAGGGAATCAAAGTGTCCTTTCACCAGTGGATCAGAGTCGTCATGCTGAAAATGTGCACACGTCTGCTACAAGCTAGGTATGAAAGCAAATTAGAAGCTGTAGCGTCCATTGATGGAAAAAAAAGAGACATGTCCTGTCCGCTTCAATTCCGAGCTGCGACTCCCAGTTCCACATACGCATCTGCGCCCTACGCTGACGCTCCTTTGTTCTCAACATCGGCTCCACAAGCCATCCAACCCTCCAGCCATAGACTGTCCAACAACACCGACAATTTCGCTGAACAAAACGGGGCTGTGAAGAATGCTGACCATTACAGGCACAAAAAACATAAGCGCCCCGGGGCTATCCAGCGACGACAGATCCCTCGCTACTACGATTCGTTTATCGTGGGTTCAGTGCATTGCAGATTTTTTCAAACATATTAAATATATATATATATATATATATATATATATATATACATGCGTATATATATTGTTTACATATACATGGAGCACAGTACTGTATATGTTGCTCTGTGTGACTTGCTGTCGTTTGGCAGCTTGTCGCGGACCGTTTACGGATTTTTAAAAAAATGTTTATGTTAATTGGACGCCACTTTGCGGATTTTCGTTTATCGCAGGTGGTTTTGGTCCCCATTAAACGCGATAAACGAGGGTTTACTGTAGCGCCAACATTCCTCCCTGTCAAAATCAGTGCTGCGAGAAGGCGCAACCACCAAGCACTGATTCTTCTCCTTTGACGAACGTCACGGCCAATACACTGAAAACAGTCCAGATCGTGTCCACATGAAAAACAGCAGACACCATATGACTAAACAAACAGACAAAAACAACAACAACAACAACAAAAAGCAGAGCTCTTAAAGAGCTCTTGCAGATACCATCAGCTATTCTGCAGAAACTGTCATGAAATGATGATCTTGTTGATTTTAGTACATCGTTATCCAGGGAAACCAGACTGTCACCTGTTTTGATCCTCTCAGAGTTACAGCGTGTTTCTTTGCTATTAAAAAGCCTGAAATTGATGTGCCAACTAAAGCTTAGCTATTTATCTTGTATTGACAGGTAGGCAGTCCGTGGCTTAAACCAACGGAATAGAGTGGAATAAGAAAGCTTCTGCCTTCATTATTTTTTAGAGCTTGGCTGAAGTGTTTGATCCTCAAATTTAATTGGGGCCGTGTTTATTTTGAGCGATTATAATAAACATTGCTACAGTATGAATCAGGTGGCCTCTCTGTGTAAAATAGGTGTCAAGATTAATTCCAGAAGTTCATTGTTCATGCTGAGAATGTCACGCAATGCTGTTGATCCATAATTAGACAGTGATGCTGGCGCTACCTTAATGACTTGACAGAATAATAAAAGATGGATTAGCTATATTTTTCCACAGCAGATTCCTTTCCAAAGTAGGTTTCTCCCTGAAAAGCAAACGCCAGCGAGCATAACAATTTTCAGTAAATGCAAAAATAATTGTGAGGCAAAGGAAATGTGAAGTACTCTTATGACATACTTTGTCACTTATTTAGGATTACTGTTCCATTGTCATTGATATAAAGGTTGGATGTATGGATGGATGAATGGATTGAACAAATGAGACACAATTTTGGAAAATTGGTGGGAAAAAAACAACGCAAGGCTGCTTTTCCAAAAATGGATATACAGTATCACTTACAAGCAAATGGCGATCTTTGATTTCACTCCATTCATCTAACCAATTTAATAAATTATCATCTGCAAAGCTTCAAAATACAACAACTTTTATTGTATAGCAAGGCACTTTCATATTAATAACAACAACAACAAAAAGTCCAATGAGCAAAGACAAGTGAATCATTGAAAAAAGTTGAATTATCTGCAAACCAGGTGAGGCCTCAAGAGCACAAAACATTTTGAAGCCTAATGACTTCCCATGTATATGTGCCCCATCTTGTAGCAATTATCTCGGCCCACTTTCTCTGAACACCAAACGAAAACAAAGAGAATGGGTAGTGTCTGTGTGTGGCTGACAAGGATCTTTCAAGGGAACAAGGCAGGATGAGCATAACAATGTCAAGCTCTCTAAATTGGGGATTTGATGCTTTGAGTCTTACTCTCCCCGTCTAACATTTTAGTGGCTAATAGGGATGGAATATAGTTCAGTGGCTTTGGTCCTCAAGCAATCGTCAAACCTCAAAGATCTGATAACCTGGGTGATGTGTGTATTGCATTTGCTGTGATTTGTGCATGTGCAGCATCGAGGTGCCAGGTAAGAGTTGCTTGCATTTCACATTGTAAAACCCGTGTAATTAGAAATGTCATACTGATTGAAGTCCTGATATGCCTTTTTAACTGTCCATCAAAAGGTTTTACCAAAGATATCTGCAAACTGGTATTAGGGTAAAATGTACCTTTCATCAAGTTATGTGAAAGTGATGTTCTTTTTTTTTTTTACGTTAGCTTCTAGACAAAATGCTGCCAACACAAGTAGATACAAGTTGTCCAGGGTACAGATTCCGTCCAATCAATCAACTCAATGAACATTGAAGGTTCTATTTTGCCCGATAGCGCACATGCGCTTGTGCGTGAAATAAAAACAAACAAAAAAAAGAACAGGTGCATCTGGATTTTCTTACCGGTGCAAGGCCGTTTGCGTGTTTTGGAAATCGGCAGTCCACAATGCGCCATGAAGTGCGTTCCGGCAGACCAACTTAGTTTCTTTTACACTGCGACAGCACACCAGACAGTTTGGTTTCCGAGAGGAGACTAGCTGAAAGCAGATCTAAGTTGTGGTGTAATGCAATTTTGGTGAATTTGATTGAATTGCGACTTGAGAGAGGTTCGAATCTCATTGGGTTTGGAGGGTGTCATCATATTGCATTCATAAATAAGACAACAGCGTTCACTGGCCCCTCTGAATCATTGAATTAATTGTCTTCATTTATTATTCTTGTTTTCTTTATTAAAATCACCCTCCTTGGTGATGGCACAGCTATTAGTTGGGTTCATAAATGGGCATGTACAATTGGTTTGGAAGGTGGTCTCTAAGTACCCACTTCACAGCGTTGAGCTGTGATCGCTTTGGTCAGCATTACAGTAGGGGTGTTCACACGGCAAGATTTGGTCCGGTGAGACACTGGGGCTGCCCCAGTAGAGCATTCACACGTGCAAATTAGCTCCGGCGTAGCTCCGGAAAACAATTTACACCGGACCGAAGGTGGTTTAAAAATTTGCTCCAGAGCAAA
Organism: Hippocampus zosterae; assembly: GCF_025434085.1. Taxonomy (NCBI): domain Eukaryota; kingdom Metazoa; phylum Chordata; class Actinopteri; order Syngnathiformes; family Syngnathidae; genus Hippocampus; species Hippocampus zosterae. The sequence continues at coordinate 28,242,356 of NC_067453.1, read as the reverse complement.
TGCTTGTTTGCAAAGCAGCACCGGTGTAAATTTGCACGTGAGTGAACACTACTGGGTTAAATTTGCTCCAGAGCAAATGCCTGTGAAGAGTTTACGTACGCCGAGAATGCGTTACTTTCGTGCTCTGTCGGACTTCCGTCATGTGTTTGTTTAATAACGACACAAGATTTGGCTGGTAACATCTTTCCTTTTGTAGGAGACTGGACTATCTTGGAGTTGTTTGTTTAATTTGTTCCTTTGTTGTGTGTTCACAACCCCCCCCCCCCCTCATATAATTTATTTTGTGATTTCCTCTCTTGATTTTCAGTTTGGCGCATTACGTGTTTGCTTTTCTGAGTGTCATTGAAGTTATCGTTGATTTACGTTTTAGGGGGCGGTCACTCTCGAGCAGAAAGCACGGAGACCGAAAAGGAGAGGGACGTGCCCGTCCAGTAGTCGCTTGAGTTGTGTATAAGTTTTAAAAAGAACCAACATGACAGCTCATTTGTTATCTGTCGTTTTGCTCCGCTGCAGAAACTGCTGTGTGAACGCAAGTGGGGCTGCACCGACGCTGTGCCGGTGCTGACACGCTCAGCGGCTTTGTACGTGTGAATGCTCCACACAATTTGCTGGGGTGTAATATATATCGCAACAAAATACATCACTGCAGCGCCGGAGCAAATGTGTTCCGTGTGAACACGCCTACAATCTGCAAGCGGGGGTCTACTTGCAGTTGCTTATAAAAAACATACTTTACACACTTGGATATTCTACACCGATTCCAATGAGTCTATTTCTGCTTTTGCAATGTCAAAGACTGTGCCCCTTGCGTGTTGAATTTAACAGAAATGAAAAGAGTCGGTTCTGATGGCCGGGAAACTGGTCAAGTGTGTTCACGCCCACAACGGTGCAAACGCCCATTAACAATTGCACTCATCTGTGGGGAAAAAAAAAAACAAAAGAAAGAAAATTTGTTCCAATTAGTCTGTGCTTCGCGATATATTTGCACTGGGCAGAAAAATTGAGTCCTGAGTCTTTCCTGTTTTGATGTGCAGAGCCGTCGACATGCATGATGTCAGAGTGGATAAGCTGGTCGGCCTGTAGCATTTCCTGTGGGATGGGAATGAGGTCCAGAGAGCGTTATGTCAAACAGTACCCTGAGGATGGATCTCTCTGCCAACTCAACACAGAGGAGATAGAGAAGTGTATCGTCAATGAAGAATGCTGTGAGTGTCTCATCACATGGTTGTATTTGTTGGCATTCTATAAGATAAGATAAGATATCCTTTATTTGTCCCACACTGGGGAAATTTACAGCCTATTACTATATTCCTCTTATTTCCATTTCAATTATTAACATGACTACATACTCAACATAGACAAGAGTCGTGCAGTAAGTCGTAGGATTAAATTCTTTATTCCACCCTGGACATTAATTGATCACACACCTAAGTCACATACAGGGCAATTCTTGTCTTTGTGGGAAGACTTTGCCCATGAATGGTCCTTGAAATAGTAATTGGATGATTTTGGCTCTATAAAGAGCACATTTGGAATAATCAAACAGTCTTGATGAGATTGTAAACCAGGTCCTTTCCACAAACATCAATGACTTGCCAAAATAAGTAAAAGTTTGCCCTTTTTAGTGTCTATTCATAATTCTCAGCTTTCCATATACTTTTGTCTACATAGTGTCTTCTCCGTCAGGAGTATCAGACTTTTGTCTTTTTTTTTCTGCCTCACAGCAGCCAGCAGCTGTGTGGTGACTGAATGGGCTGAATGGGAACCCTGCAGTGTGTCCTGTGGAATGGGCATGAGAAGACGTGAGCGCATGGTTAAAATGCCTCCGATTGATGGGTCAATGTGTAAAACGGAGATGGCCGAAGTTGACAAATGCATGATGCCAGAATGCTGTGAGTATTGTGGGACGAAGAAAGGTTTTCATATCTTTATGATATGCAAATCATGTTCAGCCTATATTTAATTGAATAAAATACAAAGACAAAAGATTGATTGTTCAAACTGATCAATTTGATGGTTTTTAGCAAAATAATCATTAACTTTGAATATTACCGCAGCAACTTATTTCCAAAACGCTGAGACGGGGGCAAAAAAGTTAAGGGATGCTCATCAAAAACCTGTTTGGAACATCCTCAACATACATTTGCAAATAATTTGGGAATGTCATCATCTAGGTCCATAATATCATCAATAGTTTCAGAGAATCTGCAGAAATCAATACATGTGAGCGACAAGGCCAAAAACCAGCATTGGATTCCCGTGACCTTCGATCCCTCAGGCGGCACTGCATCAAATAATATGTAATGGATGTCACCAGATGAGCTCAGGAACTCTTAAAATAAAAATAAAATAAAAACATGTTTGTGAATACAGTTTGGCGTTAACATCCCTAAATGCAACTTAAAACTCTACTATGCAAAGCAAAAGCTATTTATCAACAACACCCAGAAACACGTTGGGGCCCGAGCTTATCTAAAATGGACTGATGCAGTGTGGAAAAGTGTTCTGTGGTCTGACGAGTCCACACTTCAAATTGTTTTTGGGAAATTGTGGACGTCATGTCCTCTGGATCCAAGAGGAAAATCCGGACTGTTATGGACTCAAAAGTTCAAAAGCCAGTATCTTTGATGGCATTTGCAAATCATTGTATTCTGTTTTTTTTTTAATTATTATTATTTATGTTTAACACAACGTCCCGACTTCATCAAAATTGGGTTTGTATGAATCAAATCAAATATAGTACAAACTGAGTCTGTAGGTGACAGGGTTTGTAGTTCAGTTCATTGATTTCAATTGCGTTTGCAGATACCATCCCATGTATGTTGTCACCGTGGTCTGACTGGAGTGAATGTAGTGTCACATGTGGGCTTGGACTCCGCACCCGCCAGAGGATGCTTAAGTCGGATCCTGGAGAGTGTACTGAAGAGCTGGAGCAGACTGAGAAGTGCATGCTGCCAGAGTGTCGTAAGTATCCCACTCGCATTTAACAAATGTTCTTAATGTGATGACATAGTGTAGCAGTGGGTTCTATTATTTTGCCTCAAACGTTCTTTTGAGCAAAGTTTTACACTCCTCATGGTACAGTTTTTCTGGTTGTTTATCATCACCATTCTAAAATGATTTTACAGAAAACCTACCAAAAATAGAACGAAACAGTCATTTTATAGTTGTTCTTAATTTAATTTAAGATGTAGAATTGAAAGATCTGTTCAACGAGGACAGAGGCGATTTCAGCAGAGGTGGCCATCATCATGGGTATTGTCAGTCAACTCACAATTACTTCCAAACATTGCTGCTTAATGTTTTTCTCATAGGGGTTATACTTCCTTTTTGACATACTACATTTATGCATTATGGATATTCATTCATAATTTAAGATGCATTTATGCATTATTTAAGAATTAATGCTCAGTTGTTATTAAGCTAATACCGGCACAATATAAACGGTGTTGCAGTGTAGCAACACAGTAGAAAAACTCAAATAAAAATCCATAAAGCACATGTACGACCATTTCCACTCTATGGTTGTGAAACCTTGCCAATAACCAAAAGCAACAAAAATGGGCTGGACTCTTTTCAATACCAATGTTCAAACAGAGTTATGCAGATTTTCTGGAACAATGTCATCGCCATGGATGAGCTCAAAAATGTAACAGAAGTTCCACAGATAAGGCTTGAAGCGAAGAGAAGAAGATAGAATTGGATATGTCACCGACTAAGAAAGCCAAATGATCACCAGCGTATGACGGCATCACCTTGGCAGCCAGAAGGAAAAAGAAATGTTGGAAAGCATGGAACAACCTGGACAAGGATAGTTGAAAAGAAAAGCAAAGAAAAGGATCGGTGGATGGGCAACATGGGCTGAAGCAAGCAAGGACTTGTGCAAACCAAAGGATCAAATAGAAAAGTAGTGGCAGGCCTTCTGTGCTAGGCCGTATGAAGAGGAGAAGTATAAAGCTGTTGGGGACGCATGATATTGGAAAAATATGCAAAGTGCATGTTGAGTATCCTGATATTGATTTTGCGATTTTTAACATGTAACTAAAGAAAAATCACCTTGTGATTCCCTCTCTTGTTTTTCTGTTTGGCGCATTACATGTTTGTTTTTCTGAGTGTCATTGAAGTCATCGTTGATTTACGTTTTAGGGGGCGGTCACTCTCGAGCAGAAGGCACGGAGACCGAAAAGGAGAAGAACGTGCCTGTCCAGTAGTCGCTTGAGTTGTGTATACGTTTTAAAAAGAACCAACACGATAGCTCTTTGTTTTCTGTCGTTTGGCTCCGCTGCAGAAACTGCCGTGTGAACGCAAGTGGGGCTGCACCGACGCTGTGCCGGTGCTGACACGCTCAGAGGCTTTGTAGGTGTGAACGCTCCGCACAATTTGCTGCGGTGTAAAATATATCGCAACAAAATACATCGCTGCAGCGCCGGAGCAAATGTGTGCTCTGTGAACACCCCTTATGAAGGTTTGCTGGAGGTCAAAGTGGGTTGTGATGAACCAGAAAAACAATTTATTGGAATCCCGCGTCTTTGTTGTTTACATTCGCCTCGAACGCTTTGAGGTCGGAACTCAGACGATCCGAGTGGGATGTCTTGACTGCAGCGCGAATTCAAACAAACAGACAAGCAGGCTGGGAACGCCTGGACAAGGGAGCTGATTGGACAACAGAGAGCAGGTGGACAGAAAACCCAAACAAGACAGACATGAGAAGAAACTACAAGAAAACATTGACACGACACGCAACAAAACTAACTGCATTCAAAGCAAAAGCCCAACATAAAGATCGTGACATTTTGTTCTACTTAGCATCCATCCATCCATGCATCTTCTACCGCTTATCCGGGGCCGGGTCGCGGGGGCAACAGCTTTAGCAGGGAAGCCCAGACTTCCCTCTCCCTAGCTACTTCTTCCAGCTCTCCCCGGGGGATCCCGAGGCGTTCCCAGGCCAGCTGGGTGACATAGTCTCTCCAGCGTGTCCTGGGTCTTCCTCGGGGTCTCCTCCCGGTGGGACATGCCCGGAACACCTCACCAGGGAGGCGTTCAGGAGGCATCCGAATCAGATGCCCAAGCCACCTCATCTGGCTCCTCTCGATGTGGAGGAGAAGCGGCTCGACTCGGAGCCTCTCCCGGATGACCGAGCTTCTCACCTTATCTCTAAGGGAGAGCCCGGACACCCATTGATCATTTAAATGAAATCTCAATTCAATAAAATATATATATATGAGTGTGGTTGTAGGTTCAAGTGGCACGAATACTTTGAAAGACACGATCAACTCACTGAACGCGTGTGCGTGCTTTATTTCTTCCAGCTATTGACTGCATGGTCTCCGAGTGGTCCGAGTGGTCCGAGTGCAACAAGTCCTGCGGTAAAGGACACACCATCCGAACCCGCATGGTTAAACTGGAGCCGCAATTCGGAGGCAGCGCATGTCCCGAGACCATTCAACGCAAGAAATGCAAGATCCGGAAATGCCGATCAAAACCAAAGGAGGAGAGCAAGAGGCGAAGAAGGGGTAAACAGGGAAGACATGCAGTGTTAGAAGAACAGTCAGGTTGGTCATTGAAATTCCTCCAAACGCCAAATGCCTTAGAGCATTCCGAGGCATGCAACTGTCTTATCTTTGCTTGTCAAGGTTGTGGGATGCAGCCCTGGACCGGCTGGACAGAATGCACCAAATCCTGTGGAGGGGGCATCCAGGAGCGTTTCATGTTGAAGAAGAAAAGAGCTAAAGGCACTCTGACAGGCAACTGCAAGGACCGGAAGGAGATACGCGCTTGTAACGTTAATTCATGCTAGGGGGCGCTGTTGTGTCATAAAGGAAAGTGCTAGGATAAATGTGTGCTTCTATGGCTGTATATGTAGAAAAACAAAAAAACGAAATTTGGAAGAATGTTGTTGGGTAGACAGTGCAGGGGAGAGCTGTGTGATTGGTGGCTTGGATGAAGTGAGGTGGCTCGAGAGAAAACGGTGAGGTGAAGCCTGTGTACGCCTTGAGCTGTCAGAGCTGGGGGGTGGGGGGGGGTTGTTTTGTTTTTTTACAGCACTACAGAATTATTAAAGAGTACTAGCACTGTAGCTTTCCTGTATTTTGAGTGTTTTTGGCATACGAGGCATAAAATAGAGCTGCGTAACAGAAACTGTGATCAAAATGATTTACAATGCTCAGCAAAATTGACATCCATTTGGTAGCAAACCGATTTTTAACAGTCACCAACCGAAATGCTTTGATGCACAGGTGTGTACAACATGTACTTGAAAACTCTTTCGATGGTCCAGCTGCAGAACAAAAACAGCCTTTATTTGTGATTATAAACCCATTGAAATATTTTCAAATAAGAGGAAGTCAATTAATTGGCTTTTTCCAAAGCAAACAATTCCAACAGCATTTTTCCTGCTCTTGTTTCTCTGCTAATGTGTCACTCGCTGCTTTTCTTCGTTGCATAGAGACGGAACAATTCCACTGCTTACCTTATGCGACCTGGATTTCCCAATATAGCAAAACGTTTGTTCACATTGCGTACTAAAATGTTTGATAGAAATGATCGGCTAACCTGTTTATTTCATGATCATTTTACAATAATGGTTTCAGTCAAATTTAAAACGGAGCGTTACCATTGGAAAAACAGCTAATGTTGAAAGCATGTCAAATATGCTGGAACATACTTAAGTGGGGATGTAGTATTTCCTCAACCTGTTGATCAGAACACTAGGGGTCTGTAAGACGAATTAATCGAGTGTTTATCGAACATTATGTGAGTTACAAAGGATTTTTACCTTAACACTTAAAATGAGGTGTTTTTTTTTTCTTTTAACATGAGTCATATATTTGTCACTGCTGTTTTTCTGTGAGATCAGCTGATGTAGCATTGAAACTGCAATATTTCTATTGGACTTGCATGTACAGTCTTTTTTTTTTTGCTCTGACAATAGTTATCTGAATCCAAATTTAAATGCGTAGCTAAATGAGTCAATCTGACTGCGGAAAGACAGACATCATCTTAAAAGTGTCACATTATATGTACACATTGTTGGGTTTTCAACATAATTGCAATTCGTATTGTGGCCTTAAGTAGGCTTAGATTTGTAATGTGCTCGTGATGCGGTAGCCTATTAACATTCGGTGTTATTTATCATCACCTAGGAAATGTTGTCATCTTTTTCCTGTTTTGATAAATGTGATTTTTCAAAGCTCTTAAGACTGCAGGCATATTGTTGGGGATTTGTCAGCTATCACACTTTTTGTTGGGTTTCAAGCTTCTCTTTTTGCTTTTGTGACCCTTTTATAAGAAACCACGTTTGCAATAAAAAAAAAACTTTGTAAATGTCCCGAATTGCATTTTATACTGTTTTCATTTCATAAACAAACAACTCTAAGCTGAAGAGACAGATGTGTGATGACGCCAAAAATCTACACAAAATGGCATATGTTCAGTATTTCCATGACCAATTTGTCCATTCATAGTTTAACCAAGATGCTCCTTGGTCAAAGATCGGTCTATGTGCCCTTGGTTTCAAACCCTAATTGGAAAATCAGACCCAAATTTTAAAATCCCACCAGAGTTTAAAATCGTACTTTGAAACCATAACCCTGGTTTAAAACCCTAAATTGAAATCCGAAACCCAATGGCACGTGGAGTTCCTCAAGAGTCTGTCCTTGAACACCTTTTGTTCAGCCATGTATCCTCGGCTCAAATTCTTCAGAACACCCATTTTGACTAACATGGCTATGAAGATAATAATACATTTTATCATTTATTTATCTGTGTGGAGTATGCGTGTTTTCCCGAGGCCTCCATGGGTTTTCTCCGGGTACTCTGATTTCCTCCCACATCTCAAAAACATGCATAGCAGACTAGAATAGAACACTCCAAGTTGTCGCCTAGATGTGAGCACGGATGGTTGTTCGTCTCTGTGTCCCCTGCGATTGGCTGGCAATTGGTTCAGGGTGCCCCCCGCATACTGCCCGAAGACGGCTGGGATAGGCTACAGCACCCCCAGCGACCCTTGTGAGGATTAAGCGGATCAGAAAATAAATGGATGGATGGATAGGTCTTTAAACTTGTTGCCTGGTCCAGCATGAGATTTATTTACACATGCTGAAGTCTTCAGTGGTTGATGCGTTATCATACAAGTTTTCAGTTCCTTCATTATTCAAGAGATATATTCTGACTGTCTCATTACGCAGACCTTTTATCTGGGTCTGAGTAAATTAAGCTTGGTGGTTATTATAGCACCCAATTTTGCTTCTACATTCTTGTTTTGCTAAAGGCATTTCCAACGCAGACGGGTTGGATACAGTTCACCACATGATCTGATGATGATAATGTCGGAATACATACAGTAGCTCAGAGCAGGAGTGTGTGGGAGTAGAAGAAAACGAAGCTTTTTTTCAACACCTACACATCTGCAAATGCAGAATTATCGGTAGGCCCCAACTGCTGGCGTTCAGGATGAACATCTGTTCTGTTTTTCTGCATCTCTCACGCTCAGTCAATTTCGGGTGTACTAGGTTCTTGTTGTACTGTTCTCATTTTTGTCATTTTCACCTGCTGTTGTTTTGTGTCGAAACAGACACCGGGTGGAGAAGCAAATCAACCTTTCCTCGGGGAATGATTTTCAGCCGCTGTTCTTTTGGCTCTCCCAATTCTTGCCGAGTTGCTAATGTTTTTCAATGCCTTCACAACCACGAGGCCCGATGCTTACAGCCGGGCACCATGAAACCTGACTGCCAAAGGACACCAGAATTGGCGTATTTGCCGGTTGCCCCCTGTTTTTATTACAGGTGTGAGTGGGTTCATGGTATGAACGTGACAGACATCGAGGCTCGGGAGCTTGTGGAGTTCCTTCTGATACGAGATCATTTGTTGTGAGTGTGGAACTCAATTTCTGGGATTCGGTCAAATTCAAAGCATTCTTTCGACATTGACTGGCTAATTTATTCCCCATATCTCAATCCACTGGTACGCTTTTGGTACATAATCCGATCAGGGTGGAAGGCGGTCTACAAATGCCCACTTCACAGATCATGCGTCATCGGCCTGTGGAGGTCTGCTTACAAACAGACTTTGTGACTTTGACCTCCTCTATGGGCTCTCGCAAATCATTTTCTCCATCCACCATATCAAGGACTGTGTGCCTCTTGCATTCCAGTTTGAAGAGGAATGAGAGGAGCCGCTTCTATTCGATCAAGTTGGCTTTGTTCGTACCCATTCCTCAATTAATTTGTTTCCTTACACTATATTGTTGAATCTATATTTCATCAACATTTCCGATTGAAATGTTTCATCGATTGAATTCTGGGATTTGTCGTGCTTTGAGCTGTGTTTATTTAGCGACATCCGGAGGTAAAATTGTTGCCGTCCTGCTGTTGCCTTTGTTGGTTCCATCTGTGCATTGAGCAACCATGCTTGGATTCGTGTGATTATGTTCCCACAGCAAGATAGTGAACTACACTGCTAGTAGTTATCGTTATGGTTATTGTCGAGCACAAACTTTCCGGTCCTTCCATATATACAGTATACAGACAGTATAAATGCATCATAGTCCAATGGTGCGTCATGGCACAGTTTTTGTTCCAACAAAATCATTTTGAGGAAGTTCTCTGTTCAAGCCAAAGTGTTACCAACAGGATTAAATTAAACGGCACGTGAAGTCATGGTAATAATAAGCAATTGTCACTATGAATACACGCACTTTACATTACATTAGATGTTATGGGTCTCACTTTACTAAAAAGTTTGATACATTAAAACATGTATACACACCAGACCAGACATAGAAGAAAATATTTGCACTCCTCAACTCGTGTCATTTGTCTATTAATATGTTTTCGGGACACCTCTGCAAAACACTTTACCCTCTTTGAAAGAAAGGAAAATTTCATTTAAAAAAATAAAAGGGAAAAAAAGGAGATGACAAGAGCAGTTTATATTCAAGAATATTTGATGAAGTGTTTTTTTAGTGACTCAACACTTTCCCTTTATCACTGTTGAATATTTTTCCATGACGTCGCTTGAGGCTTTGTTCACTGCACTTCATGTCTCCTGATCTGTGCTGTATGAGTGCATGATCGCTGCAAGACAAAAAACAACAAAAACAACAACCTACTACACTTGAGCCCGTATACTGTACTCCTTGTACACACAGACCGCCACTGCCACCTGCTGGAGTGGATGTGCAATTTTTCTTTATTCCAGAATGGACAATTAAAGCATGTTGCCTGGGGTCATACAGTACAGTACACTGAAATTAGCGGGCTTTTCTACAACAGCAAGACTATAGCATCCACAAACACATGATGTCCCATAAATTGCCAGACATGTGTTTTTTTAAAAACATTTTACGAATTGTATTTTAGATGTCATCAAAGGGTGCTTGAACAACAAGCAACAACTCTCAATCGTCCTGAGGGTTGGCTCGGCGTTCAGTCCGCAATCGTATCTACTGATCGAAGACAGCTGCGATCGGCTCAAACACATCTGCGACCCTCGTGCGGATAAGCGGATCAGAAATTGGGTGTATGGAAAAATTGACAAATAAAATCAGCAACGTTTGCAAGGTTTCATGCGACTAGCTATAGTCAATATCCCAGACCTGCATATCTCAAGATTTCTGTTGCTATGGGATCCGTATCTCCATCATTTGCCACCACCACGTGTGTGCTTGTGTGCTTAATCACAAGTTCTTCATCAATCTTTCCATAACAGCAATCAGCAGAGAACGGAGCGGAGTGAAAGCTGGGGTGCATTATAGATGTTTTCTCTTCCTATGACATAAACCACTCCATCCAAAAAGAAACATTTATTAATCACATCCAAAAGGACATTTTAACCAGTACAGATTGTGTATAATTCTGGTCTGACAGAAACAAAACATCAAAAGAAAACAAAATTAAACCTCATGCATGCATTCCATTGACCAAACACACAAGTCATCATTTGCTACTGTACTTGTGACGGTGTCCAAAACACTTTCTCAAAACCTAAACATAAAACAGGTTTACAAATACAACAAGGTGTGATCTCACTTCGGAGAAAAACATCATGATCAACAATATGTCGGCTGTTTATGCTTGTTTGTATTTTGACAACTCCCGAAATAAGCCTGCAGCTACTTATCCCAAATTCAATTGCTATGTGTATTGTTTCCAAAACATAGCAAGATAAAATATTAATTAAGCAGTCATTTTGGGATGGATGGATGTATTATGTTTTTTTAGACACACCATACAATTAGTCTTTTGTTTTTGTTTTTTGTTTGTTTTTTTTTAAGTGATTCTTGATTTGATATCACACACTGTATATGGGGCATATTTCTAAATGAGGATGGTTCCGTTAAATTGTCCGGAAGCAAAAATACACAAAAAAAATGGAACCAGCCACTCCAGATACACTGTTTGAACATAACAAATAGGAAGTCTTGCAAAGCAAAAGGATCACTTTTCTGAAAAACACACCACATCAATATTTCTCTACTATGCCGCTATTTTCTTTATTTTGACCAAACACTGTGAAAAATAATACTTAAACATGCACTTTGAAAAAAAAAGAAACCCCCATAAAAAAAAGAAAAAAAATAAGGTTGTATTTTATTTGTTAGGCTTGACATCTTCTTGAAGCAAATACATGACTATATACTTAGAGGAGAGACGATGCATTTGAGAAAGCCTTAAATTAAAAAATTTCATTAAGAATCATTGACATTTCTGCCGAACAAAGCTTGACTTTAAACGCCTTACTGCAAAGACAATGTATGATAACTCGTCAGTCACAATTAACTTAAGTTGAAACTCACACAAAAGTCATTTGGTTTCAAATTATTAATACCATTAGTAACAGCTAAAATAATTATATACGGTAGCAGTTCAGCTGGAATGTAATTGAGTTTTTGTTTTTTTAGTTTTTTGTTTGTAAGAAAGATGTAAGGAGAAGCCTTAATGGTTATTTTTGTAGGTCCATTCTTCGTTGCTATACCAACCTCAGCCTTAGTGCGCACGTGTGTGTCTGAATGTGTGTGTGCATGCATGTGCATGTATGTTTGTGTGTGCGTGCACAAGTGTATGTGTTCAGGGTGAGGGCGGTGCCTTCAGAGAATTTGTGGATCCTCCTTGACTTCCACTTCCCGCTGCTCCTTGTCCAACCCACTGATTCACCACAGACAAAGACAAGACAAGAAGGATCCAGTTAGTCGTTGAAAATGCACATGGGAAAATATTGCAATGCTTTAGTTGGAAATCTGATTCATGTAGAGTTCAGATTTGCTTTGATTAGCGTACACCAGTGGTCACCAACATGGTGCCCGCGGGCACCAGGTAGCCCGTGAAGACCACTTGAGTAGCCCGCCAGTGCCTGGACATTGTGATTTGCTAGTAGAAATTATGATTTAAAAATGCAAACATTGGCAGTACTGTGAGACAATTCGAAACACGATCAAAGTCTGACAATTTAAATCATCAAGTATTAAAAATAACACATCCTCATATTATTGAAGGTATTTTGGACAAATATGTTATTTCAGACGTGTATCAATTTGGTAGCCCTTCACACAATCGGTACACATGAAGTTGCTCTCACCCTCAAAAATGTTGGTGACACCTGGCGTACACAAACATCTTCATTTACATAATTTTCACATTATTCAAACATATTGAATGATACAATAAGAATGCATCGATGTGAATGATATTGGATACACTTCACCATCAAATCTGTCAGTTCAATCTGTCAAGTGCATTGCCTGCAGGGGTTTTGAAAGTCCAGCAGGTGTCAGTGGTCAGCGACACAGTATCAACACAGTGTGTCGTTGTGTCAGCATGCTTCATGAGGCCTCATGGACCCATCACTAGTACACCGTCTATTTTATTACTTGAGTGGTGTTAATGCAACACTAACATTCTATTTCTAACACTGTCCCTGAACATTTAACACTGGTGCATTTACAATGTATAAAAGGTGAGGTATCCATGGACAAAGACTCAAATATGCCTTTGAAATCGTTCGGAGCACAGGTCTCAAATGAGCGGTCCTTGAAGGCCGCAATCATGCTTGCTTTTAAATGCTTCCCCCTCTGCAACACACCTGATTCAAATGATCAGGAATGATTTGGGGGATGCGCTCGTCCTTTTTGTTCAGCCACAAATTCATACGGTAAATAGAAGCAAACAAGCTTCCGATCTCATTACCGCCTATGCTTTTTGCTGAATAACATTAACGCTGGTTTGAAAATGAGTTTGGCCTTTCGTCATTATTAATTTTGTGTGTGTCTATTTAGAACCATGACTGAACAGACTATTATTATCATTTTTATTGTCCGCCTCAGTCCATTAAGTCAGCACAAGTGTAATTAGAAGCCAGTGGTGTGCAGGGAGCTTTTGCAGGGGCAGATGCTCAAAAGGTAAAATGGGGCCACGTAGCATAAAACTTTGAAACACCTTAGAGAAATGTACTTCCATAACTTGCACTATGCACTTTGTAAATACAGTCGTTGAAATGCCATGTGCATGTGCGTGTTGCATCTCTGTGTGCTGCTGGCTTCTTACAAAGCATACAAGATGACACTTACGGAGCCAAAGACATGATATCTCTATTTAAAAAAAAAAAAATTGCCATAATTTTGAAATTAATTGCACAAAATGTTCATTTGTGTCCACAAAATACTAATTTGTGATCTTGAATGAGGTACAACTACGTGCACAAAACACAGCTTTATGTCCACCAAATAGCTGTGGCTCCAAACTGGACAATTGGATTCCCTAGAAACGGTTAAATAATTAAATAGTGGAGAGGACTGGTTCCCCAAGATTGCGACAACAGCCACTGGGCATGTGGCATCAAATATAGCCACGTAGTCACGAGGGCTGGCCATCATTTCAATTTGAGCTATTACATTTTCCGATTTTGGTTCCTTGTTTTTATTGCTGTTCTAAACCATTCCCGATTCTCATATTCTTTTAGGGAGCAAAGTAGGTGCAAAAAAACAAAAAGGTTTGAACGGATAAAATCAGGGGTGTCCAAAATCCAAGTGATCCATTCATTTTTATAGAGCATAGACCAGGGGTGTCCAAACTTTTTGCCAAGGGGGCCAGATTTTATGTGGTAAAATGTCGGGGGGCCGACCTTGGCTGACATTCTTTACATTGAACAACAATATTGTTCAGCAAATTTTAGTAAGCCAGTCTGTTTCACATTTCCATTTTTATTTTAATTTCAACAATCTTAAGAATTTCTTTTGGTTCATTTGAAACAGGTATATCACATGCAACTGCTTATTCACTTGACTTCTTCTTAAACGGAAGTCTCCTGAGTGCAAATTGATTGATTTGAAACATCAAATGTATCACCATGACTTTTCAATAGTCACAAAACCTTTGACTCAAACAACAGGGAAATGAACAAGCAATACACATATCCACAACTGCAAGGATCATTTGAAATATGACATATAAGTCAATATAAACACGGAGTGATGTCTTGTTAACTCGTGGGTGATGCCCTCTAGTGTCTAAATGCCATTACTCATTTAGTGAATGCCATTACTCATTTAGCCACTAGAGGGAAGCAGTACTCTATGAAACATCACTCACCAGTCTACGAGACCTCAGTCAATGCAACACGTTGTTCCATTGCGCCCAACCTGCGGGCCAGACGGCACTGATTTTATGACGGGGGCCGAGGGCCGGATGAAATTCGACCGCGGGCCGGATTTGGCCCGCGGGCCGGACTTTGGACATGCCTGGCATAGACTAAAATAATATTTGACTGTATCTGTCCGTCTTTTTTGTTTCAGTTAACAAGAGTCCACATTTGGTTTCGACGGAAGCATTTACAAAGTAGGTGGGATGTAATGAAGCATGTTACGCAATACTTGCACTAATATAACAATGAAAATGCCAGCTGGCGCAGTGTGCCCCAAGGATTTGTGTGTAGATCTTTTCAAGAAACACAAATAAGCCATTCGCTCGCATCTTAGTCCAATGCTAAAGCTTCAAGAGAGCACTGCTTGTGGAGCGAGTGTGGTGTTTCGCTACAGAAATGCCCTAGAGACAACATTGGAGCTCGTCTTACTTCATCACCACTGCAATTCCTTTGCTAAACGCAGTGTGACAGCTAATGCTTCATTTATTTCTCATGTGTGTTTATTGGGCACTGAAAGGATACTGATGGAATTATGTAACTCCTAAAAAATGTATTTGCAATAAATTCAGAAAATATAATGTTAACTAGAGGGATTTGTTTTTCTCAGACTCCCCAAAAGTCTATGATAACATGACAAAAGTCATGATATCATTTATTAGATACAGAGGCACTAAATTGAGGAAAAAGCATTGGCTCTTTGTATGAGACAAGAGTATCCTTTCGAAACAGGCTAGCGAGGCTAAAAATGTGCTACACGCAGCAATTCCAACTAAATTAGGCTTTTTTAAAAAAATGTTCTGAATACAAATTTGCAAATCCTTTTGAACCTACGTTCAGTTGAACGCACTGCAAAGACAAGAGTTTTAATGTTCGCACAGATAAACATTATTAGGATTTTTGGGGGGGGGGGCTATTATTTAATTTGGAATTTGATGAATAGGGGTTATTTACATTAAAACACAAGGTTGCAAACTTTGTTCAAATAAACTTCAGCACCCCAAAGTCAGCATTAATCGTACTTAACAACCCATTTTATCAGCAAATTCACGGCTCACGAAGCAAATTTAAAAAAAATAATTGCCATACGTGTTTTTCACAGGACAGTGACCGCGCTTGAAGACAGCAAAACAGTGAAGACATTAATATTGCTACCATTTCCTACCATAGGGCTCTGAAGGTCACCTGAACCAGAAGGAAGCGCTTCGATTTGTTTTGCTTTAAAAGCGGAAATTGGTTGTGCATAATTCCTATTATTGTGGAAATAGTCAATGGCCAATCAGTTCATGGTGAGCAGAAATATTCATGTCAAGCACTGGTGACTACCTCTGGTCGACTTAAATTCCCTGTAATACTCAGCATGACTTAGATTTGTTCTTGATTCTACTGCTCGGTGCTTTCTACCGCCTTTATTACAGATTCGTCTTACTGTTTATTGTGTATGTTAAATCGCTCCATGTACAGCACTTTGTATGCAGCGATGGCTGTTTGAAAGTGCTCGAGAAATACTGATGACTTGACTTGACTTGTAATCTAATAATGTGCATTACATCCAGTTACATCCATCCACCCATTTTCCAAACCACTTATTCCATCCATTTTCTGATTAGCTTTATCCTCACAAGGTTCGCGAGGGGTGCTGGAGCCTATCCCAGTCGT
This sequence comes from Hippocampus zosterae, assembly GCF_025434085.1. Lineage (NCBI taxonomy): Eukaryota > Metazoa > Chordata > Actinopteri > Syngnathiformes > Syngnathidae > Hippocampus > Hippocampus zosterae. The sequence goes on along the minus strand of NC_067453.1, from coordinate 28,226,066 downwards.
CTTTGGGCAAGTAGGCGGGGGGACTCCTCCAACTGGTTGGCAGCCAATCACAGGGCAGACAGAGACAAAGACCCATCCACGCTCACAGTCACACCGAGAGACAATTTTGAGTCTTCCATCAACCTTCCACGCATGTTTTTGGAATGTGGGAGGAAACCGGAGTGACAGGAGAAACCCACGCAGGGACAACAACAACATGCAACTCCACACAGGGCTGGAATCGAACCCTGCACCTCGTCACTGTGAAGCAGTTGTTCATTGTGCCGCCTAACCACTTACTCATTTCTCAAAATGTCTTCAAAATTGAAGTATTTTTATCTTTTATAGACTTTTTGTTGAACCTAGTTGACGCCGCTTTGAGAATTTCAACATGAATTTCCATGAATCAGACCAGCATCTGTTTTTGCATGCTCTGTTTTTTTAATGAGCGTGGGCTGAGAATTCTGAACTATAAACAGCTCTGCGCATGATGCCGCCGCTCTAAGTAATTACAGGACACTGTCTTTGTTGTGGAAATCGCAGAAAAACAAGGTCACTGGATATGAAAGCTGCACATTATTCTTGTTATACAGTATAATTGCTGTTTCACCATTTTAAACCTTAAAGCGCTAACACCTTATGCTGTGCATCTGACTTGCATTAAATGAGGTTTAGTGTGTTGTGTATATTTATCATCTTAATCCTGAAATTATTCATTCATTCATTCATTCATTTTCCGAACCGCTTAATCCTCACTAGGGTCGCGGGGGGTGCTGGAGCCTATCCCAGCCTTCTTCGGGCAGTAGGCAGGGGACACCCTGAACCGGTTGCCAGCCAATCGTAGGGCACACAGAGACGAACAACCATGCGCACTCACACTCAGACCTAGGGACAATTTAGCGTGTTCAATCAGCCTGCCATGCATGTTTTTGGAATGTGGGAGGAAACCGGAGTACCCGGAGAAAACCCACGCAGGCACGGGGAGAACATGCAAACTCCACACAGGGAGACCGGAGCTGGAATCGAACCCGGTACCTCTGCACCGTGAAGTCGACGTGCTAACCACTGGACTACCGGGCCGCCATCCTGAAATTATACCTTCCAAAAATCGAATGCCTCATACAAACGGCAGGTAAACACTTGCAGAACACTATCCTGTCCAAAATATGACACTGTGTAGGTCAGTTTCTCAATGAGTCCGCTTTAACCCGAATGTACAGTTTAACCCGAATAATGTATACTGTATACAAATAGCAATACCTCAATCAACGGGTGCCAGTGTGCGACAGGCTTGCGTGGATATGTCAACATCTCACTCCAGTGGTCTCGTCCCAGAGTGTCAGCCTCATTACCCACCCTGCACACCCCGATGATTTCGTTATGTCCAACCCTAGACGTAGCACAAGAGCAAAGTGTTCAAACTCATAATTGCGCAGCAAAACAGCATCATCAGTGACGAACCGATCGTAGTCCATGACAGCTATCAGGAGACTTATTTGATCGATGTTTTCTGGGGGTACATCAAAGACGATGGCTTCATTGTATATTGGGTTTAGCGTGTTGCGTTTGGTGGATGTCTTCCTCTTCTTTAGTCTCCGGCCCTCACACATCAGTGACACCTTTACATATGGATCTATGGAGAAAATATGTTCAACAAGGATATTCCACGGAAGCACAGCCCGGCAGCAAACATGTTCTATTTAATGACAAACTAATTCCGAAAACTTACTTGTGAAATCTTTCATAGCTGACTAAATGTAGTATGAAAACCCACCTGAAGCACCGGTGATGTCCATGGCTTTGAGATTTCTGGCTTTGATCATGGTAATGGTGAGCCTGCCAGCCGTTGGGAGATAGCACAATGAGAACATCAACTCTCCCAGGTCCACATTGTCCTAAAAACAAAATGTACACAGTATTTTATTAGAATGGATCTTTAATCTGAGAAGCAATCTGTTTTTTTCCCCTTGTAATCATGTTAACCAAAAATCACTGAATTTCCGAGGTAAAACTTCTATAACTTTCTTGTTTCTTTGCTGACTTTAATGGCAATAGACACACACAATTTATGAAACAAATGCAGCTATGTGGCCTTCTGAACTGCAGGGGAGTCGCAGCGATTTGGGATGTGTATGAACAGCCACACTTTTCCAGGTGAAAGGGTTCAACACCCACACTTTTTAGTTTCTGCACAAACATAAACAATATATACACTATAGAGAGATAGCTCGATAGACAAGCATACCCCTCCGTCAGCTCTTGCCTTACTGTAGTGGAGGGTTTTGTGTGTCTGTTCTGTGGGGCTTTATGCCCCCGTGAGGGTCAACCATGGCAAACAGGTCCTACTGAAGGACCAGACCAAGGACAGCTAGAGGTCCCCTAATGATGAATAAGAAAAATTGATCAAGTTAACCATTGCCCGGACGCCGGTTGCCGGGGCTTCCCTCTGGAGCCAGGCCTGGAGGTCGGGCTCAAAGGTGAGCGTCTGGTGGCTGGGCCCGCACCCATAGGGAGTGACCGGGCTCAGCCCGAAAGGAAAACGTGGGCCCCCCTTTACCATGGGCTTACCACCAATGGGAGAAGCCTAAGGGGTCGAGTGCCCTGTGAGCTGGGCGGTGGCCAAAGGCGGGCGGACCTTGGCGGTCTGATCCCCAGCCACAGAAACTGGCTTTTGGGACTTGGAATGTTACCTCTCTGACAGGGAAAGAACCTGAGCCATTGTGCGAGGCGGAGAAGCTCCAATTAGCCTCGCCTCTATACACAGCTTGGGCTCTGGTACCAGCCCTCTGGAGAGGGGTTGGACCCTTTTCATCTCAGGAGTTAGGGGGACGGGTCGTGACTGCTGTTTGTGCTTATGCACCAAACAACATTTCAGAGTACCCATCCTTTTTGGAGTCCTTGGAAGGAGTGCTGGAGAGTACCTTGACTGAGAACTCTATCATTGTGGCGGGTGACATTGATGCTTATGTGGGTAATGACAGTGAGACCTGGAGGGGCATAATTGGGTGAAGAACACCACCCCCCACCCCCACCCCTCGATTGTAACCAGAGTGGTGTTCAGTGACTGGACATAAAGATGTCCATATGTGCACAAGGACACTCAAGATTCGATGATCGACTTTGTGGTTGTTTCACCGTATTTGCAGCCGTGGGTTTTGGGCACTTGGGTGGACAGAGGGGCAGACCTCTCAGTGGTGTGTTGGCTTCTACGGTGGGAGAAGATGCAAGTCTGACCTGAGAGCGCTAAACGTATTGTGAGGGTTTGCTGGGAACATCTGGCAGAATCTCGTCAGAAAGAGTTTCAAATCCCATCCCCGGCAGAACTTTGCCCACGACCTGGTGGAGCAAGAGGATATTGAGTCCGAGTGGACCATGTTCCGTACGGTCATTGTTGTGGCGGCCAACCGGAGTTGTGGCTTTAAGGTGGTCGGTGCTTGTCATTACGGCAACCCCCGAATCTGTTGGTAGACACAAGCGGTAAGGGATGCCATGAAGCCTTTTTGGCGCGTGGGACTCCGGAGGCAGCTGATGATGACCGGCTGGCCAAGCGGAATGCAGTCTTGGTGGTCATAGAGGCAAAAACGTGTTGGGAGGAGTTTGACAAGACCATGGAGAATAATTTCGAGGTGACTTCATTTGGCATCTCAGGAGGGGGAAGCAGTGCGCTGTCAACATTGTATCAAGTGGGGATGGGATGCTGCCTATCTCAACACGAGACGTTGCGAATCCGTGGAGAGAATACTTCTCAATTCCACTGAAGCAGAGTCTGGGGTTGCAACATCAACTGAACATCAGGGACAGTACCTCTGGATTGGCAGACCAGAGTGGTGGTCCCCCTTGGGGACCGGAGGATGTGTCCCAGATATAAGAGGATCCCAGAGCGAGAGAGAGAGAGAGAGAGAGAGAGAGAGAGAGATAGTATTTTTTTTCTACTGTACAGTGCAGAGAACGGATGGATGTGTCAGTTCCAGTGGGAGTGATTCCTTTTCAAATAACTAAAAGGTCTAGTTTAAGGTCGAATGCAATGCTGCGTAATTCTGGAAAAATATAAGTCATTAATAAATGTTACCGTCTCATACTGAAACATTGGAAAACTGCAGATACACACACACACACACACAATAGTGAGTCAAGGAATATAACAAGTTGCTGAGGTAGCGAGAATTAACGGTAGCATACTGTTGTTTTCTTGTCTTACTGTAACTGAGTAGATGGTCCAGCTATCCAATAAAGTTATGAAAAATGGTCAATTTTGCTCCATATTGTGTTGTAGTTGCCACTTAGTTTCTCTGTCAGTCTTTACTCCAAACATCGTTTCCTGTTGACATTCCTTTACCTGCCGCTGAGCCATAAGAAACGAGCCACCTCATTGGATTTGTTGTAACGCATTTTACTTTTGTGAAGAAACAAAATTATAGGGAAACACTTTAAAGTCAGAAATGTCAAACATATGACCCGCAATGAGGTTTGATGGGGCCCGCAGGATAATTTAAAAGTGAAAACATGCATAAAAGACACGGAATGAATATTTTAATAAGATGCAATTCATGGAATATCCGCTAGGAGGACAAACTGTTTTGATCGGAGGAAAAGACAACAGCAGCCTCAGTCTGTCACTGAGACAGACCCAACACAGCAGACACTATCAAGGACATATGAATATTTTATTCTTTACACATATCATAGCACTCTCCTTAGTTTGTAAGGTGTAGGCAGGGATTACCGTACATTTAGATTTTATACGCTCGTGTAAATGGTTTAAAAATTCCTTTCTTTATAAATCTCATTTAATCTTAAAAGTGCATGACTCTAATACCAATTACTTGTTAAGGTTTTGTGCTTTCGTGCAATCTGTAGGATCAGTTGCAATGCATACATGTGAATGCTAAAAGTAAATTGCACATTTGTCTAAGGAAATCTTAAGTGCTTCATGAAATGTTTTGTAAAAGAGATGTTCATTAAATTTCAACATTTTCTTGGTGTTCTTGTGCTTCTTTACACCAAAACAAAGGAAAGGCATGTTATTTTGGTTATTTATAGCAGATTATGGTATAATTTTTAATGGTCCGGCCCACTTGACATCTACTGAGGCCGTATGTGGCCCACAATGTGAAATGAGTTTGACACCCCTGCTTTGAGTCATATTTTGCTTTGTCTTGACCATAGAAGAGCGAGTGCATGCTCAATGTTTATGAACGAAGGATCCACATTTGATACAGAGCCCATTACATAGTGTGACGAACACTCACTGACTGATCACTTATAAATGATCACTTATCATTGATCATTTATGCAATACTGTACACGACATTTGAATGTGTGCAGAGGCATATTTAAACAGGCGAGCATAAATTGACCAGCCTTCCATCTAGCACTCCCCAGATAATGTAATATCCTCCTACACAACCGCCCGTTGAGCTTGCTTTCAGACTACAGAGTGCTGGTCACTCCTCTTGAGAACTCAAATCAAGGCCTGCGGTCAATATTATGGTCACATGTGCTCAACCAATGAAATTAGACTCAAGGCCTGAAGCGCGGCAATAAAGAAGCGTCAGAGAGGACAGTTCATCTTTTCCAATTATAATGCTAACACCCTCTTTCTGTCAGGAAAAGTAAGGTTCTTTATTCAGCTCCCTCATATACGTTTTGGGGGAAGCAAAATAATTTATCCGTCACACTTTTTGGTCTCATGAGGTCATTTTCCACTGCGATGAACCTCTGAAGCTCATGAATTCAATGCATTCGGTCATTTTAGGAATGTGGGAGAAAACCAGAGTACCCGGAAAAAACCCACGCAGGCCCGGCAAGAACATGCAAACTCCACACACGGAGGCCGGAGCTGGAATTGAACCCGGTACCTCTGTACTGTGAGGTCAGCGCGATAACCACTGGACCACTGGGCCGCCCTGAATCGTTTATTTTAAGTTTTTGTAGGAATAAAAATGGATAAAAATGCAATATTTTAGTATCTAGTTTTAGGGTCGTTCAGTTGATGTATTGGAAGATAAAGAAAAGTAACGAAAGGTCACGAATACAGTAAATTATCGCGGTTAATGGGGGCCAAAACCACCTGCGATAAACGGAAATCCACTTCATATAGGTACATGTACATAATATTTATAAGGCCAAATTTAATGGTACACACGCATGTAGAAGTAGATTTTGAAGTAATGAACAGGACTTAATGATGTATACTAATAGATTTAAACATGTATAAATTAGGTTAGTTTATGAATAACAAAATACAGTCAACATATAAAAAAAACAAACTTTCCACAAACAGTCCGCGAGAAGCTGCGAAAGTGAGCAAAACAACAGCGAATCACATAGAGCAACATATACAGTATTGCACTACATACATACGCGAATTCTTTGGTTTCCCTAAAAATTGCACCATGTCTATCTACAAGGCTCTCTCAACCATCTTCAATCAAGTTTGGACCAATAGATTCAAAAGGTAAGCCGTGCTTTTGTTGTTTGTTGTTGTGCGCAATCAGTCAAATTTAGGTTCATTGTCCAGGTGAGGGGCGGCCCGGTAGTCCAGTGGTTAGCACGTCGGCTTCACAGTGCAGAGGTACCGGGTTCGATTCCAGCTCCGGCCTCCCCGTGTGGAGTTTGCATGTTCTCCCCGGGCCTGCGTGGGTTTTCTCCGGGTGCTCCGGTTTCCTCCCACATTCCAAAAATATGCATGGCAGGCTGATTGAACACTCTAAATTGTCCCTAGGTGTGAGTGTGAGCGCGGATGGTTGTTTGTCTATGTGTGCCCTGCGATTGGCTGGCAACCGATTCAGGGTGTCCCCCGCCTACTGCCCGGAGACGGCTGGGATGGGCTCCAGCACCCCCCGCGACCCTAGTGAGGATCAAGCGGTACGGAAGATGAATGAATGAATGAATGTCCAGGTGAGCAGTTTTACAAAATCAAGACAACTGACGGTATAAGATGACGATTGAATGACGAGAATTTGATTTATCGCCACCATATTAAATCGTTGAACTTTTAGCTATTGACTTAAAACGTGGCCCGCAAGCCTTGAGTTTGATACATAGGCAAGTTTCATAATGGAAATGGATGTCATGAGAATAATGATGATTCTAATTAATGCACCACCGTCTTATTTTGAATACAGTGATATTTTTGGATGTGTTTTGGGGAGGCAGTGCATTTAGTTCTTCAGGATTTTCAATGCAGGTGTTCAAACACCCCGTAATGTATGCAACCCGAATATGCGGCAGATTGAAAAAGAATCTCACATCACAGATGCAAGATGAATGAAAACAATTCTGATTTTTCAAGTGCTATCAAGTGCTGAGAGTGAAATGAGATGCTTGCGGTATCACTTACATTGGGACCTTTTTGTCGGAAACACACAATTCTTTGTAACCAAAATCAATGCTAAATATTGTACAGTACTTGAATCATAGATTGTGAGGGCCATATTGAGATTAGATAACATAAATAAACATTGATAATGGCCAGTACTATTGAACTTAAAAACCTGTTTAGGTACAGTACTAATTCCAGCTCTGTTCTATATTGACCGAGGAGCGTCGGCCAACAGTGAAATATTTTATGCCTGACTAAACATGGTGGAAGGAAGTGAATCAGGCTCATGTTGGGACTTTTGACAGAATCGGGCTATTGCTTCATAACAAAGAAAAGTTATGCAGGAAAATGTGAGGAAATTGTTATTCTGCTCTACTTTCACCAACTTTTCTTCCTCTTTGCCTCTAATCTTTAATAACATATACCGTAATACCTAATATGTGATTTTTGTAACAATAGCATTCTGAGATTGATTTGTTGCTAGGGGGACAGCTTTCTCTCCGATGTTACGAGACTGACTTCCGTACATGTGCTTCCAGTGTTATGCCAATAATGGCAATAATGCCAATTTGGCAAAGACATGGAAGATGTGGAAAGTAATTAAGTGTGTGATCTTGTGTGTAGTCATCATTTGTGGAACTTCACAATAAATACGTTAAGGAATAAAAAAATAGATAAAAAAGAGAAGTGTCAAAAAGAAAATACAGATATGGCTTATAAGCTGTCATATGTATTATTAAATGCAGAAAATTAAAGATTTTATTATTACACTATACTAGCTGGTTCGCCGCCCTCCGGGCGGCTCATCAGCTAGTTCCTGCGGAAGGCTGGTAAGGTGGGCCTTCGGCCCACAAAAGTGTTGTTGCTTGGTTCAACTTTTTGTTCATCTTCATTGCTTATCGCGAAAATAAAGAGATGTTTAGCTCTACTAAATAACTAACAATTTCATTGCAATGCTTGTGGGTAGACAACATTTTTTCGCTAAGATGCCCGCGCGATCGTAGTGAGCCACTGCCTGAGCGGCGCAGTGGCGGCGCGCAGCGGCGGCGCGCAGCGGCGCGGTGAAGCAGGTACGTTTTGAAAAGGGACAGACGGAAGGACAGACCACGTGCGGGACGACGCGCAATATATATATAGATTATTATAGCATCATTTTGAACCACACTATTTCTCACGAAATAAATCGAGGCAAATTAGAGCAGGTACCCACCCCACCACTGAGTTGTATTGCGAGCGTTCTTGCCTACTTTTTTGTTGTTGTTGTTGTTGTTGATTTTGTTTTCTTAATTAACAGTTTTTCTGAAAAGAAATATTGTCTTTCTGCTTCTCTCATTTGTAAGAAACCATTAGAGGAAGGAACACCTTACCATTGTATTGGTTATTTTAATTCCATATACGCCTCAATCCAAAGTCAACTTACGCTATTCTAATTCTGTTTGGACAAAAAGCACATATGAGCAAAATGTACTAATCAGTTTCCCTAATTAATTGACTCCACAGTAAAGCACAGCATGTAGAGGTCTCATCCGTACAGTCATGCATATTAATCACCGACCATTCCAGGATTGTTGTGTGCCTGTGGCCATGATTAATGCACATAGCCAAGAGACTTGACCAGCACATGCAGGGTCCCTTTTTTGCAATCCCAGTGGATGTAACCTACTTCTGCTGGGAAAACACACATTCCCTGATCATTTTTACCATCCATGCTCATGTGTGTACTGATGCAAAATATACATCCTTGGGTAGTTAAAAAAAATATAACAAAACCTAAAAGTGTGAATATACAGTACAGTATTTAAAGTGCCTTTAAAATGTGAGGTCCTCAGATTCACCCCATGAGACAGCGGAAGCGTTAACCCGTGAACTGGGATGGTATGAGGATAATCAACGTACGGTAAGAAAGTGGAGTTTGTTTGTTTTGTTTTTCATGGCAGTGTGATGCAACATTTAACCACACCTATCAAAGCTCCACTCAGATTGTATTTGTCTATCCTACACTTTGCAAATCTGTCTGATTTCCAGATTAGTGCCACCACAAACACAGTACAGTATGCTGTATACACTGCAAGCATGCACAAATTATAGTAACTGCAGCCCATTACTCTTTTGAAAATAATAATAATCAAAATACGATAAGATACAGAACATTACCTTTCACTTTCAGGCTCCAAAACACAATGTGTTTGGATAAGAACAGTCATTAGATTTGTTGTTTTTCCTGTGGTGGTGGTTGTTGTTATTTTTTATTTATTTTTTGTCTTTTATAGTTTGGTGCCAATTTTACATGATACAGTCTTAATAATAACACTCAAGAAGCCTGAACACCGGCACTTGCTGAAGCAGGTGACCCTAGTCAAGTCAAGTCAAGTCAACAGTATTTCTCGAGCACTTTCAAACAGCCATCGCTGCATACAAAGTGCTGTACACGGAGCGATTTACCATACACAATAAACAGTCAGACGAATCGGTACTAAAGGCGGTAGAAAGCACCAAGCATTAAAATCAAGAGCAAATCTAAGTCATGCTGAGTCGAACCCTACCATCTCACCGTGTGCCAATGCTCTACCTACAGTCAAGTGAATGATTTAATATGGATGGCGTCTATGTGTTTCTGTCACACCATGTCATCATTGTTCTTGCTTTTATCTGGGTCACCACCCGTAAGGATTCATACAGCTTTCATTAAACATTAACTGTCTCTAAGTATATTTCAGTGTTGCTGTCTCTGGAAACCACAGATGAGTTCTACTTTGAGGGTAAGTTTGACACATATCCATTGATACATCTCCTGCCACGATTCTCTCCGGGCAGGATCTTGGCCTTTTTTTTTAAATCAGCAGATGGCCTGTCTCACAGGCTTTTTGACCAAATTGGCTACCCCTGGCCTATATAATCTTTTTTAAAAATATTGGCTAACTAAGCTACTCCAACTGATCGTGACTGTAACAGAATAAGAAGTTTTGAGACTGGTAAATATTTTGAGACTGGTAAATATCTCAAATAGTCAACAGGTGGATTTTGTCACGGTCGTGATCTGTTTTGTTTTTGGTTTTCAGGTCCAGCTGGTTGTGGAAGACGTTGCCTCCAGCACCGCAGCTGTCACTTTTTGTAATCAACGTCAGTGACTAATTTAGTACTGCCATGCCGACAGCCCAATGTCGGATGATTTGCCTTGGTTCACGTCTCTCGTACCAAGTGCAATTCTTGAGACGTTCATGATCGTGTTCTTGTCCAAGTCATAGTTTGTTGTTGTTGTAAGTAGTAGCTAAGTTTCCAATTCCTGGTCTTATTTTTGTATTCACTCGTAGTTGAGTTTTCTCGTCCTTCTTAGCAAGCTATTAAAGTTGTTTTGATTATTCTTTACCGTTTGCAACTAATTTTTGTTATTCACTGTTATTCTGGCTCCATGTACCAGCGACATCATTTGTACTTTGTCAGTCGTTCATTTTTTTTTAAATTTTTTGTAAATCAACATTTTTGTCAAAGAAATGTTATCCTTTCCTACATTTTGGGGATCCACTCATACCCAGATTACTCCAGATTGTAACAGATTTATACATTAACAAATAATATATAAAGATACGTATCTTACCGAAGTGACATATTGGATGTCTCGGCATAATTTCGTTTCTCGCGGGAAGTCTGCAAGATCCAGGAAGTTGTCCACCACCACTTGCCCAATCAAATCATGGCGAGTGAACCTGTCAAAGTCATAGACACTGAAGTGCAGCTTTCGGTTCGACAGCTCGGTGTATGCCACTGGAAAGAGAAACACCTCATCAAATACTGGGTTGAGAGTCTTGCGGTGCACCTTTGTCTGGTGCTTGTTTTTACGGTCAGGCAGCAGGTAGATCTTCACATAAGGATCAGAGGTCCCAGAGAAGTCCTTGGCGGGAACATCTTGAGCCTTATGAATCTTAACTATCAACTGCTCCAGATCAAAATCAAACTTAAGGATAAAATGGAGGCGTCCACAGTTGTCTGTCCTACGTCCATCATCTGTGTCCACAGAGCGCTGTTTGTAAAGCTCTGGTTTGATCCGACCTAAACCCGTCAAACTATCCTGCCGTTGGAACTGAGTTGGATTGAAGTCTGGATTGGACAAGTTCATCTGACGCCGGATGGAGTTGTGACTGTAAGGAAAGGTAAAGTTTGGGTCAACAAAGGTGACATTTTGTTTCATTTGCCAACAAGTTAATTGCATAAATAAAATAATTTTGCCAAACATTATTTGAAAGTTAATTTTGGGCAATAGTTGGACCCTGCGATGACGTTTTGGGGAGCTGCTACCGACCAGATGGAAGCATTTCAGTAAATACAAATCAGCCAAGCTAAAGGACCTAGCAGAGGATCCCATCAAAATGTACTAACGTTAATTTAGACCAGTGATAGGGAATCGCAGTTCCTCGAGAGCCATATCCTGCCTGTTTTAGGTCCCTCCCTACTCCAACACACCTGATTCAAATCATCAGCTCATCAGCAAGTCCTGTAGACTGAGGCCTGAAACAATCATGAACAGTTGAATCAGGTGTGTTGGAGTAGGGAGAGATTTAAAACGGGCAGGATATGGCTCTCGCGGAACCGGAGTTCCCGGGTTTAGACACTTTACTGAATTGCTTAATCTCAAATAATAGGGATGGTCAATACGATGTTAGATATGATTCAATCTTTTTTTTTAATGGGAAATAATTGTGTTTCTGGACTGCATTTGACATTTTCTTTTTAGGAATGACGCAGTATCAAACTCCTAAAGCAACACACGAGAAATGATGTGTACTGACCGTACTGATGACGTGGGTTCAGTGATTTGTCGCTGCACTCTGTCCCGGGCCAAGGTATGGGCTTGGACATGGTCTACTTTGGCCTGGGTCTCCAAAGGGATGTCAGGTGATGTGTGGCTGATCTTCAGACCTGACTCCGGGACAGACACAGCCATTGGGAGGCCCGATGGGTCCTTCATACAGCCGTCCTCGCTGTACTCTCGATCATCCCCATCCACCTGAGGATATAAATATTTATACATTGTACGATTAAGAACAGTGACACTTTTCAAAGCTTCCTGTCAAAATAATAACAGCTGCAACGTAGGCATGTGAGAAATTGATTATGGGAGCTTATGCAGTGACCAAAATTGATTGACCAAAGTTGTTTCTCCTGGAGACTGGGTACTGCCCCCTTTCACTTTACCTCTATTAGAACAGGCTGTTGGTCCCCTCCCAGAAAATGTGCACCCTTGAGGACATCTGGAAGAAATCGGCCACTCAGAGGTACCCAGCACAGCTTCCATGATACGAATAGGGAGACACTGAATAAAGCCAGACCACAGGTGGTCACCAACAAGGATAACAGGCTCACCGATACATCTGGAGATAAAAGAGAGCAACAGACTCCGTGAACAGTGAACACTTTTCAAGGGACTAAACAGAAGCACAGAAAAACCCAACTCACGGGAGTGATGTCTACTCATAAGGAACAATATGTGTTACATGACCCTGACTGCAGTATCGGTACTTAGGACGCAAGTCTTTTGTCTCATTCTATTATCACAAATGCTACATAATAAATAAAAAGCATCAACCGAAGCCAGTTAATAATTGACTATAGTATTTATTAACTCTCCTGACTTTTGAATTATTTATTTTGCTGGGATGGATGGTCTCATCTATGAAGTACAATATTTTCAGACTACAGATTTTTTTTCGATGAATTATTCAACCATTGCAGAGGCTGAACTAATTTTATGAATGTCGACCATTGAGTGGTATCTAATATACATTACTGGTCAAAAGCCTTGCGGCCATAATTAGATAAGATAAGATAAGATAAGATAAGAAAACCTTTATTAGTCTCGCAATGGAGAAATTCCCAATTCACAGCAGCAAAGTTATGAAGTAGAACAACCAAATATAGGAGCTGTTGGAAAGGCAGCCACTCTCGCGGTGCCATTTTGAAGTCAAAATAACAAAAATAACACAACACAACACATAGGACACACAGTCGTGCAATCTTCACCAATTTTCTGCAGACACTTTGTTGTGTGAAGCAGTTATAGATGAAAGAGGAGAGGATCAAAGTGTCCTTTCACCGGTGGATCAGAGACGTCATGCTGAAAATGTGCACACGTCTGCTACAAGCAAAGTTTTGAAAGCAAACACGGAGCTGTAGCGTTCATTGACGAAAAGAGATTAGTTCCCTTCTCTTGTCCAACGTAATCCGCTTCAGATTCCAAGCCGCGACTCCCAGTTCCAAATCCGCATCAGCGCTCCGCGCTAACGCTCCTTTCTTCTCATCGTCGGCTCCTCAAACCTTACATCCATCCAGCGGCAGACTGCTCAACAGCACCGATCTCTCCGCTGAACAAAGCGGGGCTGTGAAAAATGCTGCCCGTTACAGGCGCAAGACACAAGCGCCCCGGGACTGTCCAGCAACGACAGTCAAATGGCGCCGACATTCCTCCCAGTCAAAAGCAGTGCTGGTATACCCATGCTGCCGAGAAGGCGCAACCACCAAGCACAGAGTCTCCTCCTTGATGAATGTCGTGGCCAAAAAATGTCCACATCAGGTCCACACGACGTAACAACAAACAAAAAGTGAAAAAACAAACACAAAAACAACAAATAGATTGGCAATTTTAGCAATGCAGTAGTGATTATTGACAGTGCCACGGTTCAGATTTTTCGGGATTTTTTGTTTTGTTTTGGGGGGCTTTTTGTATAAGCCTCCTCGCTGCCCATCTTCAAAGCCCTCCTCAAAACTCACTTGTATTCTTTGGCGTTCGACTCAGCATGACTTAGATTTGTTCTTGATTTTACTGTTTGGTGCTTTCTACCGCCTTTATTACCGATTTGTCTTACTGTTTATTGTGCATGTTAAATTGCTCCATGTACAGCACTTTGTATGCAGCGATGGCTGTTTGAAAGTGCTCGAGAAATACTCTTGACTTGACTTGACTTGACAATTGTCAGTCATTTTTGCATGCTTTGGTAAACAAGGAAAAAAAAAACACAACAAATCCAAAAAAATATGAGTCCAAATGTTTTGTCAGCTTTTTTTGTTTGTTTGTTGGCGTAACAAAGCAGTGTTTAAGTGCATTCTGCTCCCAATATTTTTTGATGGATTCATTTTTAGCGATGAAAGAGAAGGTATGGTATGCTTTCAAAGATATGCTGGAGGTGAAGAAGAAAAGCTGCAGGCAATGCGCTGCTCAAGTGCAAAGTCTTGTCCGGGCTGCTGAAGAAGTAAATGGAGAGAGACGGTGAAGAAATGCCACAGCTGGTTGCACTTTAGCAGGAGTTTTTAAAATGACTTAGCAGGCTAAGTCAAGTCATTCTGCAGTTCAAGTGAACCAACTGCACATTCATACCGCATTACATCTTTTAAACCTTGCACAAAAACCGATCTATTTAAACCATTCATTCATTCATTCATTTTCCGAGCCGCTTGATCCTCACTAGGGTCGCGGGGGGTGCTGGAGCCCATCCCAGCCGTCTCCGGGCAGTAGGCGGGGGACACCCTGAATCGGTTGCCAGCCAATCGCAGGGCACACAGAGACGAACAACCATCCGCGCTCACACTCACACCTAGGGACAATTTAGAGTGTTCAATCAGCCTGCCATGCATATTTTTTGGAATGTGGGAGGAAACCGGAGCACCCGGAGAAAACCCACGCAGGCCCGGGGAGAACATGCAAACTCCACACAGGGAGGCCGGAGCTGGAATCGAACCCGGTACCTCTGCACTGTGAAGCCCACGTGCTAACCACTGGACTACCGGGCCGCCCTCTATTTAAACCAGTATTGGCCAATATGAAATGATCTGCTTTATTTGGAGGGCTTGGAAAACCTATGGTAAAAGAAAAACAATTAAAGAAAGAACTAGTTTGAAGACAGTTGGGGCGGATTAGTCAAGTGTGGTTCGATCATCTGCCTCACTACTGAGAGCTTCTGCGCTCAACTCTCAGCTCTTGTCACCTGGAGTTGGATGGATGGATGGATGGATGGATAGAATAATACTTTGTCTAACCCCGATGGTGATAGAAATTCTTTGACAGGGCTCACAAACACATTTCCATCAAGACACATTACACAATAAAAATGAATGAATAAATAAATACATAAAAAATACTGATGCATGTTAAAAAGTGTGTGTTGAAGAGTGCAGTGTATCAGTTCAAATTGTTCATGATGGTTACAGCAGATGGAGTGATCGATTTTTTTTTTGTTGGTATTTTTCAGGGCCAGGAGGACTAGTACCTTTTGCTTGTTGGAAGTAAGTGGAATTACTGATGAAGGGGATGGGAGGGATCCTCTGTGATGAGAGTGGCTTTCCTCATCAAAGAGCGGCTGTACAGTTCCGACGGAGGTTGGGGAGGGGGGGTGAATCGCGTATTTTGCTGGCCTGGTTTGTTGTACACGAGAGTCTGGTTTGTGTTTGGACTTGAACCAGGATGAAATGTTCTATGTGAGAATGGATTCAACCAAGGGATAAAAATGTCCTTGCTGATATTGAAAAGTCCTTAGATTCCTCAGTAGGTGGAGGCGCTGTTGTGCCTTCTATGTGTATGCTGTGTGAAGGATAAACAGGTGTCAATCACAGTCCCTGGGTTTTTAAAGGACTGGACCTGCTCTAGCAGCTGCCCCTGAATGCTGAACGTCTGGAAAACAGACATGGTACTTCCTTATTTCTGCCGCCACAGCAAAGTTTAGTTCAAGTGAGTTCTCACTGACTCTTTTGACCGGATTCCTGGTGACCTGCTGGTACTGTGACAGAACAGCACAGCAAGTCATATGGAACCCCAAGGCTATGTCATCCCCATATATTAAAAAAAATCAATTCTTTCACTGCTGCGAGAGATGTAATTAGTGTATGCAGAGAAGAGGCCAGTTTATTAGACTCTAACTTCTTCGTGGGTGTCCATGTACGTAGGAATGGCTATTTGTATGTGCCCTGCCATTAAAAACTCATTCAATACCAGCCAATTCTGGACGAAGTCTGAAAAGACGTTTAAAAACGTCTTTGGGAGTTAATGAGTTAATTAACTGCTGACCAGTCAAGGCACAGATAATGGACAGATATACACCTGCAGGGTAAAGATTATTTGGGGAATGGAATGAGGAACTGGAGAACAACTAAACATTTCCAAATACAACCCAGGCTAAAAAAAAGTCACCTAAGATTGATCTTACATTTCATCTTTGTCATACTACAAAGCTTATGAATTCAAAACGAATATTTATTTTACTGATACAAACTCGGTGTACTCTGAGTGACACAACTGAGGTTCGAATCCAGCAAGAAGAATGAACTGTGGCCACTGAGAGGCCATGAAATGCTCCGTCTTATTTTCTTGTTCCCAAAGGATATTGCGCTGACGACATACCAGCGTCAACGTACCCACCAAGTTTAACAGCTGCGTGCAATTTGCACCTGTTACACCCCCTGACGGCCCACGTGGCCAAGTATAAATGCACGCCTTGTACCAAGAACACCGTGACAGAAATTCATATAAACACAAACCTGTTTTAAACTGCCTATTCACTCTGTCATTTTGATCCGTATTTAAAAAAAAGAGTCTTCACCTGATAAATCCAGTGGAAAAGAAGGTTGTGCAGTGAACAGACACTGTTCACTAGTTGATAATACTCAAGTGTGAAGCGCCCTTTCAAAAGCACGGTGGAGACCAACTTCTGAATAGATACTTTCAGAGAGGAAAACCTTGAGGCAAGATTATGTACTTTATGTCATATTCCATCATACACTGTAGATCTTTCATAGTCTCGCTTGTCATTCTGAGTCAGACTCATCCTGGCGAGCGCTTGGCAATACAGCACTCGGAAGCTGAATGGAGTGTTGCAACACAGTCTTGAGACAATGGCACTGACAGGAAAGCACTTTATAACTAGAAAAGTATTGTAGCAGTTTGCTTCAAAATCCATCCATAATGCCATAATTGATGTTTTTTTTTTTTTTTTTTAATACTCCACCTCAACCATGACCCTGGCGTGGTTTACGAAGTGGTATATAACACATGGATGGAAATTTTGAGTTCAAAGGCATTTTTGCATACGACTTATAAGTAGTTACTAATGTAATGGGCAGCATTTTTCACAGCCCCGCTTTGTTCAGCGGAGAGATCGGTGCTGTTGAACGGTCAGCGGCTGGATGGATGGAGGTCTTGAGGAGCCGGCGATGAGAAGAAAGGAGCGTTGGCGCGGAGTGCCGATGCGGATTTGGAGCTGGGAGTCGCGGCTTGGAGTTTGAAGCGGATTACGTGGGACAGGAGAAGTGAACTAATCTCTTTTCGTCAATGGATGCTACAGCTTTGTGTTTGCTTTCAAAACTTAGCTTGTAGCAGACGTGTGCACACTTTTCAGCATGACGTCTCTGATCCACTGGAGAAAGGACACTTTGATCCTCTTTCATCTAGAACTGCTTCAGACAACAAAGTGTATGCAGAAAATTGGTGAAGATTGAACGACTGTCTGTGTCCTATGTGTTGTCTTGTGTTATTTTTGTTATTTTGACTTCAAAATGGCGCCGCGAGAGTGGCTGCCTTTCCGGCAGCTCCTATATTTTGTTGTTCTACTTCTTACTTTCATAACTTTGCTGCTGTGAATTGGGAATTTCTCCATTGTGAGACTAATAAAGGTTTTTCTTATCTTATCTTAATGGGACTGGGTGAAAAGGACATTGAACAGGAATTGTGGCTGGGATGGTGTGACGTGCTGAACTACAATTGCACGACAACTACTCACGTTTTCGCAATGTCAACAGTGACAAAGACGAGCACATATTTAAATGAGCATTAAAACACGGCGGACTTGCTGTGAAATGAGGCCAATACAAGAGAGTACACTCTGTGCTGCTCGAACCAGGGCTTCATCTGGAATGAGCTGAAAGTGACGCTATAGTGTGTGCCTTCTTGACACACCGCTGGCTGTAAGAACTCTTTGGGGAGGATAGAGAGCATGCAGCCTTCTTCCATTGTCCATGTCTCTTCATATTAACATTGTTTATGTTGAAATCCATCCAATCACACTTGACTTATTTTTAAAAAGCAATAAACAGTCCGGTAGTCCAGTGGTTAGCACGTCGGCTTCGCAGTGCAGAGGTACCGGGTTCGATTCCAGCTCCGGCCTCCCTGTGTGGAGTTTGCATGTTCTCCCCGGGCCTGCGTGGGTTTTCTCCGGGTGCTCCGGTTTCCTCCCACATTCCAAAAAACATGCATGGTAGGCTGATTGGACGCTCTAAATTGTCCCCAGGTGTGAGTGTGAGCGCGGATGGTTGTTCGTCTCTGTGTGCCCTGCGATTGGCTGGCAACCGATTCAGGGTGTCCCCCGCCTACTGCCCGGAGACGGCTGGGATGGGCTCCAGCACCCCCCGCGACCCTAGTGAGGATCAAGCGGTACGGAAGAAGACGGAAGATAAACAGTCTGTCATCAGATCCGTCAGTTCTGTATAGCTCGAAGCGGCTTGTTGGATTCAGTAACTCCATGAATCAGTATGATGACTGCATTATACTGGAAGATGCCACAATCATCATTACATGTCTTGATAGAATTAGATTCATGTAATGTTATTGAGCATGGGGCCCGTGGAGTGAGCTTTGCTGCCGAGATGTGTTTCCTGGCATGAATCAGAGCAACATGGTTGTCCAAGCTCATGTTGCAGCCTTGCTGTTGTGGCAGGCCAGGCTCATTCAGTCAGCACAGACGACTCCTACAGCGACCATGGTAGGGTGTTTTTGTTTTTGGGTCTTTCTTCAATGTACTGTACTGTCAATAAACTGTTTTTTTTAGCTCAGGTAGGTTGAGGTATTATTTGGTATAAAACACTGGAGGAAAACGGCTGATTATCTGTGGATCAAAGTACCTCTATGTTGCCATTCAGGGCTAGCAAAAGTAGGCGAAGCCTTTTACAATCTACAATCACATGAACGGACAACATCAGAGCCACTTTATTCCTGTCCAACAACTTAATTGGATTTTCCGAATAGAAGCTCTTCCACGAATGTTCTCCCGGCCCTCAGATGACTCAAGCTTAAAGGACCATCAAGAACAGAAGCACTCACGGTTGCTTTTATTGATTAGCCTAAAGTTTAGCGCGTTTTAAAAGGGCCGCAAACTTTTTTTCATGTGGAAAGATGTCGACGCCTTGGCCCACATCTGATCAGTTGTTGAAAATCCATGCACAAGACAAGTTTGCCTGCATGGTGCAATTAAAACCGTGGCAATGGAAAGAACTTTTCTGCTTGTGTCAACATTTTTGGAAAGCCAGATGGTAACAATGCAACTCTGCATGTCCTTATGTCTGGGTCATTTGGATGTGCAGGTTTATCCAAATCACACGTACTCAAAGCACGTTAAAAAACAAAAATATCGCCTTTATACAATACAATACAATACATGCTGATTTATATAGCGCTTTCACAACAGCGCTTATGCGGTTGAAGGCTTTTGTAACGCTATCAGAGTGATAGATTTTTTTTTTCATATATTTGAAAACAAGTTAAATTTGACCTGAATACAGTATAAGTGGGGCGGCCCGGTAGTCCAGTGGTTAGCACGTCGGCTTCACAGTGCAGAGGTACCGGGTTCGATTCCAGCTCTGGCCTCCCTCTGTGGAGTTTGCATGTTCTCCCCTGGCCTGCGTGGGTTTTCTCCGGGTGCTCCGGTTTCCTCCCACATTCCAAAAACATGCGTGGCAGGCTGATTGAACACTCTAAATTGTCCCTAGGTGTGAGTGTGAGCGCGAATGGTTGTTCGTTTCTGTGTGCCCTGCGATTGGCTGGCAACCGATTCAGGGTGTCCCCCGCCTACTGCCCGAAGACAGCTGGGATAGGCTCCAGCACCCCCCGCGACCCTAGTGAGGATCAAGCGGCTTGGAAGATGAATGAATGAATGAACAATATAAGTGTTAAAAGGCTTCACTGCTTGGTAGCATGGCAATAGCCCGCACTGAGGCCTCTTGTTATTGACCTAATTTACAAAGGAATAATCAAATTAGGTTTTTTTTAGAAGGTTTGGAGTCATTTTGGTCACCTTCTTTTTTAGTTGTCCCCCAGTAGGTCCCAAAAAGCTGACATGTCTCAAAAAAATGACTTCTGGAAAATGTATACTGTTTTTTTGGGGTGTATCATCAGTGAAAGATTCATAGCCTTTTTGGGAGGCTGTTGCTGTCGGTTTTGTGTCTCACTAATGGTAGCAACGAGCTGGTGTGTAGCTAGGTAACCTAACAAATGGATTGCTTCACATCTCCATCTGGAAAATATGCAAGCTCATCAATGATACGTCTTTGTGCGAAAATCTGTCGGTGATCACATGGCCCACCCCCAGTGTTTCCAAACCCTCATTGTGCCTAGGCACTTACTTTACATGAGAAAATCATGACCGCACACTACCAAAAAAGAATAAAAGGGGAAAACAATGACACATAAGTATGAATACTTAAATAGTGCAGATTTTTTTCTCAATGTACTCACACATGTTCTTTATTTAGTATGACACCCTGCCTGTGTAATTGAACGCAAGTCTGACGTTCTCTCAGGTAAGCACACATTTTATGAATGGCAACAGGTGGATAAAAAAAAAGGTTGTCGGTTCTGCGATAACATCAAAGAACATTTCATTGTATTTATTAAATATGCATCCACACTTTCTTTTTTCTGATCCACTTATCCTCACGATTGCCGCGGCAATTTGTGGCCCTGTTTACATTCACTTAAAAAATAATTGAGTATTGTAGTTGACTGATTTCAAAACTAGTAATACATTAAATGTGGTATGTACAAATAGTAATGCGACGAGACAACCTTGTTTTTGATTCACTGTCGGCCTTCTAAAAGAATCTACCAGTGGGGGCCTAAATTCATATGTGGCAGCCTGCCACAGACACATGAACACATACTTCAGTTGCAATGTTCAAATTTGCTCATTGGTGAATTATGATATTACGGCTAATCATAAAATGTACAAAATATCAGCCAATGAGATCGGTTCAAAGTCTAGTACCGTAAGTGCCTGCTACACCGATCTACTTATGTGAATTTAATAGTTCATTGTAATAAAACCACTGACTCACATTAAGGGTCGAGGAGGATGCGAACACAAAGTCCCAAGTGGGTTTTGTCTATTTGCTTTGTTTTCTTTTTTAATTGGGGGTGGGGGGCCAGGGGATGGTTAATGTTCCTCTGGGCTGAATTCAATTACATAAATCATTTTTCCAACAAAGGCAAGTCAAGAAACATCAACACTTTACGTAGGATTAGAAAGATGAGTTTATCTTATTTTTTTTAAATAATGTTTTGTGTTGTGTTTATTATTTTACGTTATGTTAGCTGTTTTGTAAAGCGCTTTGTAACAGCCGCAGCTGTGAGAAGCGCTATACCAATGAGGATGTGTATCTGTATTCAAATACAATTTTAAAATAGAGTAGGCGTCTACTTATAAAATGCATCTGCAGATCCAGATGCTCTTATTTTGTGCCAAAATGAAATTGAGTCAACTATTTCCCAGAGTATGATTGATCAATTGAAATGCATGTACTGTGACTTTTTTTTATTAATTTTTTTGTCCTGTGGAACCGGATTGTCTGAGTGTATCAACAGGATCCCGGCAAGAGGTTTTTTTTTTTGTTTTTTGTTTTTTGTCAGAGAGCATCACTCATTGTACAGTACTTGTCGTCTTCCGGTTTATAAGAGCGTTGTTTGATGTGGATCAAACTACGTGTGCATGCATTTAGAGCAGCCTAATACAAGAGGAAGTGGGTCACAGCTCCTCGGGGGAACCAATCTGGCAGCTTGAAATTCCTTTTCATCATACATGTTTAATGATGGATTGTATCTTTTTTTTTTTTTAAAGGCAACAGCCACGCCTCAGAGGCAATTAACAAAGGCAACTCACGCCGCATGCACAATAAGAAATTTCCATCTATCTGCTCAATTATAAATATGTAAAGTTTGCACATTTATTACCAATGCGCAGGAGCCTATATAGAGAAGAGACAGTGTGACTTTGTTTTTTTTTTTAATTGAAATTAATGTACTGTTAATTTTTGTTGAACGACCTACTGGCTTTTGGGGTTTCTGAATTTTTTTTTTTTTTTTTTTTGCACATCTGTGAAAAGCTGCCAAATGCGTCCGTCTGAGAGTCAAACAAGCAAAATGAATGCGTTTTTATATCTTGTTTGTTTTTGCGGTTGCCATTCCTGCAAAGTGCTCATCGGAGCTCAGAATGTTGGGTGGGGCTTTTCCACCTCACTGTCCATCGAGTCCATTAGAAGACGATTAGAAAAATCAAAACAACTCTCCATTTGAGCTTCCTGCGCTGTGTTTGACAATTGAAACTTTTTAAAAAATGCAAGCAACAAGTTCACAATTGCTACTTTTTTTTCACATATGGAATGAAATGAGTCGCCATTTGTTGTATGTATAACCACCCTAAAGTTAGAAAAATAGTGCGCCCGTCAAATGGATATAAAGTTGCGTGCATGCTGTATGACAAGAAAACGTCGCGTGAGGTGGTGACTGGCTGAATTGTTAAAAGAGAGAGAAAAAAAAAGAGATCCGTCATCTCAATCGAAGTATTTTATGATCCTCAGGCAGCGTGGCGTGCTTACCTGAGTCCGTGTAGCGAGGTCTGGCCAGGTCCCTGAAGTAGTAAGTGAAATCCAAGCAGTTGTCATCCTGCACCTCTCCTTTGGAGCACAAGTCGGAAAGCAGCTCGAGCGCCTTTCGACAAATCTCATACTCTCTTTCTCCAGGCATTGCCCTCCTCCAGCATCCTCCTGACTGCTCGGCCACCTTGCCCCCGATCCTCCACCTCAAGTCACACGACCGGAGACGCGCTACAAGTCACCGCACCGCACCGCGGCTACACCCCCTGGATGGCGACGCATATGCCAAGTTTGTCTGAGTTTCAATTTTTTTAAATTTTTTTTTGTTTCTTTTCAGCAATTATGGCGTAGACGAGCTATTTAAAACATCCTCGGGGTTTATTTTATGTTTTATTTCGCTAAAAAAAAAAATAAATAACGAAGGCTCCCAAGCCTGCCTCCTGCTGTTGTTTGTCTTATGTCAGCTACATGACGCATCAATGGCTGCGAATGAATGAGCGACTGGATGCTCTCTGCTCTCATGCGGTGATTCTTTCAACGCAATGGGATGATGCTGAGATGCACAGGAAGTTAATATGACTCCATCAGCCCCCCCCCCCTCTTTCTCCTTCTATCCACCGCCCTGCAAATCAAACAGGCGGTCTCTCTTCAGTGAAGAGTCTTCACTTGTGATCTTTTTATATATATTATACACTGTGTGGGCGGCCCGGTAGTCCAGTGGTTAGCACGTCGGCTTCACAGTGCAGAGGTACCGGGTTCGATTCCAGCTCCGGCCTCCCTGTGTGCAGTTTGCATGATCTCCCCGGGCCCGCGTGGGTTTTCTCCGGGTGCTCCGGTTTCCTCCCACATTCCAAAAACATGCGTGGCAGGCTGATTGAACACTCTAAATTGTCCCTAGTTGTGTGTGTGAATGGTTGTTCGTCTCTGTGTGCCCTGCGATTGGATGGCAACCGATTCAGGGTGTCCCCCGCCTACTGCCCGAAGACAGCTGGGATAGGCTCCATCACCCCCCGCGACCCTAGTGAGGATCAAGCGGCTCGGAAGATGAATGAATGAATGAATACACTGTGTATATAAGAAGCCTCTCCACTTAGCTTCTTTATTGATGTTTTCTATGAAGAGCAAACTGTGACCGTGCTGACCATTTATTTGTGCGCGTATAAGACAAATAGATTTGATTCTTTCCACTGGAATGATGAGGTAATGTCCCTTAGCCACCTCCATGTCGTAGATGGCTGGAAGGCCCGAGTGGGATGTAATGCACGTGTCTGACCTTTCCTGATAGGAGTAATAAAGAAGAAAAAAAAAAGCACAAGGAATAAATGTGCCACTTTAATCACGATAAATCCAATAAAAGGCTCTCTGCTCGCAGTCGATCAAAAGCAACAGACAGGTTCACCGACATTGACAAATAGTCCCAAGCTCAATAAATTTAATATGTAACCATCTAGCTACAGTATAATTTAGGTTTAAATGTAACCCTAATTAACTTCATTAAACTGGTCCAGTCGCGTTTTTTGCACAGTGAACAGTGAAGTTGCACACGTTAAAGCCACCGTCAAAGCTGTTTCACTATGCATAGGGCTCGGCATCGAAAATCGAGTTGAAACAAGACCGACATTTTGGCTGTTTCAGAAGGCATTCAGTACTTTTAAAGACGCGGCTTACTGAGTCACAAATGCTTGTTAATGTTGGTTGCAAGTATTTTTACTTGAGGGGAACAATTGGACAAAATTTGACAAAATTTCTTTGCAGCAAGAAAAAATGTTTGCAGCCTTTTCGGAACCCTAAAAAAAAAAAAAAAAAAAAAACAGCAACATTTGCAAGCATTTGCCATTCCGTGAGGTACAGTCTTAATTGTCAGTGCTAGGTTTTGACACCTAAAGTTCACCGTGCAGAGCAAGCCACACATATGAAATGTGTATGCGCAGCACGCAGCAATAAATGCTGTACCGGACACAAAGGGAAGAAGAACTAGCAGGAAGTGTGTGTCAACATCATGACACACGTAAATTGCGATCATTGACATTATACACGGTGGAGATCCATCCGTCCATTCATCTTCCAAGCCGCTTGATCCTCACTAGGGTCGCGGGGGGTGCTGGAGCCAATCCCAGCTGTCTTTGGGCAACAGGCATGGCACACCCTGAATCGGTTGCCAGCCAATCGCAGGGCACACACAGACAATCAATCACCCATGCTCACAATCACACCTAAGGACAATTTAGAGTGCTTAATTAATCTACCATGCATGTTTTTTGGAATGAGGGAGGAAACTGGAGTACCCAGAGAATGCACATTTATTATTATTATTATTATTATTATTATTATTATTATTATTATAGACAGAAAGAGACTGGAGCGACTGGTCAGGAAGGCCAGTTCTGTCCTGGGTTGCTCCCGTGACACTCTGGAGGAGGTGGGCAACAGAAGGATGCTAACTAAGCTCAAAGCTATGATGGCCAGTCCCTCCCACCCCCTCCAGCCCGCCCTGACAGCACTTGGTAGCTCCTTCAGCCAGAGACTGTTACACCCGCGCTGCAAGAAGGAGAGATACCGACGCTCGTTCCTACCGACTGCTGTCAGGCTGATGAATAAAAAATAACAATCATAATAATAATAATAAATGATCTGAAGGAAAATCGTAAATAGTACTGCGATTTATCCATTTGTGTTCATATTGTATTTAATTGAAAGATGTTTGTTGTTTTTTTCTCTTTCTTCTTTCTTCTTTCTACATACATTCTTGCTGCTGGAGGCTGTAAATTTCCCCAGTGTGGGACGAATAGAGGTTATCTTATCTTATCTTATCTTATCTTATCTTATCTTATCTTATCTTATAACACTGTATTGCCCACGGTGGAGATCAAAAGTTGAAAAAAAAAAAGAACAGTCTTCTCAGTGCAGCACACCTCATAAAATATTGTACAAAGGAGCTTGCAAATTAAATATCTATATATATATTGCGCGTCGTCCTTCCGTCTGTCCCTTTTCAAAATGTACCTACTTCACTGCGCCGCTGCGCGCCGCCACTGCGCCGCTCAGGCAGTGGCTCACTTCGATCGCGCGGGCATCTTAGCGAAAAAATGTTGTCTACCCACAAGCATTGCAATGAAATTGTTAGTTATTTAGTACAACTAAACATCTATTTATTTTCGCGATAAGCAATGAAGATGAACAAAAAGTTGAACCAAGCAACAACACTTTTGTGGGCCGAAGGCCCACCTTACCAGCCTTCCGCAGGAACTAGCTGATGAGCCGCCCGGAGGGCGGCGAACCAGCTAGTGATATATAAAACACAATCGATGACTCCAGGAAGCCATAACGAACAAATGGGTTTTACATTTTGTCAAATTTCAGGCCAGCAGGAGTGAATTTTCGACATGGGGAAACACCCTGATATTTTTGAATGGAGTTGGAACCTGAAAAGGGCTGTGTGACCAGTTATCGTCATGAATTAACAATGCCCCGTCCACTGTACTGCAGGGGTAGCAAGCGGGGTGCCAAGAACTTGGTTCCCCGCTGCGAGGACTTTCTCATGCACAAGGATAGTCGACGTACATGTGATCAATCTGATTCTTCATCCTGCCCGTTATTAATGACGATCGTATTTGTGCCATGTTTTAGCTATCCCAAAACTGGCAGTATTAGCAATTATTTGAAACCAATCAATCAAACCGGTAATCTGCCAATGCCCTGTCCTTTACTTTATCTCCTTGGAACATCTACAGTAAACCTTGCACGCCAGTTCAGTCTTCTTCTCTGCTTGAGAGGTGACATTGCATGTCCCTACAATCAGCTTCTGCACATGGGGCTCTGGCCCCCGGGACCTTTAGCCACCACCCAGGCTCACACTGCACATGATCCGCTTGGCCCATCCCATGGATGGTGAACCTATGGAAAGGGGGTCCCATGTCACCTGTTTGAGGTGACTTTAGGTCCGAGGATCATTGAGACACGCAAGTCGTTTCACCACAATAAGCCGATGGCTCCAGGAAGGTCAAAGGTCTTCTCAGAAGCACTATTAAGTAAAATATTATCGTGGTTGTGGTCCTTAAAAAAATGGATTTATGGACCACTCCTGTTTTTTTTTTTTCCAGTTTCGTGTTCATTTGAAATAGCTAACAGAGCTAAAGGTGCATTTGGTTGGATGAATATAATGACGACAACAAAAATAACTCATAATAATCTAATCTAAAAGCAGATATCTCACCATTTCCCATGAATTTCTCGATGAAAACAAAAATCACCGAAGTTCTTACGTCATTCGCTGCCATCAATTGGCAATCCACTGTCAGAAGCAATGCTTTTAAGCATTCCATATTTGTTTGGATTTCTTTGTCACATAATACACCTTTATTGTTACCAGGCATTAAGATATACATCAAATTCGAACACAATTTATTTGATTTGTGTCATTTCTCCACAAGGTATCGTTTATGTATTTTAAGTGTGCATTTGTGTATTTTTGAGAGGAGAATAGCGCCAGCCTCCCTTATGAAACACCTAACCATGCACACATATCACATTGATGCCGACACCTTTTCTCATCAACAGTTTAAACCTGGCAAAATGACCACTGTTCTGCATTTGTTGTTCTTCTTGCCTATGATCTCAATTCTCATATTCTTCGCAGTGAGACCTAACATTCGGTTCAGCCGCAATAATGAGAGGCGCACCTGCAATTCGCTCCACAGATGCTCTGTTGTTTTTCAGTTGTGGCTGATTCAAATTCATTATCGGAGGGGATGGAGCCAGGCTTCGAGCCAGGCCCAGCTGCCTCCGAGAAACACAACAGATCTGTTCACCTCCACACCGGCTGCTCTGTTCCTCAAAGCTTGTGAAAGAGCAGCATCCGCTGATCAACAATGAGGTTAAAGGGATACCGAGTTTCATGATCGTGCTTCTGAATCGTTAAGTCTGAGGTGCAGTCGCGAATGTATGACTCCATCTACAAGTCATTGCAGGATCGAATACGTTGAATTCAAGTTTGCTGTTGCTTTTTTGTCCGCCACACTTGAATAATGCTTTTTTTTAATTATATAAAGTAGTCAAAAATAATTTCCATACTTTTCCAACTTTCAATCGTCTATGTAACTCTATATGCATACACTTTCATCACAGCTCACTCAACTAAATCTGAAGACTGGAAGGGTTTTAAAAAGGGGGACCGGAGGGTGTGTTCCAACTACAGAGGGATCACACTCCTCAGCCTCCCTGGCAAGGTCTATTCAGGGGTGCTGGAGAGGAGGGTCCGTCAGGAAGTCGAGCCTCAGATTGAGGAGGAGCAGTGTGGTTTTCGTCCCGGCCGTGGAACAGTGGACCAGCTCTACACCCTTAGCAGGGTCCTTGAGGGTATGTGGGAATTCGCCCAACCAGTCTACATGTGTTTTGTGGACTTGGAGAAGGCGTTTGACCGTGTCCCTCGGGGAGTTCTGTGGGGGGTGCTTCGTGGGTATGGGGTACCGAACCCCCTGATACGGGCTGTTCGGTCACTATACCACCGATGTCAGAGTTTGGTTCGCATTGCCGGCAGTAAGTCGGAATCGTTTCCAGTGAGGGTAGGACTCCGCCAAGGCTGCCCTTTGTCGCCGATTCTGTTCATAACCTTTATGGACAGAATTTCTAGGCGCAGCCGAAGCGTTGAGGGGGTCCGTTTTGGGGGCCTCAGTATTACATCCCTGCTTTTTGCAGATGATGTGGTGCTGTTGGCTCCTTCAAACGGGGCTCTCCAACTCTCACTGGAGCGTTTCGCAGCCGAGTGTGAAGCGGTTGGGATGAAAATCAGCACCTCCAAATCTGAAACCATGGTCCTCAGTCGGAAAAGGGTGGAGTGCCCCCTCCGGGTCGGGGAGGAGATCTTACCCCAAGTGGAGGAGTTCAAGTATCTTGGGGTCTTGTTCACGAGTGGGGGTAGGAGGGAGCGGGAGATCGACAGGCGGATCGGTGCAGCGTCTGCTGTGATGCGGACGTTGTATCGGTCTGTCGTGGTGAAGAAGGAGCTGAGCCAAAGGGCGAAGCTCTCAATTTACCGGTCGATCTACGTCCCAACCCTCACCTATGGTCACGAGCTATGGGTCGTGACCGAAAGAACGAGATCCCGGATACAAGCGGCTGAAATGAGTTTTCTCCGCAGGGTGTCCGGGCTCTCCCTTAGAGATAAGGTGAGAAGCTCAGTCATCCGGGAGAGGCTCAGAGTCGAGCCGCTTCTCCTCCACATCGAGAGGAGCCAGATGAGGTGGCTTGGGCATCTGATTCGGATGCCTCCTGAGCGCCTCCCCGGTGAGGTGTTCCGGTCATGTCCCACCGGGAGGAGACCCAGAGGAAGACCCAGGACACGCTGGAGAGACTATGTCACCCAGCTTGCCTGGGAACGACTCGGGATCCCCCGGGGAGAGCTGGAAGAAGTAGCTAGGGAGAGGGAAGTCTGGGCTTCCCTGCTAAAGCTGTTGCCCCCGCGACCCGGCCCCGGATAAGCGGTAGATGATGGATGGATGGATGGATGGATGGAAGGGTTTTTCAAGTATCGTTGTAACTTACTTTTGAAAGGTAAGACTTGAGAAAAATGAGTGAGAGTAAAACTGATCATATTTAAATGAACACACACAGCTTGTCCAAAATAAAACATAGAGCAGAAATTGAAAAGGCCTGCTACGTCTTTTACCTGGGTCATTTATTGTTCAGTTTGTATGGTGACCTTTGTGTAGGATTCAAAAGCCAAAAACAATGCTGCGTTTATTGCTAATTTTCATTGAAATTGGACCATAATTTATTAACTTTTTTTTTACAGGGCGCATCGAAAAAGATTAGTCATTGAGACCACAAACATGACCCAACTGTGTTATTGAGGTCATGAATAAAAAATAAAAGATGGTCTTTTTTTCATGGAAATTTGATGGAAAAGATCTTTTGCTGCCACAGTCAATACTCGGTGAGTTAAAAGCCATCTTAAGGTTCATATGCAGTGGCTCATTTTTCAGGCTTGTTGACAATCCCAGTCTTTTACTCCTTACAATTTAATAGTCTCAGAGGGAAAGTGAATCTTTTAGCTTACTTCATCCTTTTCACGGTTTGGGGCAGGAGCTGCCAAAGTAGCTTTCTCTTGGGCGGATGCTACAATGAATGAAATAAATATCATCGGACAGATTTTAAAAAATGAACACATGGGGACCAGTTGTTGGAGAGGTGCAATTTAGCTGGCTAGGTGCTGTTGGGCAAGGCTTCATCAGCGCAACTGGTGCATGACTTTGTGCAGCTCTTTCACTCTGAGGGCCCTATTTTTGTGCTTCGGGCTAGTCTAGCTCAAAACACTTTTTAATTGTATGCATGGGTGGACTTTTCTTTCCGTTTGCATTTTTATCGACGGGCGCTGATAGAAATGGATGTTTGCGCCGTTGTAGGAGTGAACACTGCTGATATCATTTCTAACCAATTGAACCAAATTCAACAAAGGATTCAATAAATGTATTTTACTATTACGTTGCATGCTGTTGTCCTATTTATGAATTACTGTATTGGCCCAAATATAAGACGGCCCCCTCTTTTTCAAGACTCAAGTTTGAAAAAAGACTTTTTGAACTCCAAATAAATTTGTATACAGAAAACAATTACAGTACATCTGAAACAAATGATTATAACAATATATTTGAGAGTAAAAGCATGTTATTTTGCCTCATTCAGCTCTAAAGTGAAATCACATTCATAAGTGAATATCTTCTGGTTTTTGAAACGGAAATTAAATCATAGCTTCTCCTCAACTGCCCGTTAACCTGGCCGATCTTCGACCCCACTTTTCTCCAGATTGTCATTAAGTTTCTCCATTTTCTGTTATCTCTTCAATTATTTATTTCGCTTTTCCTTCTTGCCACTATTTTTTATTTTTCTTCTTTGTGCTACAGCTATTTTTATTTTTATTCTTCGTCGCAGTGGTTCGCTTTGGCCTGGGGAGTCAAGTTCAGCATTCGCTTCAATGATATCTGGCGCCATCTAGCGCCGTGGATGGGTTTAATGTCTAGACCCCGAATATAAGATGACCCCCACTTTTTCAGTCTTACTTCAATGCAAAAAAACACCGTCAAATATTTGGGCCAATACGGTAAATCCATTGGGATCCACCACACGTCTGCCTATGGTCCGATCAAATCCACCAGAATGGTGGAACACCACATGTGCCACAAATTAGAAACATAAGGTCTACTTTCTGTCACCAAATTGTCAGATGCCTTGGGATTGGGAATCAAAAACGTCTTTGTCTCTCCGCCAGAATGCCCAGGATAGCATCGTGTGGAAGACCACTTCCAAACTCCCAAACACTGTAAACTAGACTTGCCTCAGCACAAAAATGAAGGTGTGTGAGTTATTTTGCAAAGCACATGTGTGCCGTCGACAAAAATAGAGCCCCGAATCTCTGCTTCCATGCTTGCAGGTGTGTGATCTTATTCTATGTGTGATGAGCACACAAAGTCAATCGGACTGTGTGTTGACTTCCTAATTGAGGAACAAAAAAATGAATGTAACAAATTAAAAGAATATTAAAAAGAATGATAAGCAAGCATTCTATGTCTCCATTGACATACACATATCAACAATTGAATGTTTCCATGCATAGTGCCCAGTAATATATTCAAGGACACAATAGCAGCATGTCAGGACAAACAACTGTATTTATAGAGCACTTTCAAACAGCCATCATTGCATACAAAGTGCCGTACATGGAGCAACTAACATATATACAACAATAAAGCAATAAATCAGTAAGAAAGATGGTAGAAAGCACCGAACGGTAAAATTAAGATCAAATCGGAGTCATGCTGAAAGAATACAAGATATTCTTTACACAGGTGCCTGTTGGGAAAGGCTCTTGTATGGATCAACATGGACTTGAAGGACAAGTTACTTTCACTGTCTGCAGTGGCCCTATAATGAAATCTAGTTGGGGGGCTAAATTAGATTTTCAAACAAAGTATATTGCATCTGCTCTGTTTTCACTCTGTCCTGAGACTCCGGCTCTATTTTCCATGGCAAGTGCAAGTCTGGTGCTTGGCACAGTCTATATCTGTGCCCGGGGGAGGCTAGTTTTGGTAATTGCGATGCATGAAGACTGGTGCAGCATGGCTTTAAAAAAAAGGGCATTTTGCATTGTTGTGAGCAGGAAGACAACTGACTGGTTTCAACACCACTCGGGGCGGCTGGTCCAATTCCATGAGGGGCACTGATAGTACTTGGCATGGTAGAACAAGGCACTAATTTGCTTGAGTTTTGTAGCAGACTAAGGTGTGCAAAGTCTCCTTAAAAGGAAATGCAAACAGACCTACATTAGGGGGATGAGGTAATGTTTCACACAGACATCGCAGAAATGTTCAGTGGGGACTTGCAAACTGCCTTCCACCCCAATCATTCATGTCCATGCGTCACCACTCCAATCGCTTCCCTCCGTATTCCAAAGCTGTGCCACAGCCAGTGGAACGATTTTTTAAAAAAATGTAAAAGATGGTAACAATGATGCATTCAATTAGTTGTCCCTTCTCTGGAGACACAGTGGGGTTCACTGGCGAGTCACTGGTGGCCAACTGTGGGAGGGGCCAGGTGGGTCAGGTGCAGTATGAGCTGGGTGGTGGCCAAAGGAAGGGACATTTATTCTCATTCAAAACTGCAAGACATCCATTCATCTATGCATCCATTTTCGAACCAGTTTTATCCTCACAAGGGTCGCGGGGGTGGGGGGGCACTTTGATTGGTGACGAATAGAGTTGGTTGTGTTCATACCCACAATGGCGCACAACGCCCTTTTTAAAATGCATCACGCTGCGCACACTTTCTGTGAAAATATCAAAATTCGACCAAGGCTGCTTCCACACAGAGTTAGACCACACCTCATGCTAGACTTATGCTGCACATTTTAATTTTAATATCGTGCCTGAGCTGTGGGCTTCTTAAGTTTCTGGTACTTCCATTACTGTCATATTGCAGTCATCTCAAGACTGAAAAATTCGAGCTTTGCTTTGAATTATCAAGGATTTAACCGATCGAGAAAACGTCTCAGCGAGGTAACAATGCATCGTGACTCCATTAGGCGTAATTAATTTATCTACCTGGGGTTGGCTTGGCATTCAACAGCCTTGTCGCAGCAAGGAGCTTCACAGTAATTAAATTTTTAAAGATGGGGGGGGGGGGGGCTGCAGGAGGTCCGACTATCCACAAAGAGACAACTTGAGTGACTTTTTTTTTGTAGCATTGGGTTTTATTGCGGCCACAAAACGGCTGCTTTTACTGGACGTCCAGTTAATTTCTTGGAGATGGAAACGCCGAAACAAGGCCACAAGTGTACAGTATATGCTTTTGTCTCATCAACATACATTATAGGGGAAGACAAAGCTCAGACTCAGAGAGAGAGTCAGATGTCTTGCTGAGACTTCATGGATATTTTAAAGGTCTCCTTCACAAATTGCGTTGAATTTTTCATGAGGCTACATCCGAACGTGTGTTCGGGGTAGTATGTACTGTACTGTATGAGCATATGTGACCAATCCACATACAGTGATATTGATTGCTACTCACAGAAAGAATATTTTACATATTTATGTTTGTTTACTTACTTGTATTGTACTTGTATGTATTCGATCTACATCTCTGTGTTTCAGTGTTTTCATGAAGGCTTTCGATTGAATTAATCTAATTTTTTTTTTTTTATGATGGCACCCCCTGAGTGGCTGCCTCTCCAGCAGCGCATATCCCTGTTTGAGTTTCTTTTCGTCCTTTTACTTTATTTATTTCTTCTTCCCATTTTGTTTTGCATGGGTTTGTACCCCAAACCTACGGGGCGGGGGAGGGGCAGCTTCATTTTTTTTCCTTTTTGTAAATTTCCCCAGTGTGGGACAAATAAAGGATATCTTATCTTATCTTAATTCATGGGTCATTGGAGTACATCTTAAACTCCAGCCCGAAAATGCGAGGCAAGGGCTGTGACTGTCATGATTGCATTCTGTTTAGTCCCCAGTAGATGGCAGGAGTGGGACTTCCTTTCAGCAGCGCACCTGTTCCCCACGCACTCATTATTTGTTTGTTTTGTTTGTTTGTTTGTTTATTGAACATAAGAACTCTCACTTTGACCGTTCAATCGTTGCATAATTTGCCTTACGCAAGTGCTGTTTTCCCAGACTAATGTTAATGTGCCTCACCCAGTTCTCTTGCCTTGTTTTGTGTCTTTCATTGTAAGTAGTTTCCTTGGTTTTCATTGGATCTATATTGTCCGATTGTATTTTGTCGCAAATGGATCCAGTTATCCTTTTATGACAAGCCATTTCCATATAGCGCTTCCTTGTCATTTGCAAGCGTTTTTTTTTTTTTTTTGTCCAACCAGCTAATTAAAGTTCATTATTTTCAATTGCCAAGTTCGGGAAACAATCCACAGCCTGCAAGTAACAGCAATGTGACTGATTGAACACTCTAAATTGTCCCTAGTTGTGAGTGTGAGTGCGAATGGTTGTTCGTTTCTGTGTGCCCTGCGATTGGCTGGCAACCGATTCAGGGTGTCCCCCGCCTACTGCCCGAAGACAGCTGGGATAGGCTCCAGCACCCCCCCCCCCCCCCTCCGCGACCCTAGTGAGGATCAAGTGGCTCGGAAGATGAATGAATGAATATATATATATAATTTTTTTTCTATTTCTATAATGATTCAGAGGGATTGTCCCATGCTGGTGTCACATTTAACTCCTTCAGTACCAGCCAATTCTGTACCAAGTCTGAAAAGACGTTTAAAAACGTCTTTGGGAGTGGATGAGTTCATGAAATCCTCCACACGAGTCTGTGAAGTGTCGAATCTAGGCCTCTGCCTCGATCAAATCTACCACAAATCCGAAACTAAAATCCATTCTACTTTTTTGTCATCAAATTCCAAGATGTGCCAGTGGTCGGCCGGAACCCAAATGTCAACACGCTGTCCACCAAATTCCTAAAGATGCGAAACCAGACTTGCCCACCAAAAAAGGAAAATGTGTCCACTTTTATGCCGAGCTCTGTCAACTTTTTGTTACCAAAATTTCAGCTATGTCGGGGCCGTGGCATCTCCTTTTGCCGGAATCCCCAGAGAGGTGCAACACGGTCCCAAACTCAATAGACAAGACTTGGCCTGGCACGAAAATGAAGATGTGCCTGTTTTGACACCAAGTGTATGAGCGCCTGTCCATAAAAGTAGGCCCTTAGGTGTTTTGCAACGCTTCAACCTGAATAAATCATGTAAGCAATGTAGCAGCGGCCCGGTAGTCCAGTGGTTAGCACGTCGGCTTCACAGTGCAGAGGTACCGGGTTCGATTCCAGCTCCGGCCTCCCTGTGTGGAGTTTGCATGTTCTCCCCGGGCCTGCGTGGGTTTTCTCCGGGTGCTCCGGTTTCCTCCCACATTCCAAAAACATGCGTGGCAGGCTGATTGAACACTCAAAATTGTCCCTAGGTGTGAGTGCGAATGGTTGTTCGTCTCTGTGTGCCCTGCGATTGGCTGGCAACCGATTCAGGGTGTCCCCCGCCTACTGCCCGGAGACAGCTGGGATAGGCTCCAGCACCACCCGCGACCCTAGTGAGGATCAAGCGGCTCGGAAGATGAATGAATGAATGAATGAATGTAGCAGCCATGAATAAGATTGCTGGTTCGTCAACAAATCTCGTTTATGTCAGTGCAAGGCGTGACTTTGGGCGGAAGCACTCAAGTGAGACTACATTCAGAATTTGCTGGCAATTTGAAAAGCGCAAACTCCCTCTTTAACCCTTTCAGGGACAGCAGTTACTACAGTGGACGTCTTCTCATGTTATCGGGTTACGGGGTGCATGAAAGGGTTACTGATGGCTGTTTTCAGTTGCTGCGCAGCCACTTTGTGTGAGCGTTGCGGATGTGTCATTGGGCCAAATCTGAAAAAAATTAATAAAATACTGACCATTCAGCTGCTTCACCACATTGGCTCTTTCTCACTATTTCCTACGTTGGTTGTTTAAAGATGACGGCCACTCCTTTTCTTATTCTTGTTGGTCATACCTCAAAAGCACTAAGTCCAAGAAAGGGTGAGCGCAAAGGAGGGAGGCACATATGGTCAGATTAGCAAAGAAGAGAGGGGGCTGGAATCCGTTACGTGCATCTGGATCCAAAAACCACTGGCCTCGGAGCAACAACTAAATCAGAAACAACATCGAATGTTCTGGAGTAACGAATCAAAGCGACGCCTTTTCTAACGGTACCAAGACGAAAAGGAGTGGGAAGAACATCCATTTCTCAAGAAAACTTTCAACACAGCAGCAGGACTATTGTTACGGATTCAAAACCCAAGGATTGCCGTTTTGTGTGTGTGTGTGTGTGTGTGCATGTGTGGGGTGTGGGTCTTTTCAGGCAACGTATTGAATGCAATGTATTCTGTGGTAGAGCTGCAGAATAATTGAACAAAGTTTCTTCTTGAAACTTTGCAATAGAGTCCGCGCTGCGTTAGTTTACACGAGAGTGCAAACAATGTCACACAGAGAGCTTTTTTTCCTTTTGTTATGCGTCTGTCTAAGTGTGAGTTTTGTGAAGAGCCAAGGTTCCCCCCAGGATGCCTTTATACTTCAGTACATGGAGAGGAGACTGTCTCAGATAGAGGTAAGTGTGGGATAGTTCTCAATTTATATTAATTCATTCATTCATTCATCTTCCGAACCGCTTGATCCTCACTAGGGTCGCGGGGGGTGCTGGAGCCTATCCCAACTGTCTTCGGGCAGTAGGCTGGGGACACCCTGAATCGGTTGCCAGCCAATCGCAGGGCACACAGAGACGAACAACCATTCGCACTCACACTCACACCTAGGGACAATTTAGAGTGTTCAATCAGCCTGCCACGCATGTTTTTGGAATGTGGGAGGAAACCGGAGCACCCGGAGAAAACCCACGCAAGCCCGGGGAGAACATGCAAACTCCACACAGGGAGGCCGGAGCTGGAATCGTAGTCCAGTGGTTAGCACGTCGGCTTCACAGTGCAGAGGCACCGGGTTCGAAGAAGAAGAAGTTTTCATATGTAGGGCGCGCCACATTATAAGGCGCATAGAATAGGTGCTACAATTGTAGCTGCGCTTGCGTTATGCATCCAGTAGATGGGGCTACGCTGAAGGGAATACAATACAATACAATACTGCTTTATTTATATCGAGCTTTCACAACCGCTGCAGCTGTTACAAACATTTAAATGACTATGTTCAAGATATCAGAATATTGATCCACATATAAGATCCACAACTGAGCAACCGCATTAAACCAAAAATGTTTTTTTCTTGCCTCAGTTTCTGCATTTCTGCTTGTAAAAGCAACGGTTTGGTGAGGGCTAGTTCATGATTTGATTGAATCATGCAAATTGTTGCGATTGGCCTACTTTGCTTCGAAAAGAGATGCTGCTTTTTCATGTAAGAGTTGCCTGACGTCAAACCCGTATTTACTTTTTCAAAAATTCCTCTTTGTAATTGATGTCAGGAACGTCTGAGTCAATGTGAGCAAAACACCGTGACCATAACCCAGAAGACCTACGACGTTTCCTCAGAAATGAGAGGTCACCTGTCCACCTTGAATGTTATGAGGTACGACTTACTGCTGAATAATTGCCTTTATGATGAAGGACTCGGTACGTATGTGCTACCGAGAAACAAGAAGCGCCCGATACGAGAAGCGATTTGCCCTTCAGATCAGAGGTGAGGAGCCAGCTGGACAGCATCTCTGCGCGTGTCGAGCGTGTGGAGAGAGAGCTGGAATATCTCGAAAACAAGATGCCCGCCCAATCTGACATTGAGATGGAGGAGGCGCTGCTGGAACAACAGATAAAAGCAGCAGAACTGGATCAGCTCAAGAGAAAGGCTAAAATCAAAGTGGAAAATGGTATGGCCGTACTGGAATACGACGGAGGACTAGTTACAGTATTAGGACATGTAGACCAGGGGTGTCCAAACTTTTTGCCATGGGGGCCAGATTTTATGTGGTAAAATGTCGGGGGGCCGACCTTGGCTGACATTCTTTACATTGAACAACAATATTGTTCAGCAAATTTTAGTAAGCCAGTCCGTTTCACATTTCCATTTTTATTTTAATTTCAACAATCTTAAGAATTTCTTTTGGTTCATTTGAAACCGGTATATCACATGCAACTGCTTATTCACTTGACTTTTTCTTAAACAGAAGTCTCCTGAGTGCAAATTGATTGATTTGAAACATAAAATGTATCACCATGACTTTTCAATAGTCACAAAACCTTTGACTCGAACAACAGGGAAATGAACAAGCAATACACATATGCACAACTGCAAGGATCATTTGAAATATGACATATCAGTCAATATAAACACGGAGTGATGTCTTGTTAACTCGTGAGTGATGCCCTCTAGTGTCTAAATGCTATTACTCATTTAGTGAATGCTATTACTCATTTAGCCACTAGAGGGAAGCAGTACTCTATGAAACATCACTCACCAGTCTACGAGACCTCAGTCAATGCAACACGTGTTCCATTGCGCCCAACCTGCGGGCCAGACGGCACTGATTTTATGACAGGGGCCGAGGGCCGGATGAAATTCGACCGCGGGCCGGATTTGGCCCGTGGGCCGGACTTTGGACATGCCTGATGTAGACCAAGAAAAATACAAGAAAAAGAGCCAATTCAAGTAAGTCCTTGCAACAGAAGAGCTCAATTCAAACATATTCTGTGTTCTACCGTCGTTTCTAGATTGCAATGTCGCCTTGAGTCAAATTAAGTCGCTGAAAATGGTGAAGAAGATGGGGGATAACGCGGGCTCCTGGTTCAAGGACTCTGCCGCTGGAGCAGGCAAGGTATGTACCAATGTTTTGCAGGCGGCAGTAATCATGAGTCACTTGTTGTCCTAATTATCGTCTCGGCATCGAAGGGACGATGGCTCATGTGATCGGCACAGAGCAACAGTATGACGTTATTTATCAGGATGAGAGAAAAATGATTAGTTTGTCCACGGGACTGTTCACTTACATCAAGTCTGATTATCCTTCAAGGTCTACCTGCTGAGTGGAATTCGTAACGACACCCTACTGGAATACGCATCTCTCCAAAGCTTCTCGGAGAAAATCGCCGTACCCCCGTTCAAAGTGGTCAGGCTGCCTTTTTCATGGCAGGGAACAGGTCACTTGGTCTACAATGGATTCCTCTACTACCACAAAGCAGACACACCCAACCAGATACTAAAAGTGTGTAAATGATATCCCGCCTCACACACGTTAGGATGTGTTGTTCTTTCTGTAGATTTGTAAAATAGCCAAAGTCATGCAGCGGCCCTGCAGAGGGAGTGGATACTTTGGCAACAGAGGTCATTTCTTATTCCTGATTCATTTTAAAGTTGCAGTGGATTGCGTAATGTGGCTCTTGGCTGGAGACTGAGTGCACTACAAATGAACCTGGTCATCGGGGACGATTATTTTTCCTGTTTTCGTTGCTATCCAGTATTATTTGAGGCCAGTAAGTGAAATTTTCAAAAACAAATTTCTGACTTGAAAGCACCTCAGAGTGCAACCTTCCGTCATTCCATATTTAAGTTCTCTAGGGCACAACTGACCACCAAAAACAGTCTGGGAGGAATGCATCCAAAACGCCAGTCCCATATAGCATACCTGCTTTGGTGATATTCAATAAAGATTAAATGAAAAGCAAAAGAAGACATTGTTTTGAGAATTTAAAGTACCGCTATTTTTGTCTTTCACTGATTGAAACACGCTGTGTCGAGAGAGGTTGCTGTCCACCTCTTTGAATTCATTTTGTTCAACCATACAGTGGTCATGGTCATAAGTTAAAAAAAAAAGAAAACAGTGGGATTCAGAACAAAATGACTATGAAACAGAAGGGTCAAATAATTAGAATTAAAATTGTGAGCCCAACAAATGTATCGTCTTGAGACAACCAGACAATCAAGACAATTGACACGAGGACTGTCACCGGGGCTAAATTCTGATCAAGCTTTGCCATTACAGTTGAAAGGTATAAATGATGGATATTCTGTGAAAATATTGCATCGCCCAATCGATGCATGTTTCATTTGCAAATGCAGTACAGCATTCTCCTAATTACTATGTACGTTAAAACTCAAATTCCCTCCATTTGTCTTTCAGGTTGACCTGTCGAACGGCACAGTGGTGGACAGCACCCTTCTTCCAGGTGCTGGTCGCCTCCCAGTGTACAGCTTGAATACCAACACCTACTTGGACATGGCAGTCGATGAACTCGGTCTTTGGGTCGTTCATGCTGACCCAGAATATGGAGGAAACTTGGTTCTAACTAAATTGGATAAAGGTAGCGTGCTAATGTACTTTGGATGTATTGTAAACCCTCAACTAAGAGCTTCCACACATAGTGCTTCAACTACCGTATTTCCCACACTATAAGGCGCACCTAAAAGCATGACATTTTCTCAAAAAACAACGGTGCACCTTATAATGTGCCTTATATATGGATCGATATTCTGATTTCTTGCACGCAGTATTTTAAATGTTGTGTAAAGCGCTGTGTTAGAGCTGCAGCGGTTGTGAAAGCTCTATATAAATAAAGCTGTATTGTGTTTAATGTAGCACCATCTAGTGGATGCATAAGGCAACCGCAGCCACTGTTGTAGCTACTATTCTGTGCGCCTTATAATGCGGTGCGCCTTATACAAACTCTAATTGCCCCACTGGGATAAATAAAGTTTTCTGAATCTGAATCTGAAAATGAAAACAGTTTTAGAATAGGCCATTCACTGAAGGTGTGGCTAATACTCCGAAACCAAACCAGGTTTCGGAGTATAACCAGGTGACTGTTGCAAGTTGCTACATGAGCTCCATAACAGCTTGACATCAAAGCAGCAGGACAACCATGTAATTTGCCAGAAAAAAAAAAGTGACATCTAAAGCGCCAGGTCGAGACCAGCAGTCCTTTACACCAACAGATTTCCAGTGGGCTGTGTAGCACTTCCATGAAAACAAACATAATCATTGATGACAATTATTATTTTCTAGGAAACCTGGCAGTAGAGTACATCTGGGATACACAGTGTAAAAGTCAAGATGCTGAAGGAGCGTTCATAATATGTGGGACTCTTTATGTCGTCTACAACACACACTATGGTGGACGGTCAACTGTACAGTGTCTCTATGATATTCACGACACCATCCACAGGTAGGTTGGCCTTGTATTCCCATTCATCATATGTACACCCAAAAATATACACTTTTATATAAAACGTTTTGTACTCCAATTAAGCAGTGACCTCACTAGTCACACCTTTCCTAACTAAATAACCTTATTTTTTTTTCTATGCCGTGCCATCAACTGGAAGCACTGAAAGTCCTGTGGTGTTCTTCCCAAAACGCTACACAAGCCACAGCAGCATCCACTACCACCCTGGAGACAAACAACTGTATGCTTGGGATGATGGCTACCAGACATTATACAAAGTGGAGACACGCATCAATGATCAAATTGAATGAAATATGAATGACAGTTTGTTTTCCTTAAATAATGATCATACTACAACCAATTATTACACACCATAGGTATTCACATATCAAATTCATGTAAATCACTCTTTTCTCCTTGTACTGCTAATAGGTTAAACAAAGGTTACATTTTGTATCTCAAAAATAAAGAGCATGAAAAGGCATGTGTGTTTTCATTATAAAATGACATTAACATTGTAGGGTGGCCCGGTAGTCCAGTGGTTAGCACGTCGGCTTCACAGTGCAGAGGTACCGGGTTCGATTCCAGCTCCGGCCTCCCTGTGTGGAGTTTGCATGTTCTCCCCGGGCCTGCGTGGGTTTTCTCCGGGTGCTCCGGTTTCCTCCCACATTCCAAAAATATGCATGGCAGGCTGATTGAACACTCTAAATTGTCCCTAGGTGTGAATGTGAGAGTGGATGGTTGTTCATCTCTGTGTGGCCTGCGATTGGTTGGCAACCGATTCAGGTTGTCCCCCGCCTACTGCCCGGAGACAGCTGGGATAGGCTCCAGCACCCCCCGCGACCCTAGTGAGGATCAAGCGGTTAGGAAGATGAATGAATGAATGAATTAACATTGTAAAACTAGACCTCACGTCTTCTAATTTACTTTAAACTAGTCACCATTGTACAAAAAACAAAAATGTTTACAATAGTTTTTGGTTGTTATTATGCAAATTGGGACCAAAACAACAAAACGAAAAATGCAGCCAAAGATATTTTTACTGTCAGTATGTTTAGTATCGTAACAAACAAAAACACACAAAATCCCTGTGTCAAGTTAAAAAATATATGTATCCTGCTGGTAGTCGCACTTCAGCCTCTGACCACTAGATGGGGATGCAACGCAATTAATAAAAATATTGTTTATTTCCTTTCAAGTCCATAAAGTGGTTATCGATAAGATTACAAATATTTGTCGTCCGCATTACTTTGCGAGATCTCGCAAAGTTTTTTTTCCTTCCATGTCCCCTTAGGGGCTCCGTATCGTACCAATCCCTTTTCATTGGAAAAATAGTTGTTTGTGACAAAGTGCACTCCAGGGAAGATGATCAAGGAGGACCTCAGGGTTGAAAATAAATTATAACAAAAGCAAGACTGGAATTAACCAAAGCGACAAAACATCTGAGAGAATGTCCTATAGACAGAAGAGAGAAAAACGGAACATTCTGGCAAAATACATCAGAGGCTTACAAATGAGGTGTGTACCTATAAAAGAACACTGCACCAATTATGGAACAGGTAAAAACACTGTTTTACAAATTTTGGCTCACAGCATCTTGAATATGGACAGAATACAACAACAGTTTACAAATGTCAAGCAGAGGCATCGCAATCACGGTGTCCATGCATGCAAGATTGGATCATTCTTTATCACACAAGCCAAAGTCAGGGTTTCTACCCATCCATCCATTTTCTGTTCCGTTTTATCATCACAAGGTTTGCGGGGGTGCTGGAGCCTATCCCAGCCGTCTTCGGGCAGTAGGCGAGGGACACCCTGAACCGGTTGCCAGCCAATCGCAGGGCACGCAGAGCCGAACTACCATCACCGCTCACACTCACACCTAGCGACAGTTTTGAGCGTTCCATCAAAGCTTCCACGCATGTTTTTGGAATGTGGGAGGAAACCGGAGCACCTGGAGAAAACCCACACAGGCCCGGGGAGAACATGCAAACTCCACACAGGGAGGACGGAGCTGGAATCGAACCCGGTACCTCTGCACTGTGAACCCGACGTGCTAACCACTGGACTACCGGGCCGCCTGCAATATATTGTTTAAAAAAAAAATCTCATTTAAAGTTTATTTCTCATGGCACTAACAAAGAATGGAAATATGGAGTGCCAGGAGAAACATTTTAAAACGGTACATTTGAGCAAAAATAATTATGTTCACACACTTAACGCGCAGCAAAAGTCTCCGCGACAGGTGTCGACTAAGGTAAGAAGTGATTTCCTTTTCTCAAATTCTTGTGTCCACTTTATTTTTTTCTGTTTTATTCATTTTAGCGGCCACTACGGCTGTTGCTCATCATGGCATGTGTGTGCGCGTGTATGCGTGGTACCGGGTCGATCGCGGGAGGTTGGGTGGTTGCAAGAAAAGTAAATCTTTCTTCAGAAAAGGTTGCACATCCCTGATTTATTCATTCATTCATTCATCTTCCTAACCGCTTGATCCTCACTAGGGTCGCGGGGGGTGCTGGAGCCTATCCCAGCCGTCTTCGGGCAGTAGGCGAGGGACACCCTGAACCGGTTGCCAGCCAATCGCAGGGCACACAGAGACGAACAACCATTCGCACTCACACTCACACCTAGGGACAATTTAGAGTGTTCAATCAGCCTGCCATGCATATTTTTGGAATGTGGGAGGAAACCGGAGCACCCGGAGAAAACCCACGCAGGCCCGGGGAGAACATGCAAACTCCACACAGGGAGGCCGGAGCTGGAATCGAACCCGGTACCTCTGCACTGTGAAGCCCACGTGCTAACCAATGGACTACCGGGCCGCCCACATTTAGAAGGTTCCAAATAAGCAAAATGATAAGTGTGAGCACGTTTTAAAGATTCAACGAGTTAAGCATTATTAACTCACAGTGTTCCAGAAGACGAAAAAAAATGGAGATAAAAAGATGCACTCACTGTGTGTGGCAGTGTATCTTAACTGTTAAAAAAAAAGGATCATTTTATTAGAAACTATGCACGATGTAACAAACACACAAACATTGTTATTTATAATATTTAACTTTCTTAAAGAGATTTTCAATGAAAATGTCAATTAGGAATAACAGAGTGGTGTTTCAATCACTTAGGGTGCAGTCCGGCGTTCTCTGTTTTGGAACAAGATATTTGACAGCCCACGCCAGCAGAGATTTTGCTACTTGAAACTTGCTAAAGTCGTGAAGATTCTGCCCAGACGCCATGTAAGTGTATGAGAACGGCTCTCCACCAGCGTGAACAGTCAGAGTTTTTCTTTTTTCAGCACACAAAGTTTCAACGTGAATGCCGCCTTCATCAGTGCCAGAGGTCATGACCTGAGCTTCATCTTCCTCCACTGCAACTGTTGCTTGCGCTTCTTGCACACACTCAACATTCAGTTTTCTTTTTGCCTTTCTGTGTTGTCTCCCGATAGTTTCTTGTTGCGCATCTACATTCCCAATTAAGGACTGCACTTCTTCGGGAGCAGTGGGACTAGTTGGTGTTCCCGTGTTACATTTGCCAGATGAGCACGCCGTTTTTTTATACGGCGGAAATGAGTCATGGGCCTCTTTGCTGTGTTGTAAATCCTCAGATTGTGTGCTCGTTATGGGAAGTTGGGTACCGGTTATGCTCAAATGATAGTTTTGTTTGTGGGACTGCATAGGCGGTATTGGAATGGCTTCCTGGGACATACCCAAGAAAGATAAACCATTAGGTGGAGGAAACATTTCCCATGGTTTCTCTAATGGTGTGATCTCCTTATTGGTCAACTTGACA
This sequence comes from Hippocampus zosterae, assembly GCF_025434085.1. Lineage (NCBI taxonomy): Eukaryota > Metazoa > Chordata > Actinopteri > Syngnathiformes > Syngnathidae > Hippocampus > Hippocampus zosterae. Next base: position 28,181,194 of record NC_067453.1, on the reverse strand, counting down.
CATACACTGTCAGGATCGGCGATGTTATCTCCACAGTTTTGGACTTCTCCCGCTCCCTCCGGAAGCTTTGCAGTTTGCCCGTCCACAGGATCAACAGAGGATCGGGTACACGGCGAAGGCTGCAAATTCAACATCATGTCCCCATCGGTTGTCGATATATTGGCGCTTTCTTTCGGTCCATGCACGGCATGTCCTTCTGGGATGAGGAGACACTTGATCGGAATGCTGAAGCATCCCATGTCATTTTCCCGTTCGATGTCCCAGTTGGTGGGAGTGAACATGTCTGATTCAGTCACTGTTGGGTGGCCATTAAATGAGGAAACCCCCAGAATCGCCAACCTAAACATCATCAGTCTCTTCTGCACATCCTGAAGCACGGTTTGAACATTGTCATTCTGCCACTCCCCAAGCAGCTCAGACAGATTAAAGTCATTTGGATTCGCTAGAGAGTCCTGCGTTTCCTGGACCATAATTGCCCTCCATGTCTCAAAGATTTTCTGTTTCACAGAACGCAAAGTGGTGCAGCATGGGGTGCGGGGTTTGGTTGGGCCAACTGAAATTACCATAATCCTTCCAGCTGACAAGAAGAACTTGGATCTGGTCGGGTCCGCGGCAGTGTGAAACTTCAGTCTGTGGCCTGTGACGTAAACGGTACAATCGATCAGATTCTTGAAATTTTCAATCTCGTCCCTTCGAAGATACTCCACGGCAGTTGGGGTGAGAAAGGTGGGGATCTGCACTACGCCATCAGATAGAAAGAGCAGATCTGGGGGGCCTTCTGTGAGCCTAGCTTCAGAATTTGACATCCGACTCGCAGCTGTAACATAAGCCCTCGGCGTCCTGCGGTCACTGGTCCCCTCCTCACTCCCATAACTCTGGATGAGACTCTCAATCCACGGAGCCAGTACGTCCTTCTTACGGCGGAACATGTTTGAGGATTCAGGTTTTTTTTTTACTGCTATTCCGTTAGGCAATCACTGAAGACATTCAGACGTTCCATCAGACAATCTATGAAACAAAAACAATAACACAGACTATTAGCACTTCACAATACTGTACATACACATGTAATAATGTGTCGCTATTGTTTAATACAATGCCGTATTTGAATTACGATCGTGTAAGAGGTTAAACAGCAAGCAGTTTTACTGAAATACGGCTCCTTAATTTATTTTAACATAGGCATGTTATATTATTTAAGTCGCATTACGTTTGTTTACTTTCCCGAATTCCAGTTGTTGCTGCAGGCTCCGTGAGATTGGAGCGGTCACACACCGGAAGTATTTGTCACGCTCGTGTGACGCTAACAGTATGGCTCCGTTCCGTTTTGCTTCAAGTCGTCCTTTACATATAATCTTTGGAATATAAACATGATACAGTACTGCTTCCCAAATCATTTTATCTTCTTACAAAAATAGTATAATTATATTTCAGCACTGTGATTATTTATAAGTGCCAAAACTGCTGATTTAGAATGCAAACAACAAACTAAAACTACGTATAGCTTATTTGAATGCTACTCAGATACGTATTTCCGGCACGCAGATGGTATGTTCAAGTACAGTGACAAGTCTGCGCTAATATAATTTTAAAATTACGAAGACCGACTTGTTTAGGTTGTTCTGGAATCGTTTACAAAGATGATAATAGTGAAAATATAAAATCTCTATTTATATAAAATATAAATTGTATACTTTCACTGTCAAATCAAATCTACACGGGTTAAGTTTTTGAATGAATATGAATATGACAATTTTCCATTGGCTTCAAATGCAACACAAGCACTGTCTTGATTTTCTCATAACAGTGTGATGTGTGCGGTCTAAAATATAGTTGCGTTATTCGCACAGACTAGACTGCACCCATGAAAAAGAGTGACGTATTTTTTCATCTCAAGGTACGTCATATCTCTGTTACATTCGAGTTTGGATTCGTTCATAAATGACATTGCAAGTTTCGAACAATTGTAAACCTACATCAAGTAATAGCGGAATACAGTATATTCATATTGATCACACAGTTGTTGACCTTTTCTGCGAGCACTTTCGCGTGCACTATATTGCTAACTAAAATGTGTCACTTTGGGGAAAGATCACAATAAAATAAACCTTCTGCTCGCCGAGTCTTTGACAAACAAATGGGCTAAAATTCATTTGGGCACCTGGTAGTTTGTGTGTTACTCTCTGTTAATCTCATATGCAATTCATCTTTCTCGTTGACATATTCTACTGATTCGCCATTTTGCGTATATTTCCAGTATGCGTGGTATACAATAATCGCTGTCTATTAAACCGGTTTTTGTGAGTCATGTTGGCTTCCTACACAGGACAGTCGAGATAATGTGCTCTCTACTCTCCCCTGTGGCGTGTCATTGTAAATTCGGATTGTTTTTTAAAAATTTTGTTTCGGGGTTTTTTTTAGGGCGACGTTAATGTAGTTGTGTTTGTCTTTTTGCATGACTACGTTTTATTACAATAAAGGATATTTAACAAAATAATAACATCTATAAGATGTTCTAGCACTGATACTGCAGCTCTGCTTAACCTTTGGCTTTGAAATGATAGTGTTTCGGCTATTATTTAAAAGTGTCTCTTTTCACTCTGGCCAGCATTGCTGCCAAGTTATTGGCTGAGAAGTTGTGTGGATGGTGATTATTTTAGCTACTTCTAGTGAGGCAGCGACCCGGTAGTCCAGTGGTTAGCACGTCGGCTTCACAGTGCAGAGGTACCGGGTTCGATTCCAGCTCCGGCCTCCCTGTGTGGAGTTTGCATGTTCTCCCCGGGTCTGCGTGGGTTTTCTCCGGGTGCTCCGGTTTCCTCTCACATTCCAAAAATATGCTTGGCAGGCTGATTGAACACTCTAAATTGTCCCTAGGTGTGAGTGTGAGTGCGAATGGTTGTTCGTCTAACTAATTGGCATGTTGAGTCACTTTATGTCTTAACCTCCATGGCAGAGGCTCCATCGAACCCCTGAGACCAATTCACTGAATTCTTTGATCGAACCCATGTTAAGAACCACTGATCTAGGATGTACTTAATCTTTTAATTTCATACCTGAAGCATGTGCATAATATGTCCCATTTTTTATTCAATGTCTTTAATCTGATTGGTTCCACCCTTTTTTTATGTTTGAGCTATTTTTTTCACAATACTGATCTGCAAACTGTCATTAGTGATCAGGATTTAAGAGCACACAACCAGACTTCCCCAAGTCCAGACATGCCAGGTTCTGCATCGAGTGATCCTGGTTCAAAGGTATTTGACCCTCAACATTCCCAGAACCTCCTCAGAGTTCTTCGCACGTTCTGGCAAGAGCAAAGCTTCCATGATGCACTGCTGGTAGTAGACGGTGAGGAGCTTCCTGTTCAGAAAAACATCCTGGCTGCAGCCAGCCCTTATATTAGGTGAGACATTTTAGCTTCATTCCACTCATGGTAGCACTCATGGTAAATATTTCAATGTGCCTATAAAGTACGAGGGGCAATGGGCTGCTCATGTTCATGATTCCATTCTAGGACCAAACTGAACTACAATCCTCCAAAAGAAGATGGGTCAACGTACAGGATTGAGCTGCAAGGGGTCTCCATGCCCATTATGAAACAGATTCTGGACTTTATCTTCAGTGGTGAAGTGAGTGCAGATGCTTTCAGAAGCATCTTAGATTTCAGGCGTGGTTCCTTTTGTTTCAATTTGTACGACATCACCTTGTCTGTTGTTTATGTACTTGTTTGTGTTTTAACGTCTGACTGACCTTTCCATACAGATCACTTTAAGTGAAGGCACCATCCAGGACATGGTACAAGCATCTGACCTGCTCCTCATGACTGAGCTCAAGTTGCTGTGTTGCCAGTTCCTCGAAAGCTGCATCACAGCAGAAAACTGTATCGGCATTCGTCTTTTTTCCCTCCATTACTGCCTGCACCATGTCCACTACACTGCCACAGAGTACTTGCATACGCATTTCCGTGATGTGGCGCTCACAGAGGAGTTCAGGGAGTTGTCTCATGACCGACTCTGCGAGGTGCTGGCTGAGGAGAAGCTTAACGTCGGTAATGAGAAGCATGTGCTGGAGGCTGTGGTGCGATGGTTCAGCCACGATCCAGACGCTCGCAGGGTATGTGCTCACCGATGTTGGACCTGGCTCACAATCTCTTCTCTAGTTAATCCAGAACACTTTTGACAGGTTTGAGGTCAAGCTTCTGTGCAACATAGTCCACTCCACGCACAGTTACAGGCGACATCAAAAGGCTGTCCCTAAACGGTTCCCACATATTTTATGGCATACAATCGACCATTGGTGGTCCAGTTGGTTAGCGCGTCGACCTCACAGTGCAGAGGTACCAGGTTCAATTCCAGCTCCGGCCTCCCAGTGTGGAGTTTGCATTTTCTCCCCGTGCCTGTGTGAGTTTTCTCAGTTTTTTTTTAGGGTAATCCAGCACCCCCCTCGACCCTTGTGAGGATAAGCAGATCGGAAAATGGATGGATGGATACAATTGACCATCATGTGTTTGTAGAAAATTAAGATGCAGGCAGTATTGGGGTCTCTAGTCCAGCTTCTGTTTGATTAATTAATTACTATGTTCTTGAAGTTGTTTTTATTGTTTATTATTGATTCAATTCAGATGTCCTGCCTTTTTATTTATTTATTTTTTTAAGGACCAAATACTACCAAGGCTGGATTTATATGCGCATCTTTAATATGGCTATTTTCACATTCACAGGACACATGAACTTTCCCATGCGCACAAAATCCCAAATTGCACATACATTTTTTTGTACCAACTTAAACCTCATTAGGGTTGTGTTGAGTGGATCTCCACTGATAGTTATGTTACTATCCTACCTAATATTACACATTGGACTGCTCACCAGCTAGTTGCATGGCAGGTACACTCTGGACAAACAACCTAAAATTCCCATCGGTCAGAGGACGCCAAGAAAAGTCTTGCAAGCACAAATTTTAAACCTCTAATAGTAACAATTTACTGACTGTTCCCCTTAGTGATTTAAATGACGGTAACCCATACATTACTCCACTGCCCACAACAATTTTGCTTATTTAATGAGCAACACCTCTCTAATGTAGCATAATTTGGAGCAGGATTTCTCAAATACTTTTCACCAAGACCCACCTCAAAAAATATTTAGCTCTCCAAGTACCACCATAATGGCCCATTTTAAAATACATTTAAAAACAAACAAACTAAACACAACTGAGATTGAGGTTTCGGTCCTAAAAAGTGCATTTACTGTACTTGCTGACGGCAAGCCCATCAGATACATTGAAGAGATGTGCCAAGCTCTTTCTCAGGTTCGACATCATGAGAGCTGACCTTGCAATTGCACATTTGAATGAATAACGAAATCTCTCCAAACATTACAGCATGATGCAGTGAGTGATGACATGACTAAATTGTTCTTTGTTTCGAAAGTGTAGGTTTCCATCCATCCATCCTTTATCTGAACCGCTTTGTCCTCACGAGGGTCGCAGGCGTGCTGGAGCCCATCCCAGCTGAATTTGGGCAATAGTACACCCTGAATTGGTTGTTAAGCTAATCGAAGGGCACACATACATGTAGACAAACAGGTTAACCTTTTACACTTACAATCACACTTCGGGACAATTTAGAGTGTTCCATGATGTTTTTGGAATGGTGGGATGAAACCGGAGTAACTGGACAAAACCGATGAAGGCATGGGGAGAACATGAATGGACAAATAAAGGATATCTTATCTTATGAAAACACCACACAGGAAGGCCGGGTCCCGCAATTGAACCCATGACCTCTGCACTGTGAAGCGGACTTGCTAAACAGTCTGTTACTGTTACCGTTCTGCCTGTTATCAGCTAATGTGCTGTATATCAAGTAAACAGCAGCACTGCACTGACTTTTTAAAATGTTTAAACCAATCTCTTTATCTAATTGCAGGTTCACATGAGGGAAGTGATGTCTGCAGTGTGGTTGCAAGGCTTGGATGCAAGCTACCTGAGAGAACAGGTACTGAAACTGATTATTCTTTTGCATTGTGTTGTATAATGTCCAGTCTGCACATTCAGTTCATTATAGGTATAGATTTCCATGCTGAACAGATATTTCTCGCCAGGCCAGGTTTTAACTTGTGTCATCATATCCCTTTAGGCCTTGGGGGAGCCGCTGATGAGAGAGGTGATTAGAGAGCACTGTCAGCCAGTGCTTGCGGAGAGTCAGCCACAAGGCGAAGCTCTTCTTGCTGCTTTCAAGCCTCGAGGTTACTCTGAGTGCATTGTTGTTGTCGGCGGAGAGGATCGTAGGTAAGATGTGGAAATTAGTTCAATCGTGACTCCAGAGTGAAAACAAAACTTAATTTGTTCGACCATTGTGCTAAAATAAGATTTGTTGTTTTTCTTTTGTCTAGTATAAAAGCTATAAAAATCGACCTCACGTTGCTTTTAAATTGCCACTTTTAAATCATTGGTTCTGACAACAAAGGTAATTATAGAGTTATTCGACATTTTAGTAACATAAAAAAAAAAATGAATTTCAAACATACTGCAATAAAACAAGATAAAATAACGTGGTGTACTACTAAAAATGGACCCCTCTGGAATGATGAATATCGAGTGGTTAGCACGTTGACATCATTAAAAAATAAATAAAATAAAAGGAAAATTGACTTTCTCGTGTGAAAAGAGCTAATTCATGAGCATGATTAAAAAAACAAAACAAAAACACCTATTTTATACTTTGACTGAAAAACATTCACAGATGGGGCTGACTTCTCTTGTACTGGTGTCTTATTCAATTTGTGTGCAGCATAACAACTAATTGCTGCCTCACCATGTTTGCTTTAAACTCTGGACGACTATTTGACCCAAATCTGTGGACCTCACAACTTTGCTTGATGCTCTTAATGTTAAAATGAGCGCATAGTTCCTCTAGATGAGTGCAAATTTGTTTGTTTCATACAGGACCAGGAAGCCCACAGCTCTGACTCGCTGCATGTGTCCACTTTATGACACCAATCGACAAACCTGGATTGAGCTGCAGCCTATTAGCATCGCCCGTATCGGTCATGGGGTGGTCTCTGCTGGTATGTGACAGGGCATAACAGTGATGCAGAAATTGTCTTTTAACTCATTCATGGTTTTCCCCTCTCAATTGGGGCTTATAATGATATGTTAAATGAGTAGTCAAGACAGTGAAATTCCTCTACAACGAAACCTACATGGGCGAAAATACCCCCTTGTGTGAAAAATCTTCATGCATTAACACCATTCCCACTTTGCTGCCCCCCATACAACGAAAAAAAAACCATGTTGCATTATACGAAATCTTTTTCTCTGCTCTTGCCTCGCGACGAGATTCACTACGACAAAGTCTAATCCAACAGCGACCTCTACTGTTTCGTTTGGAAACGGCAACAGCAACCACCACACTGGTTGACACATGTGCAGTAGTCCAGGAAGTATTTGTTATTGTTTGTTTCAGACGCAGCAAGAATGTTGCATTTTTAAATGGCTACAAAACTGACCTTTGGATGTCAAGCAGCTAAGACAAGAAGAGCTCTGATCCTGGAAGAGAGGGTAAAAGTGATCAAAATGAAAGACGGCGGAACCAAAATAAGACATTATCCAAGAAATTGATGCAAGTGAAAGTGAATGTTGATGGAAAATTTCACAATTTCTTTCCCTTTTTATCTTTCTACACTAACTATATGAAGTGTCAAATAAGTGGATGCTCATACTTATGCACTATTGGAATAAAAATAAAGAGTACACATATGTTTGTGTGTGCGTGTACACATTCGTTTGTGTGTGTGTGTGTGTGTTTCCATCTGAGATCAAATTTGCTACTGTGAAAAACCCCCTGTTGTGAAAAATTTCTTGCTGCAAACATGATTTTGTTGTAGAGGAGTATCACTGTACCAGTGATTCTGAACTGGTGGGTTGGGACCCGAAAGTGTATTGTTTTTTTTTTAATGTTCCCCCAGAAAAGAAGTGTACCAAGTTCCAATGTGTATAAGCATCAGGAAAGGTTACTCACTTGCACTCTAGTCACTGGCTACTCAGAAAAAAAAAACAATCAATGCAGCTCACGGCTAGTGAATGTCATAGCTCGTAAAATATTTTTTGGCAGTATGTACAACTAATTTTAAATTGTCCTTAAAAATGTAAGTTATGGCACCTGTATTTTTTAAAGGCTACTTTGACATACACTCAAAAAAAAGATTCATTGTTCTCAACTTCAATAAAAGTAGGTCATGACTTTACAACAACAGGATGATGTGGGTCCCAGGGCGACAGCAGTTCACAACCACTGGTCTAAACTGTACAAATAAGTACTGTAATGCATTTTGAATAATGTTGAATTTCCTGTGTTTTAGAGGGATTTCTATTTGTGGTGGGTGGGAGAGACGAGAACAACATAGTCTTGGACACTGGTGAGAAGTATGACCCAGAGTCCAATACATGGAGTCCCATCCCCTCAATGTTACAGGTATGCTGACCAATTCATGCGTTTTCAAATGAATGAATTGCAATCTTTTCTTTTCACTGAAGTCGAGGTTAAATCGTACGAACGTTTGATATCAGGATTATCATGACCAAAATGATCACAGCTATCTGTATAATCATATTTTTTTTTAAAACACTGCCTGTTTCATGGTCATGTTGTCAGTGGAAGCAAGTCTGTCAACTGGTTACAAAAGGTACACATTGAATTTGATTCAGTTCCTTTCTATTAAAAAGGTCATCTATATTTAGGTTGAAACATGCAAAACTATTGAAATAATTTGCATAGTATTTTAGGGTCCACAAAATAATAATAATAATAATAATACATTTTATTTGTGGGCGCCTTTCTAGAAACTCAAGGACACCTTACAACAAGCAGTTAAAATCATGAGTACAATGTTAAAAACAACATCAAATAAGAAAAAATACATACAACAAAAATAAATAAATAAATAAAATAGTAATGAATCATTGGTGTTTGCATTATGAGGGCGTCCTTGAAAAAAAAAATCATCCCTGTAAGGGGCCCCAGGACCCGAAAGGTTTGAAAACCCCTGATATTCCTGCAGGCTTCAACACACACCAAGAATAGCAGATTGCTCTCTCGATGCACAACTTGACCATATTATCCTTGTTTGCGAATGAAGAGAAGATGCGAGCATTCTTAACCCAAGGTGTACCTTTTAAATCAACAACTAAGTTGTTTACATGCAAACTTAGGTTATAGGTGATTTTTGAGCACGGTGCCATCATATCAAGAACTAACACATCCCTTTGCCATGTTATCTGCCAATGCTATTGCTAGTTTTGGTGCTCTATTTGATTGCGTATGACAAGTTAAATAAAAGCGTTAAATAACAACCAATTATAATCAATGCAAATGGTTTGGACAATGAGCGATGGATTACTTAAAAATATCAATAGATTCAACTAAATATCAGGTTTTATCGGTTCACCGTTTCATCATGACGCACAATTTGTATTTCATCTTTTGTTTATATAACATCTGATGGAATCGCAACTTGCACACCACCAGTTGCCATGGAGACATTTTGAGGCTTGAGATTTTTATGACCGTCACCACTCGGCAGGGCTCAGAGGTTGAAGAGGACACATCAAACTCAACCTTCACCTTCTTCTCAATTACACACCTGTAAAGTGTCATGACTACAGCTTATGCTTTATGATGTTGCTCTGGTGACAATAGCTGTCACTCGACAGATGTGTAAACACCCGCCAGATTGCTCAGCGCCAGTTCTGTAGCAGTTCCTGCTTGAGTAGACGCATCCAAGTAGATGCACCCACGACCGTATTTTATTAAAGGTGACATGCACAAAAGATGGAAAATACCTGCCAGTTTGTTGTCGAGCTAGTGTTTTAATCTTCTCTATTTTATTTTTCTTTATTTCTGTTTTCAAAATATGATAGCATGCATTTGCATGATTGCTTGTACATTTTCTGACTTTTGTTTAGCTACAATTTGTAATTATTCGTACAAGGCATGTTTTACAGCCTCGTATGCCTTTCCAGTTCAAGTTTATTTCCACATTCTTTAGAATATAGTTTTGTTTAACTAGCTGAGTGAATTATTTTAGTTTTTCACACTCTTGAATTCCATCGAAAATATGAACGTGTTGGACAAGTTCCAGCATCGCAGACGAGCACTGAATAATGTCGTGACACTGATTTGTGCAGACTCGGCAGAACTTTGGCGTGGTGGAGCTGGATGGTCTCATTTATATTCTTGGTGGGGAGAATGCAGAAAGTGAACTGACCACGGTAGAAGTGTTTGATCCTCACGTCAAAACCTGGAAGATGCAGACCAGTATGACCATGATCCGCAAGGTAACACATCCTATAAATGGTCAGGTAGAATAAGTGGGGAAATGTGACTGAGCAGGACATAAAAGTAAATATGTAAAATAATAGTAAAAGAAATTTACTTTTCTGAGAATAACATAAATTTAATCTGTTATTTTATTTTCATAAAACATTACATTCTCTGTATTCTTTACGTCATATTATTTCCACTTAGTCGAGTGGCTTTGAATAAAATAACATTCAAAGCCACTCAATAAATAATTTATTAATGGTGGTATGGAGTTTTTAACCAATCATATTTTAGCTAGCTTGTGTTGCCAGGTAAATTAAACTTGCTCGGGGCCTTCAGATTAAACGGAGCAGTCTGCGTACTCGGGCCAGCTCGAAGGCCCTACGTCGAGACTGGCCATGCGCGTTTGGTGATTGGATTAGCGCCTTTTCTTTTTTCTGAGAATTGTATCCTGACTTGTTCAAGAAAGATTCTTTAAAAAAAAAAAAATAAAGATTGGAATCGCGCCTGCGAGAGCTATCACTGCATTTTAACCCAAAATGGCCGAAGGAGAAGACATTGATCTGGTTGCAGAACTACTTTCCACACAATTCTGCAGACTGCAGTGAGTTGTGCCTCTTTCGTGATTGCTCCAAATAACCAGGTTACACACGGTGGATGATTTAGAGGTGCTGCTGAAATTTTCAGCTCTTCAGGCTTTTTGTTTGATCTTGTGGCTTTGTGTTTGCTCTGATATGGCACCAGCAACCTGTTAGACCAAATAATGAATATACATACTATAAATCTGATCTCCCACGCTCCTTCCCCAGGTGGGTTGCTATGCCTCCATGAATAAGAAGATCTATGCCATTGGTGGCGGTTCCTACGGGAAACTTTTCGACTCGGTTGAATCCTTTGACCCCAAAACCCAGCAGTGGACAGGCCTCTGTCCGCTCAAGGAGAGAAGGTAATCACATAGTTTTGCATCTAGTAGTCTTGTAATAAATTAAGGAGGCTTTTTTATTACCGGTACATTTACTGATGCAAACACTTGCCATTGAGAATGTTTGTTTCACCTTACCTTCATTGTTGATGTTACAGATTCATTTGTCTTCATTTATTTGTGTTTATTTATTTGTTTATTTGTTTTTTGAATTAAAAAAAAATACCTGTACACGGTTGACTGAGACTGTATGACCTTCTATGTTTCGGTATCACACAACAAGAATCGAAACATGTCTTTGTGGTCATTGTTACTACACGTACAGTTTCAGTTTGACTTGTTTTCGAGCTATTCTTCATGCTCTAAACTTGCACTGAATGATGGAGCAATAGTTATGACAGTTTTTTAGTCAGAATGCGTACCTTGATAAATCTCTTGACAAATAAATGTGCCGTGTTGCATGAACTTAGCCATGCAATACCACAGCTGAAACTGAGCTTTTTTTCCACCGGCATAGTTTTCATTCAAAAGAGACATGCACTTTTGTCACGGGGATATTTCGGTCCCATGCTTTTTGTCAAATGCTTTGTCTTCCTTAAATAAGCCAATTTACGAGTACCTGTTGAATGCAAGTAGCTGACTCTCATCCCGCCCCACGTACTTCTAGGCCAATAGCAAGTTTGGATTTTACACTTTGAAAACCAAGGGCAGAGCGAGATGTGGCTGCGTTTAGATTTCATCTCCAAATAGTCATAGGTCTTGCTTCTAAACCATGTACTGTAAACAGTATGATGATGACTCTTAAGTTGATCAGACATCCACCCCTTTCTGGTTAGATTTGGATCTGTGGCCTGTGGCGTCGGTAAGGAGCTCTACGTGTTTGGCGGTGTGAGAAGTCAAGAGAACGACAACCCGGAGCAACGGCACATGATGACCTGCAAGTCTGAATTCTACCACGATGAAATGAGGAGGTTTGTATCTGCTGGCTTCTCTTCCACATCCAAGAACAGTATTAGTGATTCATTTTCTGATGAAGGACGCTACTCAAGTCAGTAAGTGCCTTGTAATTCATTTTAGCTTCTAACGAAAGGCTATCTGTTGTTTTTATCGTCTTGTCTGTAAGTCGGGAGGTCTTGACCTGAAGGTTTTTAAATATTAGTTTATTGGTGGTTTATATTCTTTTCATGAATTATGATATTTTTCAGTAAAGCAACGCGCTTTCATACGTATGTGAAATATTTTTACATTAACCTTTTAGAAAAAAATTCTGGGTTCCTACGGGTCCTTAAAGTTCATAAAAATCCTTAAAATGTGTTTTAAATTTTTTTCTTAATTGTCCGTAATTTTTAGGGAAAACTTCTAAAATCAATAAAAATCCTTAGAAATTAACTTGTGGTGTTCATTTCATTTCATTTTCCCCACTCTTCCAAGAAATAGTTTTGTAGGAAAATGTGTGTGCAGGTGACCCATATGGCCATGAGCTCTGTTCTTAGTGTTCTGTTTAGTCGAAAATAAATTTAAGTTTTATATTTTCTAAATTTAAATTGTTCTTAGTGTACTTTATTTGAGAATGAATTCAAGTTTTTTCATTGTCCTACCTCTTGGTAGGACAATGAAAATTTGACATACAGTATATCAAATAAAGGGTTAAAGTGATTGCCTCTAAAAATAAAGATGTCCCCTTCCTTTGGCAGCAATGATTTGAACACCAGCTTAGTGATATGTGGCTTTCAGACCGCATATTGTTGAGCAGGCATTAAATCCACCATGAATCCCCTACTGAATGGAGAAAAAAAGTCCTCTAAAAATGGCTAAATTAGCTCTCAAAAGTCCTTAAAAGGACCATAAAGAAAAAGCAAGTGGAAGAGTGAAAACCCTGTACTTTCTTTGCAAAAAATGGTCGCAAAAAGGCTCCAGCCCTCTGCGCAGTAAAAAAAGAAGTTTTGTCCCTGCAATACACTTTAAGGTAGTCCATCCATCCATTTTCCGAACCGCTTGATCCTCACTAGGGTCACAGGGCGTGCTGGAGCCTATCCCAGCCGTCTTCGGGCAGTAGGCAGGGAACACCCTGAATCAGTTGCCAGCCAATCGCAGGGCACACAGAGACGAACAACCATCCAGGCCCACACTCACACCTAGGGACAATTTAGCATGCCATGCATGTTTTTGGAATGTGGGAGGAAACCGGAGCACCCGGAGAAAACCCACGCAGGCCCGGTGAGAACATGCAAACTCCACACAGGGAGGCCGGAGCTGGAATCGAACCCGGTACCTCTGCACTGTGAAGCCGACGTGCTAACCACTGGACTACCGGGCCGCACTTTAAGGTAGTGCGGAACAAAATTAGGTTTGCAGCGGTTCGATCCCTTGTATAATCATGTACAATGATACATCCAGCCATCCAGCCATGCATCTTTTGAAGCCACTGAAATATAGTTTCAGCATTCTTGGGTCCGTTGAAAGGCGATATATTAATATTTCTTCTTGTGAATAAAAATACAGCTGGATCCCGGTGGGGGCGCTGGTGGGTAAGATGAGTGTTGCTGTGATTTCACCAGAGAAAAGAAGCATCTGTGTTCCTCTGCGAGTGACACACTCTGCTCCCTTGCTGTTACGTCATCACTTCTGTAATTTGTGATGTTTTGTAAAGCTTGCCACACTGCCCGTGATCGATGGCACTTGAGTCGCCTCTTGTTCTTGTTCATGTCCCCGTGGTGCCATTTCATTTTTCTTTGTCGGATTAATACCGTCTTCACTCTGTCCCATGGTGCATTTAATGCCTTGGAAATTCTTGTGTAATCTTGTCCTTACTGATTCCATTGAACAATGAGATCCTTGAGATGTTGCGTAAGCTCTCTGGATCTGGATCATGGCTAGTGCTGTAAGATGTGACAACAAAATGTCAGAAAAAAACCCAACTACAAGAGCAGCTGGACTTGATTGTCACCAGTGTGATGATGTGGTTTTGTGCAGGTGGATGTTCCTAGATGACCAAAACTTGTGTATCCAGACCAGCTCATCATTCGTGTACGGTGCTGTTCCCATCGGAGGCAGCATCTATGTGGTTGGAGACTTGGATACCGGTCAGTGGAACGCAAACACGATGAACTGGATGCCTGGAAGCAACTTTGAGATTAATCATCTGCGCGCGTTACCTGTTGTGGCCACACAGGTACCAGTTTTGACTACATCCGCGAGTTCCGTCGCAGCACGGGGACCTGGCATCGTACCAAGCCCATGTTACCCAGCGACCTCTCCAAAACAACCTGCGCTGCACTTCGGATCGCCAACTGTCGTCTGTTCCGCCTTCAGTTGAGCCAAGGCATGTTTCGAATCAGAGTCTAAATTGAGGAAGAGCAAATGGGCTGCAGCTGTATGTCTCACTCTGACTTTTGCACACTTGTAACATCCAACCGCATACGACATGCTCGGGTTAAGAGAATTGATAAACACTGAAGTAATGTTGTGGTTGTTTTAGGGAGACTTTTATTTTAGATTTTTTTTTTTTTTGCTGTGTACTGTATATGCTGCCTAACCTTTTGTGGGATGAATTTATAAATGAAAAATATTTACTTTTTTGGTTGATGTGATATGGAACTATTTGACCATTCGATTTTGTTATTTTTTTTAACAGCTTGAAATGGATCCTTGCTTTTATTGTATTTATTTTTCCTGGAGGTCTACTGCTAAATGGAAGAAATAGCAGTCGGGATTTTTTACGGGGAAAGGATCTGACAGGATCATACATACATATCTTTTTTTTCACACTGGTTTTATGGGCCATTGATCATTGATTTCATCCTTTGGACGTCTGGAAGACTGGAGAAAAGACAAAATTGGTTACAAAGACACAAATTTGTCAACGTGGGGGAATTCCTGATTACGGGAACAATGTTTGACCTGTAGTTTTTTTTGCACTTCTGAGTGGAACCATCATTTTCAGAACATTGTTAAATGCTAAATGCTTTCCTCAGAACTTGTGTTTTCTGCAATGTTAGCTGCTCTTTGTCTCAGTCGTTTGGGCAAATCTTTTGAATTGGCTCCAGTCGGAAATACGTGAATGCAACATGTTCACTGTGAGCAAAAAGGAATCTTTTGGGACATTTCTGAGCCATCACCTGGCATCTTTCATTCGAAAAAAAAAATACTAAGTGGAAAAAGCTAGTTCTGGTTAGCGCAGTGGGCTATTTGTTAACATGTCTCCCCCGGTTGAAAGGTTCCATGTTTGAATCGTGTTGCCAGTCTTCCTTTGCATCTTCTCACCATGCTTGTGTGTTTTTGTTTTTGTCAATGAATACATCTCGTAGCCCTGATGGAACCAAATTAGACTTTACCAAAAGTGCATTGTGAGTTGTTGGTCTGGAATTTTTTTGTTTGTTTGGGGGGCGGGGGCCTTGGTGTGACCTCTGACCCGCTATTCCACTTGGTACAATCGTACCCCGTTGCTGTTACTGTCTGATCTCATGTCACAGTCACGCATGTAAAAAGTGGACTCACTCTCGGTAAGAGTGTACGCTGCAATGGAAACGTGATATCGTATAAAAGGACGACGGTACTCCCACCCCGAGAGACATCAAAGAGGTAAATGGCAAGAGTTGTGTCATTTAAAACTTTTTCATTCTGGTGAACAACAGGCCCGGTAGTCCAGCGGTTAGCACGTCGGCTTCACAGTGCAGAGGTACCGGGTTCGATTCCAGCTCCGGCCTCCCTGTGTGGAGTTTGCATGTTCTCCCCGGGCCTGCGTGGGTTTTCTCCGGGTGCTCCGGTTTCCTCCCACATTCCAAAAACATGCGTGGCAGGCTGATTGAACACTCTAAATTGTCCCTAGGTGTGGGTGTGAGTGTGAGCGTGGATGGTTGTTCGTCTCTGTGTGCCCTGCGATTGGCTGGCAACCGATTCAGGGTGTCCCCTGCCTACTGCCCGGAGACGGCTGGGATAGGCTCCAGCAGCCCCCGCGACCCTCGTGAGGATTGAGCGGTTCGGAAGATGAATCATTCTGGTGAACATTAGCAGTATTGTACAAACCAGGCGGGTAGGAACCACCTTATGTTGTATTCATCGTAAATCTCCTTTTTGCTGTCATGTTTCCACTTTTCTGAACCATAGATTCCTGTTTATTGCCAGATTTATACTCCTGATTCCTCAACTCGCCAACCGATATAAATTTGGATTACCGCTTGAGTGAAAGTCGTGCGTCAAACTTAATTCCGGATTACATCACTTACTACATTTTAGTGCCATAATTTGAAGCAGTTAACTCCCTTTGGAGACATTGCGGCCCTTTTTTACTACATTTGCAGTGTACGCCCTTGAGAATGCACTAAAAAAAATTATTTCCCAAGAAATTTTAAGTGCGGCTAAGCTCGGGGGGGGGGGGGGGGGTATTTTTATAACCTTCACGAGTGCGCTTCTAGTAAAGCCATTCAGCAAGTCCTTTCATACGCTCTTCAACGTTGATGGTTCCTTCTGTTAATGATTCATTTCCTCTATTAATGTTGAGAACAACATGACGTGTGTTGGTTAGAATTATGACTGGTGAACAGGGAACACTTTGTAAGAGCTTGTTAACAGTCCTGTCTCACCTGCTGTGTTGAATGCAGTGGCTTACTGTACTGTTCTCCTATATCGGCACATAATTATACGGCACGATAGTAGAAATCGAATCTAATAATGATCTTTTAATCTGCAGAAAAATATTTGGCTGTTCAACATGTATGAACGAGTATGTTTTGTAAATTATGGCCTGTGGTTGATGTCAAGGGAATTAAAGCACCAAAAAGACTTTAAAAATTGGAATCCCTGCTATCTTTGAGTCTTTTTGAATGACTTTGTATCTATGGATCATTGTTTGCCTTATCATGCTACCTCTCAGATGCAAAGTGACACACATACACGTCAGATTATATCACTCAGTGGTTTTTACAATGCAAATTGCTCGTTCCCACCAGGCTGATGGTGGAGTTGCTTCCCCGAATGTTAGCCTTTATTAGTCTTTCTCAATCTAAAAATATCAACGTTGTATGGAATACGTTTTTGGTCCCCATCTTTTAATGAAAGAAGACGTCACAGCGGTCACAGAAATAATAAATTGAGCGGAAATTGCTTTGGAACAGCTGTGGTTCAACAGAATTAATTGGGGGAAAAAAACCCCAAACAAACTCATGAAACAGGCATGGATACAAAAAATTGGTACCTCTCGAAAAGATTGAAAATAATTCAACCAAAGGGACATGTTCAACCATGGTGTGTCCTCCAATTGGCGTCACGGCTGTCTTCAAAATTGTTATCAGTCAGTCAGGGTGACGAGTAATCACTGTGCTGTTTGAGGTGTACGACACTAAACATGGACCATGGAAGAAGTGAAGGAGTCAGTTGTCTCACAAGATTATCAAAGAAATTACAGACAAGCCCGTTAAAAGTAAAGCCCAGCCCAGCTGACTTCGGGCGGTAGGGAGACTACACCCTGAACTGGTCGCCAGTCAGTCAGTAGCAGGGCATATTTCGAGATGAACATGTACATAGTATTTATGAAGTCAGTTGTTTTTTTTGTGTCCATTTGGGTTTAATAAGTCAATGTTAAAGTCACCACATATTATTCGTGTTTTCTTATCGTTGTAGTAACTGAGCATATCTGTTAGTTTTTTATTGAATGTGTCAATACATGATCCTGGTGTCCTATAGATTAAGAAAAGATTAAGAAAACCTTTATTAGTCTCGCAATGGAGAAATTCCAGGTTCACAGCAGCAAAGTTATGAAAGGAATAAGTAGAACAACAAAAAAATAGGAGCTGCCGGAAAGGCAGCCACTCTCGCGGCGCCATTTTGAAGTCAAAAATAACAAAAATAACACAAGACAACACATAGGACAGACAGTCGTGCAATCTTCACCACTTTTCTGCATACACTTTGTTGTCTGAAGCAGTTATAGATGAAAGAGGAGAGGATCAAAGGATCAAAAGATGCAACTTATGATGATATTTGATGCCTTTTTATTATGTATTCCAATGGTTAGACATTCCATTAGGTTTTCTATTGTGTTTGTCAATCCCTTGATTTTACTGCATTTAAGTGCTTTGTCTACATATATTGCAACCCCCCCCCCCTCCTTTTTTGTTTTCCCTATTAGTTGCAAACATTTCATAACCTTCTATTTCCATTTCAGTTGTTTTATCTTTTTCTGGGCATCAAGTCTGGATTTGGTTGGACAACTGTCACGGTGTGGTTGGAGCCACCCAATCTTAATGCAATTGAGAAGCTGACTTGCAATGGGCCAGAGCTCGGGCCGCATCAGTCTGATCAGAAGGACACCAGAAACAAGAGAAAAATGAATGCGGGCACTTGAAAGGGAAAGCTTTGAATGACTTGGATGCAGGTTTGGAACGACATGACCTGGACACAAATGTAGATGATGATGAAACAAATGCAGAACAATGTGACAATTAGACATGTAGCAAAGAGATGTCGAGACGGGGTGGAACGATTTGTGGAAATGGTTACAGAAATTGTGACGGGACGTTTTATTTGTGTCTCTTTGTTGGCCAACTCACAGAGTTCCTGGATCAAAGCCATCCTGTCAAGGGTTAGTGAGTAATGTTTCTCTGAATATGAGTTTTGACCTACTGTTGATATGCTTGAGATGCTGGTGAGTTTTTCGATTTTGTATTTGTGTGGTTGACTGATTGTCCCATCCAATGTACTACTGAAAGAACATTGGCGACTGTCGCTCTCCCACCCCCCACCCTCACTTTGCTCTAGCAGTGGCGTAGTTGGAGCTTGCTCTTCCTCCAAATTTTGGCCTGCAACACAGGGCGTGACCAGAAAAACGAATGCAGAACTTCATTGTTGGCGTTATTACATTTTCATATTTTGCTTCCTCCGTTTGATACGTATGTTTTCGGTTGGAACGATA
The DNA here is from genome assembly GCF_025434085.1 of Hippocampus zosterae. NCBI lineage: Eukaryota > Metazoa > Chordata > Actinopteri > Syngnathiformes > Syngnathidae > Hippocampus > Hippocampus zosterae. The sequence goes on along the minus strand of NC_067453.1, from coordinate 28,162,039 downwards.
ATAGGGATGTTCACACGGCAAGATTTGGTCCGGTGCTACGCCGGGGCTGCCCCAGTAGTTCACACGTGCAAATTAGCTCCGACGTAGCCCCGGAAAAAGGCTTACACCGGACCAAATTTGATCCACCTCAGGGAGGTGGTTTAAAAATTTGCTCCGGAGCAAATGCTCGTTTGCGAAGCAGCACCGATGTAAATTTGCACGTGTGAACGCAACTGGGTTAAATTTGCTCCAGAGCAAATGCTTGTGAAGAGTAAGTACGGCGAGAATGCGTTGCTTTCTTGCTCTGTCGGACTTCCGTGATGTGTTTGTTTAATAACGACACAAGACTTGGCTGGTAACATCGTTCCTTTTGTAGGAGACTGGACTGTCTCAGAGTTGTTTGTTCCTTTGTTGTTTGTTCACAATCCCCCGCACCCCAAATAATTTATTTTGTGATTTCCTCTCTTGATTTTCAGTTTGCCGCATTACGTGTTTCCTTTTCTGAGTGTCATTGAAGTCATGTTGATTTATGTTTTCTTGGGCGGTCACTCTCGAGCAGAAGGCACTGAGACCAAGAAGGACGTGCCTGTCCAGTAGTCGCTTGAGTTGTGTATACGTTTTAAAAAGAACCAACAGGACAGCTCATTTGTTTTCTGTCGTTTTGCTCCGCTGCAGAAACTGCCGTGTGAACGCAAGTGGGGCTGCGTCGACGCTGTGCCGATGCTGTCACGCTCAGCGGCTTTGTACGTGTGAACGCTCCACACAATTTGCTGCGGTGCAAAATATATCGCAACAAAATACATCGCTGCAGCGCCGGAGCAAAAATGTGCCGTGTGAACAGCCCTAATGAAGGAATACAATTGTTTTTAATGCACGACTTCTATTTTTGTATTTAAACTTCACTGGTTTTCATTCGAAACGAAACGATTAAGAGAAGAAATGTGGCGGATGGAGAAGCCGAAAAAAAAGGTAGGAGGCGGAGGACGACGAGGAGGACTAAGCAGCCTTCGGTAGACAGTGGAGCGCAAAAAGACGCTAGAGAAAGCTCATCCGTTCGCCTCCCCATTGACGTCAGTCCAATATCACGTGATCCGGCGGCGACCAATCGGCGCGGCGCTGCTGGAGAGAGCTGGCTTGGTTTACAACAAGATAGGGGGAAATACGGAATAAAAGGAAAACGAGCCAGCGAGCTTGTAATGAGCACAAAATCCCCGAGAGGAAGCGACACCCGCCGCAATTGGAACTTTCTTCCCCTTTCGTCCTTCTCCCCGCGTTCTTTCTGTCGCTGGATTATTCGTTTTGGCTCGCCAGCGGACGGAATGGATAAGGCCATGGCCCTAACATACTGAATCGCTCTTTGGCAGCGGAGGGGAGTCGAGAGACGCGGCACCGCGGACACATTTCATGGGGCATTGTGCGGGGGAGTAAAATGGTGGATTGTTTACAGTGTGTCATCCAAACCTTCCCCCGTGTGGATACCCTGCCATAAAAGTGCTCGGCCTCGTCTCTCTCCGGTTATTCGTCGTGTTCGAGCACCACTAGGTAGGTAGGTACCCCCCCTCCCCCAGCGCGATCAGACACTGCTCATTTTTCATATACATGTAGAGGTGTCTTGCCGTTTGGGGGTGTCTTGTGTCAAGCGATCTCGCTCCTCTCCTCATTTCGGGAAACACCGCTGGGTTACTGGATTATGGATTTCAACAGCGCCGGCGGAGGCAACGAGCTGCACAACAACCAGTTTTATCAGTGCGAGGAGAGCAAACCTTTACTGGGGGACATGTCGGAGGGGAATAATAACGCCAAAGTTGCCGCGGGGCCGTGTAAGAGGAGCCTGCAACACTGCAGCAGCAGCGGGATGCGCTACAAGCTGCTCCACGAGGGCGACATCCAGGTGTGCGTGGTGAAACACCCTCGCACCTTCCTCAGTAAGATCCTCACCTCCAAGTTCCTGCGCAGATGGGAACCGCATCACCTCACGCTCACGGACAGCAGCCTGACCTCGGCCACCGTGAGAATCTTCATTTTCTTCCCCGCGTGTGTGTGTGTGTGTCATTATAAAAATGCTCGTTGCTGCGTCTGGCATTCCACAGGCAGCGTTGGTGTTTGTCTTTTCTTGTCTGGACGCAGCAGACGAGCGCCAAGATTGTGCACAATCTGTTTGACGCAGTTGGCGAGAAAGCAGTGTGTGTCAGCATGTTGATAGCAGTGACATTGTTGTTTGACAGGAGCCTTCGTCAGCCCAACCTTCTGGTGTTAAACGTACATTGCCCATTCCTGTAGCCCACAGGTATTAAACTTTTCAAACCCGGCTGCATAGTACAATGTTGCCATGGCAACCTTTGAGCAGTGTTTTTCCTATAGGTTGCTGCCATTTCCTTTGTGGTCTGTGGGGTAGATGAGTGGCACATCCGCCTCACAATTCTGAGGTTGGGGGGGGGGGGTCAAAACAGAATTGGAAACAGTGCTCTGGCCTGTATTATTATTATATATATATATTTTTATTGTGGGCATTTTGTATGTTTGCGGATTTTCTTGGCATAGTCCTGCTTCAACCCCCCCCCGCCCCTACCACCTCCAAACACAAGTATGTGAGGTTGATTGGAGACTCGTAAATTGTCCTTTGGTGTTTGTCTGTACACGCTCTGCAATTGGCCGTTGACCAGGTCATGGCCAAAGTCAAATGGGGACTGCAGCTCCTCTAACAAATGAGGATACACAGAAAGGAAGACGGGTTGATGGTTCCTTCATATGAAACCACCAAGCTAACTTAAAGTAGTTATTATACCACTGACAGAGTTTCATTAATACCTCTATTGGACATTGTAAGACATTGGCGAGCATTGTGAAGAGATGTAAATGATATGCAAGTTAGGCATGTCTACTCCCTGTCATTCATTTCCATAACCACATATCTTGTTCAGGGAAACCGGTGCCGATGCCACACTGACGAGTGACCATTATGGCCACAATTAAAATGCAGAACTGTAGTGAGTTTGAATGTCCATGAAAAATAATATCATTGAAAGTCCCTGTGACATTATACAAAGTTTGAACATCAACACTGCATTTAAATGTAGAGAAAAAAGTGAAATAAAACTGAACTGTCCAAGAGCAGTAATTCTTCCAGGTACCACGAGTGCTGCACCACTTGTGCTATGAGTGACACACTTTGAGAATCATAAGTTTGTCCTCATAAGTGTTGCAGGTAGCCTGAGGCTCGTCCGTCCCAGTTGACTTTGGGGTTGAGTACGCCCTGGAATGGTTGCCAGTCAATCGCAGGGCACACGTTAAGGTTGGCCTTAAAATAGTCTCCTCCGCTTCCCAACCCAACAAACAAACAAAAAAAAATCATATTTCCAACTTCAATCGTCCCTAAGTCGATTCATCCCCTCTGTTGCAAAATATAAAGGGCACTGACTACGTTTCTACACAGTCAATATTTGGATTAAAATCAAAGTTTCGGTTTCGGAATAACCTATTCACATGCCTGAGTGGACAGTTACTCTTGTATACATGGTAATTGTGTTCAACTGGAAAACCGAGATCTAAAGCGCAATGTATGGATATCGTCATGACGCAAATAGAAGTCATATTCGCTCATTACTTTCTACCGTCAAGAAAACAGATTATAGTCATATATACAGATTTATTCAGGTGGCACACCAGAATAAAGCAGTCAGTTTCCTCCTGGCTCCAAAAGTGTGCTGGGTCTGAGTGTCGCCGTCTTTGTTCATCTCAACTTGTGTATTTCCGGTGACTTGCGCGGCAGACGAACTGACTTATAGTTGCGTGTGTGTGTGTGTGTATATACATTGTGTGTATTGTGGCCAAAGAGACAGAAAATTACATTAAAATACCACAGAGAAATCAATGCGTTGAAATTTGGTTCACTGCACATGGCAACGTAAGATGGCCGCCAGTGGCATCACTCCTCGAGGAAGGGCCATCGCCGCACGGACAAGTGCTTACTAGATTCAGAACAAGATTCCTTGCGGCTAGAGCGTGCACAGATCACAAGCCGATGTTCGCCTCAAAGGCGGTATCACAATTGTGTTTCTATGACCAAATATTCAGGTTAGAAAAGGGGAATTTGCGTTTAAAAAAAAATCAAATCTGTGCATATATCGGGTTTTTGGACATGTTTGCGTGGCATTCCAAGAGCCGAATATTGCCAATATTTACTAATTTAATTTCATTCTACAGTAATTTGACTACAATGCTGTGTGTAAAAATGACTAGTCTTTACCTTCGTGTTTCATCTGTGTGTGTGTGTGTGTGTGTGTGTGAGCGAGCGAGCGAGAGAGTGTATTTATACGCATTTTATATATATATATATATATATATATATATATATATATATATATATATATATATATTGATATAGATACGTATATACAGTCAAACCTCGGTTTTCGACCAAAGATTTTGAGTTTTTTTATGCCTCGGATTACAACCGAAACTCGGTTCTCGACCAAACTGAGCGCACTTGAATGCACCACTTGACTCCTCTCGCCTTCCTTACACGAGGAAGTGACGCTTCCTTGTGTAAAGTTCCATTGTGAGCAGAAGTGTCCAATAAAGATTTTATTTTTTTTGAAGGGTGTGGTTTCGGTTTTAGAACAGCCTTCTGGAACAGATTATGGTCAAGAACCAAGGTATGACTATTTATATACAATGTATATATATATATATATATATATATATATATATATATATATATATATATATATATATACTGTATATATTTTTTAAAAATGCTCGTCTCACCACTTGGGTGGTGTCCGTCCCTCATTCAGCTCGGGTCCTCTACCAGAGGCCAGGAAGCTTGAGGGTCCAGACTGACAAGATGGTAATGGCGAACCAACCAGATATCGTGATCATAGAAAAAGGGCAGAGGAAAGCCGTTGTAGTGGATGTAGCGTGATGGAAACATCAGAAAGAAGGAACACGAGAAACTCGAGAAATACCAAGGGCTCAGAGAGGAGCTGGAGAGAGCCTGGAAGGTAAAGGTGACAGTCGTGCCTGTGGTGGTCGGAGCACTCGGGGCAGTGACCCCCAAACTAGATGAGTGGTTGCAACAGGTCCCGGGAACAACATCGGACATATCAGTCGAGAAATGTGCAGTGCTCGGAACAGCAAGGATACTGCGCAGAACCCTCAAGCTTCCTGGCCTCTGGTAGAGGACCCGAGCTGAATGAGGGACGGACACCACCCAATTTCTTTCCCTTTTTTCTTTCTACACTAACTATATGAAGTGTCAAATAAGTGTGTGCTCATACTTATGCACTATTGGAATAAAAATAAAGAGTACACATACGATTGTGAGTGCGTGTGCACATACGTTTGTGTGTGTGTATGTTTGTGTGTGTTTACATCTGAGATCAAATTTGCTACAATGAAAAACCCCCTGTTGTGAAACATTTCTTGCCGCAAACATGATTTCGTTGTAGAGGAGTTTCACTATAGTTAGCACTAAGGAAAATACCATTGACCCGAAAAAAAAGATAGCACGTTAGTCATGGCACTCGTATCCCTCAAAACAACGGGTATTCTTACACAAACGCTGCAGGGACGTCCACAGACAAGCAACCCAACAATATTCACAAGCTCTTCCTACTCTGCAGAAAACAAGTTGTATTCACAAACTCAATCCCAACACTCTTGTACTCCTTAACAAGGGTGTGTTTCAATGCAAGGACACACTGGCTTTAACCCTCGTAGTCCACCGCTTGCGATAAATGTAAAATTATGTCTTTGAATCAAAGGCAAAGACATTCGGAAAAACACGAGAGAGCTGAAACGTATGGGGGGGTTTTAAATGGCCTAAATTTCATGACGTCAACGGCTGATAATTCTCAGGCATTGCAGCAATAATAAAAAAGGTTTTGATTCCGTAATCTTTACAATTTACATATTTTGCACCATAGAGACCCATTATAATTTATATTTTTGAATGCATCGTAAACCTAATGTGTAAACATGCATTTCACACGATTTTTACGTCAATCGCTTTGTTTTCGCTTGGACAGACGTATGCATGCCACATTGTTGGGTTGAGGTCATTTCAATTGTGCAACTTTTAGGTGGCGCCAGAGGATCGCAAATGAGTTTGCCTTTTTGCAGGAGGCTTCAAACCAATGCATTTTACATGAACACGTCCGGTCGGGATTGTTAATAGGGCTTGGTTGGGACCTCCAGACACCATTTTTTTTCCTTTTGCAAAAAATAAAGAGAAAGAAAAGAAAATGTTTGTGCTTTCAATCGTTTTGTATCCATTCTAAAATTGAGTGCACTAGAAAAGCTTATTTTTGTGGTATTTTATTCTGTTTGCTGATTATTGCCATTGTTTGAAGAAAAAATTAATAAGATACTGGATATATTTTTTACGTTCTCTTTGAAAAAGTATCAAAACACATGTTGCTAACGTGACCGATACTAAATGTTGGTAACGTGGCAACCCTTTGATATACTGTTTATACAAAATACAATAATAATCCAAACAAATCTGCATCTGCATTACAAGATATCCAATTACACAGGTACCTCTACTTACGAACGTCTCTTCATACGAAATGTTCAAGTTACGAAAGGCCTCAACAGGAAAATGTTGCTTCTTGTTTACAAAAGACATTTCAAGATATGAAAGGTGAAAGAAAATACAGTATGGGCTGCTACTCGTAGCTCTAAGTTTCCCGAATGCAACATACTTATAGCTGCTCTACCATTAGCTGCTACTGAGCATCATCCTGCTACTGGCATCATCCACCATTGGCTAAGAGGGACCTCTACAGTATGTGTCTATGACTGACGATAGATGCATCGACAGATCTGTGTTTATGCAGTGTCCTCGTCATTCGCCTCTCGGGCCATGAGGCATTTACGTAAAAATGAATCACCCAGAAAAAGTGTTCACCAGTTGGGCGATCGCTCACTCTGCTGACATACTCAACGTCTCATGAGATGAAAACATCTCACCGAAAATTACGCACACTTTGCGTGTCGGTCCTTAATTACGGCATTGACATCTCTGGAGGAGGTGGGCAACAGAAGGATGCTAACTAAGCTAAAAGCTATGATGGCCAGTCCCTCCCACGCCCTCCAGCCCGCCCTGACAGCACTTGGTAGCTCCTTCAGCCAGAGACTGTTACACCCGCGCTGCAAGAAGGAGAGATACTCGTTCCTACCGACTGCTGTCAGGCTGATGAATAAAAAATAACAATCATAATAATAATAATAATTAAATTATGTGAAGGAAAATTGTAAATAGTACTGCGATTTATCCATTTTGTGTTCATATTGTATTTAATTGAAAGATGTTTGTTGTTTTTTTTTTCTCCTTTCTTCTTTCTACATACATTCTTGCTGCTGGAGGCTGTAAATTTCCCCAGTGTGGGACGAATAAAGGATATCTTATCTTATCTTCCTAGTCTGAAGCCCAATGATGAATCAAGTCGCAGACTTTACAATTAGAAAATCACATTTGATCATGGTCACACTTTTACCGCAAATGCTATTACGGTGATCGTTTAGCCATACTACAAAATAATATTATGTTTTTTTTTTTTTTTACAGTTGATTAACTAAATGTAGTCAAATGCACCCACACCCACAACTCAGTCGAAAGTCAAGAGGGCTAAACACATAAATTCTGGTGGTTAACATGAATCGCTGATGGAAGAAAACAAACTTTCGAGGAAATATTGTACTGTATATTTGTTCATGTGAAGCATGTTTAGGACCATAAACTTGAAAATTCTGTTTGAGGCACATTTTCCAGTACTTGCAGGACCGGATAACTACTGCTGTACCGGTTTTCTTTTGTTGTCCTTCTAATTTCAGTACTTTTTTTCCCAGTAGTTTTGTCTAAAATTATATATTTAAAAAAAACTCAATTGATCAAGTTATTGGATGATAATAATAATAATAATAATACATTTTATTTATAAGCGCCTTTCACATCACTCAAAGACACTTTACAATCAAGAGCAAACAATAAAACCACAGATAAAATTATGGATTTAAGTTGAATACGCAAATTTGAATAGGTGGGTTTTGAGCTGGAATTTGAATGTGGGAAAGAGAGTCAATATTACGGATGATGGTGGGAGTGAGTTTCAGAGTTTGGGGGCAGAGCGGCTGAAAGCTCTGCACCCCATTGTGCTGAGGCGGGCAGGTGGTACACAGAGGTGGAGGGAGGATGAGGACCTGAGGGAATGGAAATTTGAAGCAGATCAGTCAGATAGGCGGGGGCAAGGTTATGGATGCCTTTGAATGTATAGAGAAGTATTTTAAAGTTGATTCTAAGTTTGACAGGGAGCCGATGGAGCTCTTAGAGGATGGGGGTGATGTGATGAAAGGAGGGGGTTCTCGTGATGATCTGGGCTGAGGAATTCTGAACAAGTTGAAGTTTATGGAGGAATTTGTGATGGATACCGAAAAAAAGTGAATTGCAAAAGTCGATACGGGAGGTGATGAGACTGTGGACAAGGATAGCAGTGGTGTGAGGGGTGAGAGAGGGACGAAGATGATTGATATTGCGTAGGTGTTTTGTTATTGATGTGGGAGTGGAAAGATGGTGAGCTATCGAGAATGACACCCAGGCTCTTAACCTGAAGGGGGAGGAGACACAGTAGAGCTATCGATAGTGAGGGAAAAACTGTCGACTTTGTGTAGGGTGGATTTGGTACAGACTAGGGGGAGTTCTGTTTTATTGCTCTTAAGCTTGAGGAAGTTATGGGTGAACCAAGATTTGATTTCTGAGAGACACTGTGAGAGGGAGGAGGGTGGGAGGGAGTTGTCGGGTTTGCTGGAGAGGTAGAGCTGGGTGTTATCCGCGAAGCAGTGAAAGTGTATACCAAAATTGTGGAAAATATTGCCAAGGGGGAGAAGGTAGATGATGAAGAGGATGGGTCCCAGGACAGAACCCTGGGATACACCAGAAGAGACGGGGAGGGATTGTGAAGTGAAGGAATTGAGTTGTATGAACTGAGAGCGACCAGTGTGATAAGAGTGAAACCAGTGTAGGGGGTTGTGGGTGATACCTATGGTGGAGAGTCTATTAAGGAGGATGGGGTCAGAGATGGTGTCGAAAGCTGCACTCAGGTCGAGGAGGATGAGGATGGAGAGTCTGCTGCCACGAGAAGGTCATTCGTGATTTTTATGAGGGCTGTTTCTGTACTGTGGCGGGGACGGAAACCAGACTGGAATTGTTCATAGAGACTGTTGTAGGTGAGGTTGGAGTGAAGCAGGAATTTTGGAGATGAAAGGAAGGTGAGAAACGGGGCGTAGGTTATTGAAATCATTGTAATCTGAACCAGGTTTTTTTTTCAGGATTGGGGTGACAGCTGCAGTTTTGAAGGGGATAGGAACAATTCCAGTGGACAGATAGGAATGAATAATGGCTGAAATGAAGGGAAGCAGAGAGGGTGAGCAGAATTCGACCAGGACTGTGGGGAGAGGATCCAGCTGACAGGAAGAAGTCTTGGATTTGATAATGAGGTCTGAGATTATTGAGGGATGGGGGATTTCAAAAGAGGATAACAGTTGACAAGAGTGACCGAAGGAGGGGAGGGGTACTGAGGAGCCCAGGTGCTTGTGGATTTTATTGAGTTTTTCATTGAAAAATAGGAGCAGAGCGTTGCAGGCGTCAGATGATTAAAAGTGTGTGTGTGTGTGTGTGTGTGTGTTTGGGGGGGAGGGGGGGAGGGTCTAGGGAGACAGGGGGTTGAATGATTTTGTTCCAGAGAGAAAAGAGAGTCTTCGTATTTCCAGTGTTGGAGCAGATGGATCACATTTGGTTACTCTTGGAATCATCTAAATGTGGGCATGTGAAATGACGATGCATGAAAAATTAGGAACTTGTGAGTGAAGTTTTTAGAAGTGCTCATTGTTCTAATTTCAACACTTTTTTTTCATCTGGTCAGATGTTTAAAATTACTGAATGGTTTTCACTGTGGATATTGGAAGCGCTAAGAATTTTCTGAAGTGAATGATTCAAGAACTGAACATTGTTGGCTTACAGGCTCTCTTGACAGAAGCAACCATAGCAAAACCTCAGACCACAGTCAACAAACACACAGCTCAGAAACTGTTTTCTTGTTTTTAGGTCTTGCAGGTCACCAGCGTGTTTTCTTCCATGTTCACAAGCAGCAGTTTATTTCCTCATCTAATGCAGAAGTATCATTCGGGGAAGTGACACATAAATGCCACACGGACGTCATATTGAGGAGTGCAGCAGCCACGCGCGTACCAATGTATAATCAAGTCTCGAAACATATCCTAACTCAACTCATCGTAACGTCACGTCCTGAACATTGTGTGCCTCATTGTGAGTGTCTAAACAATTTGAGACCATACTATGAAAATATCAGGTCGAGAGAGTTGCACTTGTGATTAATTGTAAATATGAAAACAAGGCAGCCAAGGTGTGGAATCATTATACTTGCTTGAGAACAGGAACGGGAAGAACGTTACCCATGAGGAAGATTCCGGGTTTTTGTGTGTGTTTGTGTGTGTGTGTTGCAAAACACAGTGGCTGCAGAACAGCCCGTGTTTGATGTGTCAATACATGTGACATACAGTATATCACCTCAATTCAATGAATACTCAAAAAAAAATATGTACAATATATATATATATATATATGTATAAAAGCAGTTGTCGAACATGTTCGAGATTACATTTCATGAAAAATGTCAAGGTCATGTGAGCCACAAGGTCAGTTTCAAGTTAAAAATCAAGGTCAAGTTTGTAAAAAATCTAAAATTTCCCCAGTGTGGGACAAATAAAGGTGATCTTATCTTAAAATATGCATCAATCTGAATGAACATTGTATATTTGGAATCAATGTTGGATTCCTTTTCCAACAATACCTTGTTTGTGGAAATTGACCCAGTAGTTGCACAGGTAAAGGTTCAAGAACCAGCTTTTGTTTATCCCTAATCGTTTTTCTTTCGACCCACATGGGAAAGTGCTTGGAAGTGCTCTCTCCCTCGCAAACTAAGTCTTGCTCCTCACACCGCGGTGTATTCAAGGTCCATCGGAAACATCAGTATCACTAATAAACATCACCTTAACAGAAACTCAAAATAAAATAATGATCTTAACAAATCTGGGTTACTATCACGTGATTTTAATCATTCAATTGCTATTACATGCTTTTGCATTAATAAAGGCGGTGAGTAGCCGTTGATATGTTTATTGACATACTGTACATAGTACACACACGTTTAATCATGTTAACGGTGACAGGTTTACTTGTGGCCCATGATATGTAGCCAGGACTGAAGTATTGTGGACACATCTGTGTTTCTGATGGCCAAAGTATTTCACAGTAATTGATATATTAATGATTACCGGTAAATTAATCTTTGCAGTGTGAGAGAGGAAAAAATCCTCTGATATTGTGGTATGCTGTATTCATGACGCCATATGAGTACACCATATTTTGATCCATTTATTTTGTTGAATAAACCTGGAGTACACAGCTGCTGGTGTAGTTATGTTCATTGTCAGTGCATAGTTTTCAAACATTTACCCTTTAAATATTATACTTTTGAATATCAGAATTCTTGAAGATGAATATCAGTCAAAATGGAAAAATTGGTTCCCATGGTGAACATTTATGGAAACCAAAATTAGTTATCACGGTTTCCCATCTGGTGATCCAACGGAACTGAAAAATTGTTTATTTGAGTAAATGAAATCCTCAGGCCTGGGACCCCTCGTTGAAGTCACACAACAGCATGTCAATGGTGCATTTCACGTTTTATTTTTTTGCCCATCCATTCCATGTACCGCTTAATTTTTTTTGTTCATTTGCATCATGGAAAATGGGTCGAGATATTGAACTGTTGGGCCACTGAAGGTGTGTTCACACGGCAACTTTTTGCTGCGATGCAGCACCCGGGCTACCCCTGTAGAAAAAAGAACCAACACGACAGCTCTTTGTTTTATTTCCGTATTAATTCCGCAGAAACTGCCGTGTGAACGCAAGTGGGGCTGCACCGGGGTAAACACGCTTCTCTGTAGTCAGCAGCTTTTTACGTGTTAGCACTCCACAAAATTTGCACCGGTGTAAGATATATCGCAACAAAATACGTCGGCGCAGCACTGATGCAAATTTGTGCCGTGTGAACACCCCTTTAGTGAGCGCTGTTCGAGAAAGCCAATGTTTTACCTGACCAGAGCTGCTACATCCATCCATCCATTTTCTGAGCCGCTTTATCCTCACAAGGGTCGCAGGGCATGCTGGAGCCTATCACAGCTGTTGGCGGGGGACACCCTGAACCGGTTGCCAGCCAATCGCAGGGCACACATAGAAAAACAACCATTCGCGCTCACAATCACACCCACAAGGACACATTGGAAAGCCCAATCAACCTGCCATGCATGTTTTTGGAATGTGGGAGGAAACCGGAGTACCCGGAGAAAATCCACGCAGGCACGGGGAGAACATGCAAACTCCACACAGGAAGGCAGCAGCCGGAATCGAACGCGGTACCTCTGCACTGTAAGGTCGATGCGCTCACCAGTCGACCACCGGGGTGCCCGCTTACAATACAGTCTGGAAATATAGTATCCTTACTTTAGCACATCAGTGCTTCTCTGCTCATGTTAATGTCTTTTTCTTTCTCGTCTTGACTGATTTTCTCCCGGGGCGCAGAAAAACCAACATACACACATCTCCATCCTCTTGTTTCTATGGAAACACATCACCAAGAAGAGCAGGCAAGATTATGTTGCCTCTCCTTTGATGGAAAGCCACAGGAAGAAATGGAAGGAAAACACGCGGCAAGCTGTGTCTTGAAGAAAAAGGTGGAAGAAAGGACAACATTGTGAAGGTGGTGATCCAGAGATGGAGAGGAGGAAATGTCGGCAGACAATTGCCGCATGTTGTTGTGCAAAACGGGGTATCTATGGTAACCTCCACTGGTTGTCAGAAAATTGAAACCTCATCTGTGTTCTTATTCCACTCTACCTCTTCTTGTGGACGAGCATATCTCTATTCATCTAACAATTTGATATGATACTCCATTGATTCATTTGAGATTGTGTTGCAGTACACTCCACAGTAAACACTGTAATTGTGTTGCCGTTCATGGGTGGGAGGGGTGCTTGCAAGACCGAAGTAATATGCATCCTCTAAAAAATATAACAGGGTTTATACATCGGCTGATATACATTTTTGGTGATCAAATGTTTGCTTTTGAGAAAAAGTGCAATACACAATGACAAAATAAAACACAAACCATTCATATCACCGGCAAAGTCCTGACCTGCCTTCACTCATATCTCACAGACAGGAAACAATTCATACACATCAACAACTGCTCTTCCTACACTGCCCCACTGTCCCAAGGTGTCCCCCAGGGTTCTGTGCTTGATCCTCTTCTCTTCATTCTCGACCTTCTACCCCTCGGCCAAATCATTCGTCATCCTGGTCTCCAGTTCCACTGCTACGCTGATGACGTCCAATTGTACATATCCACCAAATCATTGACTCCAACAACCTACTCCACCCTGTCTAACTGTCTTTCAGATATCAAATCCTGGATGCAAACAAACTTTCTCACTCTTAACTGTACTAAATCTCAACTGCTTATCATTGGTCCTCGGTCCCTCACCCAAACAACCTCCAACTTTAACCTCACTATTGACACTCCTCTCACTGTCGCAACCTCTGTGTCCCTTTTGATAATAACCTCTCTTTCGACCAACACATCACCCAAATGACCAAAACTGCTTTCTTCCACCTCAAAAACATTTCTCGTCTCCGCCCATCACTTTCTTTCAACGCTGCTCAAACCCTCATCCACGCCTTCATCACCTCCCGCCTTGACTACTGCAATGGCATTCTCTACGGTACAACCTCCAAACTCCTCAATAAACTACAGTACATCCAGAATGCCACCGCCCGCCTAATCACCCACACCCGCACTGGTGATCACATCAACCCTGTCCTTAAAAACCTCCACTGGCTCCCCGTTCCCCAGCGTATTCCATTTAAACTGCTCCTACTCACCTATAAAGTCCTTCACAATCACGCCCCCTCCTATCTTTCCGACCTTCTTCACCAATGCACTCCTTCCCGCAATCTCCGCTCCTCAAACACAAACCTCCTCGCCATCCCCGTGACCAAGCTCAAAACTTGGGGGGACCGAGCCTTCACTGTCACCGCTCCCACCCTCTGGAACGCTTTACCACAACACATCCGCAACTGTACTGACCTCCAATCCTTCAAATGATCTCTTAAAACTCATCAACACCTCTGACATCTTTTACCCATTTTGCTTTTTGTTCATCTAAATGTGCTTTTGTAAATTATGTATGCTTGTTTTAAGTGCACATTTTTATCCTTTAACATCTTGAAAAGTGTCTTTGAGTATGATGAAAAGCGCTTTCAAATAAAATGTATTGTTATTATTATTATAATTGACTTGACTTATTTCAAAACGAGTAATCTATTAATGGGCGGCCCGGCCCGGTAGTCCAGTGGTTAGCACGTCGGCTTCACAGTGCAGAGGTACCGGGTTCGATTCCAGCTCCGGCCTCCCTGTGTGGAGTTTGCATGTTCTACCCGGGCCTGCGTGGGTTTTCTCTGGGTGCTCCGGTTTCCTCCCACATTCCAAAAATGTGCATGGCAGGCTGATTGAACACTCTAAATTGTCCCTAGGTGTGGGTGTGAGTGCGAATGGTTGTTCGTCTATGTGTGCCCTGCGATTGGCTGGCAACCGATTCAGGGTGTCCCCCGCCTACTGCCCGAAGACAGCTGGGATAGGCTCCAGCACCCCCCGCGACCCTAGTGAGGATCAAGCGGCTCGGAAGATGAATGAATGAATGAATGAATGAATGAATGATTGGAGCTTTGTGTGTGCGTCTGTGTGTGTGTGTGTGTGTGCTGGAATATGTCAGATGTTATTGTTTGGAGAAAAAACATAGAGGCACGGAGTGATATCAAAACAACCCATAGAGGCCTGTTTAACTGAAAAAAAAGACTACAATGACATTACTGCATCATACAATCAGAGTGCATAATTATTGCATTATTATTACTGTATTAATAGTATCTAAGCCTTTCTTCAAGGCATTTTACATGACATTGTGCATCCCGATGAATAAGAGGAAAAGTCGTATGAAGCGGTCAATTGAAGGACTCAACAAATGCCTTCTCAAACATTCATATGCTTAGTGGGACTAGGCGAAATGGCTGACAGATGTTTCACAATAGTCACTCAATATATTCTTAGTTTTTACCTATTTAAAAAAAATTAACTGTGTTGGTGTGCATTGAAATGTGGTTTAATGGGCAATGTATTCTATCAGGGGCACCTAAGCTTTTTTGACCAAAGATCTACTTTTTAAGCAGCCAGTCTCCCACGTTCGACCCCTTACAGCACAAACACACACGCACGCACGCACGCACACACACACACGTGCAAGCCCCCATAGCCTCGCACATACGCATGACATGATGAACAACAGTCATAACGGACTCTCACATGAACAAAAATAAACTAGATGCAAGATCAGACTGAGTTTTTAAAAAGGGAACAACTGTCTGGCTTAGTGGGAGGCAGGTGCATATACAGTACATCACTATTGTAGCTCAAGCCTGCCATTTTTAAAATCTCTCTACTGGTGCTCCAGATTACCATTTTTTGCCATCGGTGAATTGCAGATGAAACAAATTTGAAGGAGCACAAAAAAAAAAAAAGATGTATTGCAACAGATCTGATCGCAAGCTGCAATTGCAGACTGCTGGTCGCAAACAACTTCCGCTGATGGAGATCATGCGCCACTGTCGGTTAAAGGTGACCTGCTTTTTTATTTTATTTTATTTTTTAAAATACTGTTTTGTGAAAGGGGGGCGGCCCGGTAGTCCAGTGGTTAGCACGTCGGCTTCACAGTGCAGAGGTACCGGGTTCGATTCCAGCTCCGGCCTCCCTGTGTGGAGTTTGCATGTTCTCCCCGGGCCTGCGTGGGTTTTCTCCGGGTGCTCCGGTTTCCTCCCACATTCCAAAAATTCGCGTGGCAGGCTGATTGAACACTCTAAATTGTCCATAGGTGTGAGTGTGAGCGTGGATGGTTGTTCGTTTCTGTGTGTGCCCTGCGATTGGCTGGCAACCGATTCAGGGTGTCCCCCGCCTACTGCCCGGAGACGGCTGGGATAGGCTCCAGCACCCCCCGCGACCCTAGTGAGGATCAAGCGGTTAGGAAGATGAATGAATGAATGTTTTGTGAAAGGGTGCAGTGTACACTAACCTAAAAATATGTATTTATAAAATGCAGACCTTTTTTTTAATTTTGGTTGACATGGGACCCAGTCCAATGGTCGTGCACTCCTGCATTAGCTGCTATCCCAAAGCAGCATTGTTGATAGTTACTTTTTTTTTTTCTTTACATTGATAATAAGGACCTGGAGAAAAGACTGAATTTAGGTAATTTTATTTGCCCATATATTAGTAAGGGCTGTTTCTGTAACGTGATGAGGTCGGAAACCTGATTGGAATTAATCAAAAAGTCTGTTTGAGTTCAAGAATTTGCATTGTTGATGAAAAGCCATTTTCTTGACAAATCTTGCATAAGAATGGAAGGTTTAAGATGGGTTTTATCAGTAATTGGCTAACAAGGGGACTTAAAACGTTCACTTTTTGAGAAGAGCCTTGATAGCGTCTACTTTTGGAGGTTTCGGAAGCTCGCCATACTAAAGTGAGCTGTTGATTCTTTTTTGTAACTCGGTTTGAACAGATTTCACAATAGTTTTGAAAAAGCCAGATGGTATTGAGTTAAGAAGGCTCCTCGATGGTTTCAACTGCTGAACCAAGTCCGTTATAGTTTTTCAATCCACTGTATTGAATCTTGATCGTGGCAATTGAATTATTCCTGGGTGATTTACAGTGTTGCATTCTTTTGTAATTCATCATTTATCATCCAATGGCATGCTTGGTCGGAAAACTTTGAGTAGTTCAGTTATTGACAAAGTTTTATGACCTTTAAAGCAAGCATTCTCTATTGATTCCGCATTTCCTTGTGGGGGGGGGGGGACACATTCTTATAAATGCCATAATGTTCATATTGCAAGCTAATTAGGGCACAAATGACGTTCGCAGGGCCCATCCTTGCAGCCGCACAGTAAGTCTCCCTTCACACGGTGACGTGAAAGTCGAGGAAATCAAGCGATTCATGTTATTGTACTTTCTGCATATATGAGAGGCACATGCCTTCCGGTGGAGCCTCTGTGGCATGATGCATTTTTCCTCAAACCGCAATTGGGCCTCACCAGATGAAAAATGTTCTATAAATAAAGATAAAGAAGATAAATAGATAAAATGTTCTATTGTCTGGTCTCTCTGTCTTTTTACAGTACTTATCTGTTCAGATTTTCCTCACCCATGGTTGCTTTGTAACGAGTCCTATTGTCCACAGTTGGGAAACTTGGGGGAATGTGTCACTGTCTCAGGGAGAAATTGGAAACTACAGTGGTGAACAGGTTGTGAGCTTTTCCTCAGCCACCACTTCCAGCTGGCAAGACTACACGGCTACACAAACAATGGTTTCATAAATAATGTGACCATAGTTGTGGGATGAATTCAATTGCTACATTTCTTCCAGCGTGAGATATGTCAGTGCTAAATTGCTCACTACATAGACAAAACCGCATCAGGATGTTTTGTTTGTGTCTATTCAGAGCAAGTCAGCCCAGGGGACATTTGGTTTTTTGTTTTTCTTTTCTTTTTTTTTTCCTTTTCAGATGACAGCCAGCAAGATTCAGTGTTTTCAATCCAGCTCCACATGTGTTGTAAAGTGTCCATTTTTCTCTTGTCCACAGCCTACCGGTTACATGGAGACATCGTTGTCCTACAGCTCCATAGAGGACTTGCAGCTGCTTTCATGGGACAATGCACCAAAGTACTGTGTCCAGCTCAGCTTCCCTGGTGGCACAGTCCTGCTGCAGGTAAAACCGGTCTTTAGAATGTGTGTGGCATGTAGCGGCATCCGCAAGGTTACATGATTTGAACACCTCTACAAAAACTGAAACCTCTAAAGCTAACCACAATCTGTTCCGTGATGCATTTGACTTTTAATTATTTTTTTCAAATTGAAACTGTCTCTGTAATTGAATCTTTATAAACTACCGTATTTTCTCCACTATAAGGCGCTTCGGATTATAAGGCGCACCTTCAATGAATGGCCTATTTGAAAACTTTTCAAATATAGGGTGCACTGTATTATCAGGCCCTGCGTGGCTTTTCTCGGCGTACTCCGGTTTCCTCCCACATTCCAAAAACATGCATGGCAGGCTAATTAAGCACTCTAAATTGTCCCTAGGTGTGAGTGTGAGCGCGGATGGTCGTTCGTCTCTGTGTACCCTGCGATTGGCTGGTAACCGCTTCAGGGTGACCCCCGCCTACTGCCCGAAGATGGCTGGGATAGGCTCCAGCACGCCCCACGACCCTTGTGAGGATAAAGCAGTTCAGAAAATGGATGGATGGGTGCATTATCAGGTGCATAGAATAGAAGCTACAATAGCGGCTGCGGTTGCGTTTTGCATTCACTAGTGGAGCTACGCTAAAGGGAATACAATACTACTTTCTTTCTTTCTGTCTGTCTGTTGAGCCCTGGCTGCAGTTGCGCTATGCATCCACTATGTCAGGGGGTCCCCAACCGCAGACCGAGACATTTGGTGCCGAGCCGCACAGAAAGAATAAATAACTTACTTTCCTTCCGTTTTATTCATTTCAGAATCTGAAAGATGTTTTATTTTGAAAAATTACCAGATTCTCTGTTATATCAGTCTATAGTATGTCACTCTTGACGCAGGTGAATGCGCGCTTCTTGGTCACATGATATTTTACCGCATAAAAAACAAACGTCTCTGAAATTTTTTTGGGGGAAAGGGAAAAGGCCCTGAACCCCAACGCTGTCTAAATGATTTTATTCCTTAACAAAAATCAATATAATACACCATTCCCTCTATCCAATGTGTGTCCCAGTTACACAAGCACATCAAGTAACTGAACACACAACTGACATATATGCAGACAATATTTAATGGACAAAACTTCCATTATTTTGTGCAGATTTACTGGTTTGTTGCCTGTTAACCACATAACATCTGCGTTATATCAAATGACCAGCAGATGTCAGCACTACTGAATGAGCTATTAAATGGGGCCTCGTTTGATCAGCCTTTTGGCAAAGCAATTGGCCCAAATGACTCGATACATTCACGGGGCTTCATCCCTCCATCACTAGTATGAGGGAGAAGTGGTTAAGATTGCACGGCTGTCCGTGTTTTATGGCCTGTGTTTTTAAAGCGCTGTGTTACAGCTGCAGCTGTTGTGAAAGCGCTATGTAAATCCGGATGTATTGTATTCTAGTTCATTGCAACACAATATATAAGGCGCACTGGATTATAGGGTGCACGATGGGCTTTTGGCGAAAATTGGATGCTTTTCGGTGCGCCTTATAGTGTAGAAAATAAGGTTGGTCTCCAGTCTATTTACCTAAACACTGAACATTCAAGGTAAAAACGTGATTTCTAAAAAAAAAAATCATGATTTCGACAAAGTAACTTTTTCAGTTGTTGCTTACTTTTATGTGCAAAGATGAAAGAATGATGGAAAGTCAATATAAGGAATAATCTGCGCCTTGGTCTTGAACAAGTCTAACATCCATTCCACGATTCCCCGTTGAACCTTTCTCGTTTATTTTTGGTTTGCTTTCCCTTTACTCTGTGGCTTTGCTTGTGTGTGATCCTGCAGGCTGCTAACAGCTACTTAAGGGACCAGTGGTTTCACTCCTTACAATGGAAGGTAAGCATGGTTTTCAGTTTCATCGATAAGCTAAAACATCCTGCTGCAGCCACCTGAAATCATTTTCTACTGTGTGATTATTTCCCCTGCAGCTTTGAATATAGGGGTGTTCACACGGCGCACATTTGCTCCGGCGCTGCACCGATGTATTTTGTTGCAATATATTTTGCACCGCAGAAAATTGTGTGGAGCGTTCACACGTACAAAGCCGCTGAGCGTGTCAGCACCGGCACAGCGTCGGTGCAGCCCTACTTGCGTTCACGCGGCAGTTTCTGCAGCGGAGCAAAACGACAGAAAACAAATGAGCTGTCGTGTTGGTTCTTTTTAAAACGTATACACAACTCAAGCGACTACTGGACAGGCACGTCCTTCTCCTTCTCGATCTCCGTGCCTTCTGCTCGAGAGTGACCGCCCCCGAAAACTTAAATCAACGATGACTTCAACGGCACTCAGAAAAGCAAAACACGTAATGCGCCAAGCAGAAAATCAAGAGAGGAAATCACAAAATAAATTATATGTGGGGCGGTGGGTTGTGAACACACAACAAAGGAACAAACTACACAAACAACTCTGAGACAGTCCAGTCTCCTACAAAAGGAACGATGTTACCAGCCAAGTCTTGTGTTGTTATTAAAACAAACACATGACGGAAGTCCGACAGAGCGCGAAAGCAACACATTCCCGCCGTACGTAAATTCTTCACAAGCATTTGCTCTGGAGCAAATTTAACCCGGTTGCGATCACACGTGCAAATTTACTCCGGTGCTGCTTCGCAAACGAGCATTTGCTCCGGAGCAAATGTTTAAACCACCTCTCTGAGGTGGATCAAATTTGGTCCGGTGTAAGCTGTTTTCCGGGGCTACGCCGGAGCTAATTTGCACGTGTGAACGCTCTACTGGGGCAGCCCCGACGTAGCACCGGACCAAATCTTGCCGTGTGAACACCCCTTATTTTTCATGCGTGACACTGCAATGCTATGCTTGAAGTAGCTTGACCAGGAAGTGGGCTTAAAGGAGTTCTTTGTGTTTCTCTCTATATTCATTCAGACTCAAAACGGTAAAAGTGAATATTCATTATTCATCAACTGTAATTCTTCACCAGTATTTATTCATAATTTTGCCAGCTCAGTGACAATGTGAAGTTTTTGTGAAAAAGTCCAAATCCAATCAATATCTCATAACTCGTGAAAATGCAAATGAAGACAGCTTTCGATTAATTTAATCCGTGATATTTCATACACACGTATAATTTATAAGACCACAGCCACCGATGGAATTCTGGATGGAAGAATGTGGACTCTTTTATTTATAGTGAGCTTGACACGTTTTTCCATTTTAAACAGAAAGTCAAACTGAATGCACTTTTTTTTCTTTTTTGTTCAATGGTAATTTAGACAATTTGAGATTAACTGCAATCATTAAAATTACGGTGAACCCTCGAAATGAGACCACACGTACAGCAAATGTTTTAGTTGATGGCTGTGGAGGGACAATCAACTTTTCCGGGAGTGGTCGTGTGGGCGCTGTTGGCAAACCTTGTGCCTGCTCAGACCATGTCAAACAAAGACGCGGAGTAAACGGCTGGACCAACGCGTCATACTTCATTCAGAACTACTGGAAAGGAGCAGTGAGCATGAAATCCTCTGAATCGTTGTTTTACATTTGGATTATATATTTTTAAATAATCCCATTGGGTTGGATGGCACAGCTAGGGGGGGGGGTGTATACACAAATACACCTATTTGTGTATTAACAACCCTAAAAGAAAGAGTTTGGGGTTCATTTCAGGCACCTTTTTCATTGGGATAGCTGCTGGAGGTCTGTACTGTATACACACAAATTTGTATTTGAATTTTTTTCATGACTTATTTTTCACGTAGAAAAAGATCTACAAATACCGTAAGGTTTTGAACAATCCAAGCCGCTGGGATGTTGTGCTGAAGGAGATCAGAGCACTCGTGGACATGGCCCTGACCTCACCACTGCAGGACGAGTCCATCCATCAGGCCCCTCTACATATCATCTCTCTTTTGCTGGCTGAGGTAGCGTTAATCTTGTTTGTCTGGTTGGATTTGTCATTTCCTCAGAGGCAGACTATTTAAGGGAAGGTGGCATATATTGGCACAGTCACCGCAATTCCTTCCTTTCTTTCTTTCATAATAAAATCTGTCATTCATTTATATCGTGTCATCTTTTTGCCCTCAGAACTCTAATCTCAGCACACAGGATCACGAGAACATCATAGTGGTAAGAGCGAAGGTCACACGTTCACATATTTTATTTTCTGGGGGTTGATTTCAGCTATTTATCAGATTTAGTTTGGAGGTTTCGCGATTGCAGTCCAAAATATGTGACAGGTGTTTCATCCCATGCTACATTTTATGTCACTGGAAAAGTATTCTTTGAGCGAATACTACAGACAAAGCTGAATTTATTGATGAATACAAAGCAACACTTTACTTTAACAACAACAAAAAGTCCTGCAAAACATACTGATGTGTTTATCACTGAGTTATTGTACAGCAAGAAAAAAAAAAAGCATTTTGGGGAGGCGGGGGCGAAACCGTAACAAGCACTCGTCATTCCCATCAAACCTGTCTTGTGAATTGGGCCAAAGGTTCTCTTCCACAATGCAACTATGCTTTCCTTTGTCAAACAACAAACATACAAAGTACCATATTTTCACGACCATAGGGTGCACTTAAAAGTCTTAGATTTTCTCCAAAATGGAAGGGGGCACCGTTCAAACCTCAAGCGATCAGTTACGCGGCACATGGCAATCGAGCGGCCGCAAGGAAATTTAAGATATACGAATCCATGGTTTGCAAGTGGAGGAATCAGGAGAATGAGCTTTGCAAAGTCAAGAAGATGAAGCTGAGTTTTCACGGAAACAAGGCGAGGCGGCATGTGTCACGTTTGCGAGGTGGTGATGTAGACCCCAAAGAGCAGGCAGGAGGGAGGAGCAGGGTGAACTTGACGAATTATATTTAACTAGCTGGTTGGCCGCCCTTTGGGCGGCTCATCAGCTAGTTCCTGCGGAAGGCTGGTAAGGTGGGCCTTCGGCCCACAAAAGTGTTGTTGCTTGGTTCAACTTTTTGTTCATCTTCATTGCTTATCGCGAAAATAAAGAGATGTTTAGCTCTACTAAATAACTAACAATTTCATTGCAATGCTTGTGGGTAGACAACATTTTTTCGCTAAGATGCCCGCGCGATCGTAGTGAGCCACTGCCTGAGCGGCGCAGTGGCGGCGCGCAGCGGCGCAGTGGCGGCGCGCAGCGGCGCGGTGAAGTAGGTACGTTTTGAAAAGGGACAGACGGAAGGACAGACCGAGTGCGGGACGACGCACAATATATATATAGATAAAACAGAGAAAACTGAATCCAAAACAAACAAAGTGCTAACAACCAAAACTAATCCAAAGTAGCAAAACAAAACCATGACAGCAACAAACATGACAGTTGCAAGCAAACAGCAACAACGACCCGACAATGAGTGGTCGGGCTGGGAGTCCTTTTCAAGCCACTGATTATCTAACGACCAACAGGTGCGCAGCTGCAGGGAAAAGCCCCACAGTGCCACCTGTTGGTCACAAACCGAAACATGACAGCATGAGTTGGATTAAAGCAATGGATTCACGTTTTACCATGCCTGCTTCCGATAATGCAGTGCGTGTTTTGTGTGTGGTAAACACAGAAATATCACCTGCAACTGACACTGCGCCTCTTAAGTTAAGTTAAGAAAACCTTTATTAGTCTCGCAATGGAGAAATTCCCAATTAACAGCAGCAAAGCTACGAAAGGAAGAAGTAGAACAAAAAAAAAATATAGGAGCTGCTGAAAAGGCAGCCACTCTCGCGGCGCCATTTTGAAGTCAAAAATAATGCGGTGCGCCTCATGGTCGTGAAAATACGGTACCTTCGCGCATGGCAAATCCAGGCCTGACATTGGTCTACTGTACACAATAATGACTAATTTGGGGGTTCTGACTTTGTGTTTCTATTCCTCTGGCCCTCTTTGGAATATTGTATTCTTTTTACCTCTGCCTGTATCTGGGTATTTACAGGCAATCGCACCTCTTCTAGAAAACAACCACCCACCCCCAGATCTTTGTGAGTTCTTCTGTAAGGTGAGGTGATGAAATGTTCTGAAACTGTCACGGAATTGAACATACAGTAGCGTTTGATTAGAGACATGAATGTCCGTTCGGATGTGTCATTAGTAATCCCTGTTTTGCTAACCTATGAATGAAAATGGACTTGCCCTGACTTTTTGCAGCATTGTCGTGAGCGACCGCGTTCCATGGTTGTTATAGAAGTTTTCACGCCGGTGGTCCAGAGAATCCTCAAACACAACATGGTGAGTCATGATCCCCCGCAGAGGCTGCAGGAATGATGGAGATCAGTTTCTGTTCCCTTACCGTCCGGGTCCGAATGGGTTCTATTCAGTCAGATTACCCAGGTTTTGTGTTCTTTCTGCTTTGCAGGATTTTGGAAAGTGCCCTCGACTGCGCCTCTTCACTCAGGAGTACATCCTGGCACTGAATGAACTGAATGCAGGCATGGAAGTTGTCAAGAAATTTGTTCACAGGTGAGAAATATGAATACTTGTACTCAATTTTACACTGCAGTGGGTTCAATAAATGAAATATTGACTGACTTTATCGAGGGTTGGCTCAATTTGACTTACACGCTATTCGGTATAAATAACAGAATCACGATAGGAATTTATAGATGAATGAAAGCACCTAGCTTAGCACACGAGGTTCAAAATAATTTACTGCCGAGCTGATCTGGTGAAATGTCCCCAAAGGAAAGGGTTTTGTTCCGTGTTTTTTTTCCCCTCTTTAACCCTTTCACACACCCCATAAACCGATTACATGATTAGCTGCCCACCGTAGTAACCGCTGTCCCTGAAAGGGTTTTTGTACTTTACAGTGGTTAACTTCTCTTTTTATTTGTGATGGTAAAACGTTACTTAAAAAATGGCGTTTACTGTGTGAAGGCGACCGATTGGGCCCTGAAATTTGAGCAATTTGGAATTCAGTAACTGTCACAGAGGGGTTTTAGAGATTTGAGCGTATTCATCTCATTTATCTGAAATTGGAGTAGATCATGACCATGTGTTGAACCTAACCTGTGTTGCAGCATGCACGGGCCAACAGGGCAGTGCCCTCACCCACGGGTCCTGCCAAACCTGGTTGCAGTCTGTCTTGCTGCCATTTACTCGTGTTATGAGGAATTCATTAACAGGTTAGTCAGACGTGCATACACGCACGCACACACACACACACACACACACACAAGAGTTTGTATCTTCTCTCCTCTGCATGGTTAGAGTTGCAGAGTGTCCGTCACTCTTTTTTATGGGTTTGGCTTTTGAGTTACTCAGATATGATGTGCCTGAAGGTCAGTGTCATAAAAGATCAATAGCCTACAGCTCATACTTTTGAGGACCGTTCTCATAACACTTCAATACAGCACAACATGCGGAAATAAAAACAAATATTTTTTTCGTCCTACATACACGAGACCGAAATTAAAATATACGCTCAACTTAATAACAACCTTCACTGACACCGACTTAGTAATTTCTCTCTTTCTCTCACATTTCTCTCTGTGAATAATTCTTCAGTCTATCCTACAGGTAATTATTTAAACTTGAATTATATTTACATATTTATTTTTTAATAACACTGGTCAACAAACTTTTACCATTTTTCTTCTTAGTCAGAGCTATACGTAAACTTTTCTTGATACATTTTTGGAACGGATTCCATCGACCTCACAGTGCAGAGGGCAGGGTTCGATTTCAGCTCCGGCCTTCCTATGTGGAGTTTGCATGTTCTCCCCATGCCTGCATGGGGTTTCTCCGGGTCCTCCGGTTTCCTCCCACATTCTAAAAACATGCAAAAACAGTCTAAATTGTGGTGTGGATATTGAGCGCAATGGTTGTTCGTCTCTGTGTGCCCTGCGATTGGCTGGCAACTGGTTCAGGGTGTCCCCCGCCTACTGCCCGAAGACAGCTGGGATCGGGTCTAGCACGCCCGCGAGTCTGCGATACTTACACTTGTGAGGATCAACAGATTATTAAATGGATGGATGGGTCATTTCGAATTTCATCTACGCAAGACGACAACGGCGAGACGACCTGACTTGATTCCCGGGCATAAAGAAAAGATCTGTATTTGTGAGATGGCATGAGCTCAACAACGCAACATTGAGACCAAATGTGGAAAAGCCTGATGAAATACCAACAGCTGGCGATCGAAACTAGAAAAAGACGACCTGGTTACAAAATTGTTGTCGTACCTGTGATCATTTGTGCCTTCGGTGGTGGTGTCAGATTAGCAATGAACGATTTGGGAAAAAAATGTTTGAAAAGGAGGACCTCTTGAAAAGGACTGTCTATGAAGTGGAGAAAACAGTATTAATGGACAGTGAGACAACCGCTCAATAGGTGCCAATCATTTTTGTTCTTTCTCATTTTTCTTGCACTAATCTAGTTTGTATTTGGTAAATCACATGACGCATGCTAAATTCAACTATTTGAAGATAGAACTTCGCCCGTTTTGTAGATTTGTGCCAGTTCCTACACATGTACTGTATGTCCTTAGTAACCAGGCTCTAAGTCAGGGGTGGGCAATTATTTTTTTGCACAGGGCCACATGAGAACCAGAAAATATTATGGAGCGCCGGATCAAAAGGGTGAACTAAATTTGACATAATATTAATTGGATTTCTTTATTTAAAAAGCAGTATTTTGCATTTTTTGGCACGTTTTTCAGACTTTAAGAGTACATTATTCCGTCGTATCGAACGGGATTTGCTTGACTTGGCGCTACTGTGGGCTTCCGTATCGTCTCCCCCTTCCTTCCTATGCTCTGCAACTTCAAGTAACTGTGCCACCTGGCACCTGGTCATTACAAGTCCAAATGAAATGAATGTAGTCGTTGACATCGAACCTTAATTGTGTACCAACTTTCGGCGGGCCGGATTAAAAAGACCAACGGGCCGGATTTGGCCCGCGGGCCGTAGTTTGCCCACCTCTGCTCTAAGTAGTGTCACTCAAGTATGTTCCATGAGGCACTGTGCTGATGAAAATCCAGCTCATATGCTGTAACCGCACAATCGGCGTCATCAGCATTGCCCCTGTCAACATGTTTCACCCCAGAGAACCCATCTTTGTTTTTTGTTTTGTTTTTTTCTTTTCCGTAACACCAACCCTCTAAGGTCCAGTACTTATGGCAGCCAGTCTCCTGGCTCGATGGTGTCATCGCATCAAATCTGTTGTTAATACAGTGCATGTGCTTATGTTCATTGTTGGAGGTTCATCCCCGTCACCTTTCCCTTTTTTCCCCTCCCATCGGCATCCTACCCTCCAGCCGAGACAACTCTCCAAGCCTGAAGGAGATCAGAAACGGCTGTCAGCAGCAGAATGACCGCAAGCCTCCGATGCCTCTCCGCCTGCTGCGCCCGGAGCCGCCAATGCCACCTTCCGCCACCCTGCTCCCTCTCTCCCCCAACCCCGCTCCTCCTCAGCCGCCTCCTCCCGCCCCCCCAAACCCGCCACCGTCGATCCCCAAATGCTCTCCAACACCGAGCCTGCCCCTCTCTCCCCCTCCATCTGTTGTCAACTCGAGTGAGATCCTAGTGGAGTTGGAGCGCAACAACAACTGCGCCAACACGAAGCGGAAGTCCGAGCATGACAGTGAACCCAACCTCATCGACTGTCTTCTGGTCAGCCCAGCCGTCAACACTCTGTCCATCCAGCTGCCCGCTCAGGCCGACCGTGTGCTTGGGTGCTTTGCTCTCATCCTAAAGATGCTGTGAGTCTTGCACTGACTGATCTTGGTGAAAGTGACAGTTGCAAAAAACATGCATGCTCTCACTCATCAGGTAATCATTTAGCACATAGTCTAATGCTATTAAAAGCTGTCAGAGGAAGTTGTCTACGACCTTGTCAGATTCATAGCTGCAAAATATCTCGGGTGGTTTTTCATGTCCTACTTTGGTATTTTAACTTTTTGGGATGGATGTCTCAACCTTTAAATTTCTAGCGCTTTCATACACAACACAGTTCCGAGAGAAAGTACCGTATTGACCCGAATATAAGACAGTGTTTTTTGCTTTGAAATAAGACTTTGGGATCGTCTTGTATTCGGGGTCTAGACATTATATCTGTTCACGACGCTAGATGGCGCCAGATGTCATTGATGCGAATGCTAAACTTGACTCCCCAGGCCAAATTGAACCCCTGTCACGAAGAAGAAAAATAAAAATAGCGGTAGCACGAAGAATAAAAATAAAAAATAGCGGTAAGAAAGAAAAGAGAAGAAAATAATAGTTTACATATTTAAATGTTCAGATCTTATATTCAGATATTTGAATGAGGCAGAATAACATGCTTTTTCTCTCAAATATATTGTTATAATCATTTGTTTCAGATGTACTTTAATTATTTTCTGTATAAAAAATTATTTGGTGTTCAAAAAGTATGTTTTCAAACTTGAGTCTTGAAAAAGAGGGGGTCGTTTTATGATCGGGGCCGTCTTATATTGGGCCAATAGGGTAGTACATTTAAATCTTCCTACTTGGATGTTTTGTTTTTCACCTCTTTGCTGTCATTTCACAGCTAATCATAAAATTTAGCAATAAGACGAATAAACACATACTAATAAATAAGATCCGCCTCTGTATTTGGAAAGAACTGGAAAATGTGAGGCTCACAAATTATCCCTTGATATGTAAGCTAGTTCAAGGGCTTCAAAAGTCTTTCAAAAGTTTCTTCACATGCAAAGATAATGCTCAGACAGTCCTGAAGCGGAGATAGCGGACATGACGGAAGTGCAGTTGCAATAACGAGCGACGGACTGACGATGATAGACTTTTGGCGGTAGCGAATGATGAATGACAGCCCGGCTACATTTACTGAACACGCCGAGCTCTGGTTATCAATGTTGGTACAGTATATTCCCTAACCACAATATAGAGTTGCTTATACTCAGTGAACGTGACATATTGGTTGATCGCACAATGCCAAAGCCGAGCTGCACTTCTGTATGACTTTCTTTGAAGGTCTTGTTACCACATTGAAGAGATCGGCCTTAAAAGGAGGCGTCATCACTTGTTAGCTAAAAAGAGTCATTTTCTTCACTCCCACTAATGTGAATCACCTTCTGTGAAGTCAGCACTGTGAGCTTGCGTCATCTCAGCAGCTCATGTTTAACCACACCTAGAGTCCTAGTCTTAGCATCCAACCCACAGCACTCATTTATCTTTGTTCCTCTAATGACTGTGTGTGTGTCTGTGTGTGTGTGTGTGTCAGGTCTGATTACGACGACTGGAGACCTGCGTTGGCCAGCCTGTTGCAGCCCATCCCTTTTCCAAAAGAGTGAGTCGTCGCACACATTAAAAGTGACACGTCAGCATGTTGTTGTTGCCAATTTAGCAATTTAGCACTCTAGTTCATTTTTATGGTTATTGATGTGTTGCAATTTCAACTTTATGAACCGATTATTGAGAATTCTGGCCAAGTTGTGGAATCGGTTGTATATTGCATTAGTAGAAACTGAGGAGACAATGGCATGTACTACTTGGTGGTAATCACTGTTCATGGTAAGATGGTGAGGTGGAGCCTGTTTCAGCTGATTTGCAGAGTACATTAGAGTAGACGGAAGTCAATCACAGGTCTTATCTGGGCAGGCAACCATTTGCCCTTGCATTCACTAAGGGTGATTTATGGGCTTTAATTAACCTGACATTTCTGTTTTTGAAATGTGGCAAAAATTCGAGAAAACTCAAGCAAGCACAAGGGGAACACAGAGACTTTACCTCCTGCTTATTGCCTCCCGTCTGAAATTAATTATTCATGTTTAAAAATAAATCAAATTGACCCATTGATTTCTTATTTACCATAGTTGGAGAAAAAAAAAAGTCAAATTCCCGATGAGGTTGCAATCCCAGAAATTTACAGAAATCTGTTGTTTTTTTTCCTTCCCGGATTTTCAGTGGTGCCCTGAAATACGAGCAACCCAATTTTCGAGATATTAGCTGTTATTTTCCTTTTTTTTAAACCTGAGGTACGAGTGTTGTCTGGTGGCTTTGAACTCAACTCACTTGACACTGAGCAGCCGTCTCACAGATGGAAAACAATTCTTCAAAAAAGAGGCTTCAAGCTCTTTATGTCACTCCCACTTGAAGGTTATTTTCAAATTAAACATAAAACAAAGAATTAGATGAAACAACCAAACTTTGCCTAAAGAATGCCCTTCCTTCATAAGCTAACAAATAATAGAAAAAAAACATTGATGCATTACACAGGGGCGGCCCGGTAGTCCAGTGGTTAGCACGTGGGCTGCACAGTGCAGAGGTACCGGGTTCGATTCCAGCTCCGGCCTCCCTGTGTGGAGTTTGCATGTTCTCCCCGGGCCTGCGTGGGTTTTCTCCGGGTGCTCCGGTTTCCTCCCACATTCCATAAATATGCGTGGCAGGCTGATTGAACACTCGAAATTGTCCCTGGGTGTGAGTGTGAGCGTGGATGGTTGTTTGTCTCTGTGTGCCCTGCGATTGGCTGGCAACCGATTCAGGGTGTCCCCCGCCTACTGCCCGGAGACAGCTGGGATAGGCTCCAGCACTCCCCGCGACCCTAGTGAGGATCAAGCGGTTCGGAAGATGAATGAATGAATGCATTACACGGTGGCCAAGGCAGCAACACCGGAAGGAGAGACGCACGTCATTAAATTGAAGTATTCAATCCTGATACAAACGGTTTAATTCTGTACATGCTATTTATGTTATTACTCTGGTTTTTATGGTGTGAAACATTTTTTTTTGTGGGAAGGCTGGATCGGAATCATAGGCATTGCCATTTATTTCAATGAAAAACTATAAAGTGAGGTATGAATATTTTGATTTACAAGAATGGCCACTGAACAAATTGAACATGTATCTGGAGGCACCACTGTACTTTATTTCTCCTGCTGCCAGACGAGCTGTAAAACCATTTTTCCCCAGCAAGATTTTTTTAAAATAACTTCCACAGAAATTATTATGAAAATAAGTGCATATCCTTGCAAAACATCCCTGTTGTCAAAACATGTTTGGAGACATGATAATTAATCAAATGAATGTTTTAATGTTTGACAATTTAACATCATAAAATAATCCCCTTTGGTTCAGTCTAATAACCTGAGGCCAAAAATAATTGTAAAACCATCAACACAGGCTTGCTGCTAAATACTTTCTCGGTGCACCTTGGGAAGTTGAGACCGTTGTTTTTCTTTGGGGAACGAAATGCTGACGTGCGTTGAAAACCCTCGACAACAGGGTTGTGAACTGGAGATTTCAAGCCTTGTTCCCCCAGAGAGCCTGTTATAATGTCTTGAAGCTGCCCCAAGCCAGTTCTGGAAGTTGGTGTCAGACTGACGGGTTCATTAAGCAGTGGAGATGAGACGACATTGTTGTCTGTAACACTGGGACTCACCTTTAACTCACCTGCACCATTGTTGCCTCGTGCTCGACTTAAAGATATCATTAGGAAAGGCAAAAACACTCCCCAGGTTACCTATAGCTCAGAATACAATGAAGTCACATCAACGCACACACTAACAAGCACACATCAAGCTCATTGCGGCAAACATTTTGTGATGGGAAAGCGCAAATCAAGCGCAATATCTGTTGCGAATTCCAAATTGTTCTCATCTCAAAACAATATTTCCCGTAGCAGATGGGAAATATAAAATGATTTGATTAGTTCCAGTCTCATCATCAACTCAACAGTTGTAACATTTTAAAGGCCTTCTAAAGGGAAAATAAAATGTCTTATCAATTTGATACACCGTAGAGAGGGTCGCTAACTAATCTGCCAAATTTGAATGAATAAAAAAATGTGAGTATTTGAAATCAAGCCCCATGAAAACTAGAGCCTCTCAACCAAATGCTTTCGACCAGTGAACCGCCAACACACTCAAACAGACAACAACTCTGTGAGCTCTGCGCAGCCATAATGAAACAAAGATAATACCTAAAGCCTAGTTAACTGAACGAAGGAAGAAGGAGACAAGCAAGACTTCGAAGGATATTTAGTCCTAATTGTGTTTATATACCATTTGCATTTATGTTTCATGTACGTGTTTGTGACCAGGTCTCATTGTTACAGCTGCAGCGGTTGTGAAGATTTAATCTAAAGGAATCTGTAATGTATTGTATTGTATTGCCTTTAGCGTAGCACCATCTAGTGGATGCATAGCACAACCGCAGCCACTATTGTTATCTTTTCTATGAGCCTTATAATGCAGTGCGCCCTATATGATATATGAAAGTTTAAAAATGCGTCTTTTGGGAACATTTAATGCAGGGGTGTCCAAACTTTTTGCCAAGGGGGCCAGATTTTATGTGTAAAATGTCGGGGGGCCGACCTTGGCTGACATTCTTTACATTGAACAACATTATTGTTCAACAAATTTTAGTAAGCCAGTCTGTTTCACATTTCCATTTTTATTTGAATTTCAACAATCTTAAGAATTTCTTTTGGTTCATTTGAAACAGGTATATCACATGCAACTGCTTATTCACTTGACTTTTTCTTGAACAGAAGTCTCCTGAGTGCAAATTGATCGATTTGAAACATAAAATGTATCACCATGACTTCAATAGTCACAAAACCTTTGACTCGAACAACAGGGAAATGAACAAGCAATACACATATCCACAACTGCAAGGACCATTTGAAATATGACATATCAGTCAATATAAACACGGAGTGATGTCTTGTTAACTCGTGAGTGATGCCCTCTAGTGTCTAAATGCTATTACTCATTTAGTGAATGCTATTACTCATTTAGCCACTAGAGGGAAGCAGTACTCTATGAAACATCACTCACCAGTCTACGAGACCTCAGTCAATGCAACACGTGTTCCATTGCGCCCAACCTGCGGGCCAGACGGCACTGATTTTATGACAGGGGCCGAGGGCCGGATGAAATTCGACCGCGGGCCGAAATTGGCCCGCGGGCCGGACTTTGGATATGCCTGATTTAATGCTTTTAGGATCGCCTTTTAGTGTGGAAAAAAGCTGTCATTGTAATAACCAGAAGAAGACTCCCCCTGGCATCCCGTTGACCGTTTCACCCGAGTTAAAATCACAAAAAAAGAGCCATGTCATTAGCGTCCACGTGCTGCCATAACACACTAGGCTCTAACCAAATAGTGAGCTCAAATGTTGTATGACTATGCACAGAACCATTCTAAATATTCAACAATGTTTTCAGTGAGACCCTGACATGTCATTTGTCCTCTTCTGCAGGGCCCTTGCACATGCCAAATTCACCAAGTAAGTATCACATAAAACACGACTGGATCTCAAAATATTGATTTCCCAACTTTATTCTTTACCTGCGTGTGAACAGGGAACTGAAATATGTTATTCAGAGGTTTGCAGAGGATCCAAGGCAAGAGGTGAGACTTTGTTCAAAAGCCCTTCAATACTCCACAGGACACCCCTGAACTACTCCTTTGTACCTTCTAGGTCCATTCCTGCCTTCTCAGCGTTCGTTCAGGAAAAGATGGCTGGTTTCAGCTATATAGTCCGGGAGGGGTGGCCTGTGACGATGATGGTGAACTTTTCGCCAGTATGGTGGGTCTACAAACTCTGACTAATACCGGTAACCTTAATTGGTTGTGATGGTCATGATTGGTATTAACTGTCCCATCCCTTCTTCGAAACCAGGTTCATATCCTGATGGGTTCCTGTTATAAGACGAAGAAGTTCCTCTTCTCTTTGGCTGAGAACAAGCTCGGCCCCTGCATGCTATTAGCCTTGCGTGGGAACCAGACGATGGTTGAGGTACGTCAT
The DNA here is from genome assembly GCF_025434085.1 of Hippocampus zosterae. Taxonomy (NCBI): domain Eukaryota; kingdom Metazoa; phylum Chordata; class Actinopteri; order Syngnathiformes; family Syngnathidae; genus Hippocampus; species Hippocampus zosterae. The sequence continues at coordinate 28,128,392 of NC_067453.1, read as the reverse complement.
TGTTTATATCCAATTCTAAGGCAGGTATTTATTCACAAGCCACTTGGTTATGTTTTGATCAACATTTAGATTTATTTCTCGAGCGTCAACCAAGAGCCCGTTGTGTTTTGGTGATGTGGATAGAAGTGGGAGCGGTTCGGTTTGGACCATCAAGGCCTGACTTAGTGAGGTTTTGAGTGTGCAAAAACGGGCACGAGCAAACGTGCCAGCTGATCTATTTACTGGGAGCAACCAAAATTGCGTCCGCCAAATGTGCTAAATTGTCACGCAGTACTTTTGGCGCAATCTACATTTCCGTGCATCTGGGTCATTTCAGCACACTGTGACAATGATGATGGCCTCTCCCAGAGCAGGCTGTTACATAATAATAACAAAAGTGATTGAGACATAGGCTGGGAAACGTTTCAAGTAGAGCCGTGTTGGACAACCAAGTGCTTGCTGAACTCGAAGCGACAGAGGGGAAAAGATAAGCAGTGATGGCAACAAAAATAAATACCTCCATCCATCCATCCATCATCTACCGCTTATCCGGGGCCGGGTCGCGGGGGCAACAGCTTTAGGAGGGAAGCCCAGACTTCCCTCTCCCTAGCTACTTCTTCCAGCTCTCCCCGGGGGATCCCGAGTCGTTCCCAGGCCAGCTGGTTGACATAGTCTCTCCAGCGTGTCCTGGGTCTTCCTCGGGGTCTCCTCCCGGTGGGACATGACCGGAACACCTCACCAGGGAGGCGTTCAGGAGGCATCCAAATCAGATGCCCAAGCCACCTCATCTGGCTCCTCTCGATGTGGAGGAGAAGCGGCTCGACTCGGAGCCCCTCCCGGATGACCGAGCTTCTCACCTTATCTCTAAGGGAGAGCCCGGACACCCTGCGGAGAAAACTCATTTCGGCCGCTTGTATCCGGGATCTCGTTCTTTCAGTCACGACCCATAGCTCGTGACCATAGATGAGGGTTGGAACGTAGATCGACCGGTAAATTGAGAGCTTCGCCCTTTGGCTCAGCTCCTTCTTCACCACGACAGACCGATACAACGTCCGCAAAATAAATACGGTAAAATAAATACCTAAATAATTAAATCAACTGTCCATATTGATACATAGTGCACACATTCTGGCAAAGGAACTGAATTGGAGCATTTTCGCTCTCTTATGGTCAAAGTCTGTAAATCTCTTCGAGCTGATCTTCCAGAGGTTTTAATTGCTGGTATTACGCAGGATGAACACATCGCTGTACAGCCGAGCGCCAGTTGTTTACCTCCTACACTAATACTTCAAATTCCGTCACCTCAGACTTCATTTTGTAAACGTACAAGTGAATCCAACTCCTGCGCTTCCACAATTTTCTTTCCCTTGCAGTAACAATGGTGCACTTGTGAGATTCTTCTCGTCTAAACGTTGGATTGTTTGTGGGCAGATTTTATGTCTGATGTTGGAGTACAACATCATCGAGAACAAGGACACCCAGCTGCAGATCATTTCCACTCTGGAGAGCACCCAGGTGGGCATCCGCATGTACGAACAGCTCTGCGATCGACAGCGGGAACTTAAAGAACTGGTGAGTTACTTATTGCTTATGCACATAAAGACTCACATGCGCACATATCTACATGTGCGCATGATTAACGCTGTGCAATTAACACTGTGCTGAGGCTTTTGGCGCAACGCTGACCTTAAAGTATACATACAGGTCTACAGGTAAGTATTCTCTCGTAAGGAATCATATTTGCATTGTCCAATCTTTCCTTAAAACAGAATTTCCTTTTGTGAGAAATGACTATGGTACATGTCCTTTATGAACATGCAAGTATGTAACAACACACACAATAAAATGCAAAAAATACTGTATATAGTCCCAAAACTTCTTGAGAGCTCAAAACCTGCAGCATACAGGACAGGTACTGTATATGAACAAAATACAATATAACAAGACGCGTTACAAAATGAGGACTATTTGCGACAAAATGAGATGAGAACTCGCCTTCTTTCTAATTAGTGGTCCAGTTAGTGGAAGGTCTTTAGCGCGAGAACAGGTAAAGCATTCCAGGAAAGCCACAAGCAATTTACTCTGAGCAACTAATCGGATGCATTCCACTCTGTCTTCCGCGGTCATTACGATTTGGATCATTTGGATGCCACGATCTACAGGGCGTAAATGTAAATGCATGAAATAGAAATTTGTTTGTGATTCCAGTAAAACTCATGCCAATAGGGTCACTTGGATGTCGCCATTTTGGATCCAATGAGAGTAAATAGCGGCGCGGGAACAGTTATTCCGTAGTATCCAGCGGGACTTGCTTGAGTTTGCGCTACTTTGGGCTTCCGTAGGGCTTCCAGGTTCCGGGTACCAGAACTTGAATGAATGAATGAATCGATGGTTAATATAATATCATAGTCGAAATTTTAATGTATAGGTTTTTATTCCAGGTGAGGGAATTTCCGTTTGATAAAAGTCCATAGGTGGGAATAATTACTGTTATGTAGTATGGTACATGTTTGACGGTGCATATTAAATTGAAGGTGCAACTCGCATTCGCAGTTTCAGCTGTAAATGTTTAGCGCATTTTAAAATGGAACCCAAAACTTGGCACAATGAAAAGTTGCACTGTAAATAATTTGTGACAATCTCTAAACACAAAAAGCAGTATTTCACTTATCTCAGTCACACAACATTTTTTTTAAATGCAGTCGACATTGCAAATAGTAAAGTTAGGAAAAGAAGGCACTGCAAAAATAAAAAAAATAAAAACTGTGAAATAAATACTTGGGATTAGTTTTTATTTTACGTATTTATTCAACCTGTAAAAAGGTTTGAAAATGTTTAGGCATCAAAATGAATTCCCTCATAAGATGAAGTATCTAGCTACCTATCTCTCTCTCTCTCTCTCTCTCTCTCTCTCTCTCTCTCTCTCTCTCTCTCTCTCTCTCTCTGTGTGCAGCATGGTACAAGAGTGGTGAGTGCGTCTGCCTCACAGTTCTAGGTTGATTTTTGCAAACAGATTTTAAGGGGTTCCTCTGGCATTCTGATTGAATGCTAACTCTGTTTTGAAGCAATTATGCCAATAACAAATATTTCATCACCGGGTATACTTTCCATGTTTGTGACTGATTGTCAAAGAGACGTCTTAGCACCACCACTTTTCTGTATAATACACCCAATCACTCAACAGTGTCAACTTCATGACTTAAAACATTGCTTGGAAAGTTAAGTCAAAGCTACTCGCGCACCCCATCTGCTGTCTGGAAAGGTTCCTGCAAGTTCAGGTGCGCTGACGCCATCTTTTTTTTTTCCTTGTCCTTGCAGCAAAGAAAAGGAGGTCCCACCCGCTTGACTCTTCCTTCTAAGTCCACGGTGAGATAAGAATGATGAGCTTCACTGTCTTTCTTCTTCGCCCCACTGTCCTCATATATGCATAAAGCTCAATTAATGTACACTTTGTTACGATTTAGGATGCAGACTTAGCTCGACTGTTGAGTTCAGGTTCTTTTGGGAACTTGGAGAATCTCAGTCTGGCCTTCACCAATGTCACCAGTGCCTGTGCCGAGCAGCTCATCAAGCTACCTTCGCTCAAACAACTTAACCTGTGGTCCACTCAGGTACACACACACACACACACACACACACACATAGTCATAGAATCTCAGAACTTCATAGAGTAACAAAAGACACATCCAATGGGAGCCTATCAGCTTCGGCTAAACAAGCCCCAACATAATGGCAGCCAATCAATGTCCATTTCAGGCTGTGACTGACAGTTGTTTCCCCACCCTCAACAACTCAAACGCAGGAAGCTAACACAGAAACAATAACGGCAGAGATTAAAATTAAGATTAACGCATTAAAAAAACATGCTAAATGTTCTGTAATTAATTAATTGCAATTAACACGATAATTTGACACCTCTCTCTGTCTCTCTCTATTTATTTATTTATAGATATATATTTAATGTCTTTCCACAGTTTGGCGATGCAGGACTGCGGCTGTTATCGGAGCACCTGGCCTGCCTTCAGGTGTTGAATCTGTGTGAGACTCCCGTCACTGATGCTGGATTACTGGCTCTGAGCTGTAAGAGAACACATACACATAGTGCTCGCACGTCATCTGTTGTCCCAAAAATCCGATTATGTGTAAATACTAGAGCTGTCAAACGATTAAAATATTTAATCTAAATAAAAATGCAACTGTCATAATTAACTCAAATGAACTAATTCATCGTGATTTACTGAAATAATTATTTCAATTTTCAATTTTACATGAACATTTTTCACTTGGAGCAGTTCTTCACACATAATCTCTCACACAATATTAATGTCCATCAACAACAGTGATTTTTTTTTTTTTTTTTGTCACACAACAGCTGCTTTAACAGCTATTTTAATGAAATCAAAACAGAGCAATATAACATTATAAAGTATAAAGGATTTAAACCATGGTTGCATACTTCGTTTTTCTCAAGTTTGCTTTGAACACAGCAGTCTGTTTCTGTATGTTTGTTGGAGAATAACGAGACCCCGGACACCAGTTTTCGTTATGTGCCGCTGTATTCAAAACCGCCGGCCGTACAAACAAGCGCAAGCACTTCCCCCGTGCTGCTGGGGCAAACCATTCTGAAAGAGGGGGGTTTCACTCCCCCTAACAAAGTCAGGCTATGTTGATTATGTTGGTCCTTCTTGCGCGGAAGTCTCTCTACGGTTTTTGTGTCTACCTCATTTCGGATGACTACAGTTGGTTCGATGACAACACTGGAGACGTTTAATTTTCGCTAGGTCGCTACAACAGCAGCGCACTGTCACTGTCAGACGAACACAGAGAAGCTCCACCCGCTCTATTTATATGGACACGGAACGCTGTAACCTTCCACACAAAATAGTTCCAAACAAGTAACAATCGCAGCAGTGGCATAGATCGTATACCTGTATCATACAGGTAACTTTGGTCTTGTCAGTGGAGCAATCTGGCAACTTTTTAAAAGTAAACTTTCCATTCATAAACTCTTTAAGTATCCGTTTTCGGTGTCTCGCGCTGCCGTGGCTGGCAAAACAGACATGGGCGTGGACTTCAGCAGTGCGGTTGTTGTTTTGTTTCTGGTGTATTTATAGAGCACCGTAACATCCGCTTGTGACGTGTGCCGCGTTAATCTCGCGAGAAAAAATTTAATCCCGTTAAAATTCATTTTAATTAATGCCAATAAAAACGCGCTAAACTGACGGCTCTATTAAATTCATGAATAAACATTCCACAAATTGTATCCGTATGCTTGTTCCAGCCATGAAGAGTTTGTGTAGTCTGAACATGAACAGCACCAAGCTTACAGCCGACACATATGAGGACCTCAAGGTAAATACAAGACACGACACTGATAATAACAAATAGTTTGACTTTATGTCTCATTCTGCTTTAAATGCTTGACTTGTATTCGCATTTGCTCATTAGGCATTAGAGAAAACGTCATTAATTTTACATGCGTGGCTTGATTGGCTGCGATTGGCCGGCAACCAGATCAGGGTGTACGATCAGGGTGTCTACTGCCCGAAGACAACCGGGACAGACGCCAGTATGCCCGCAACCCTCGCGAGGATTAGAAAATGAAGGGATGGATGGCTTGATTGGAAGTAATTAATTCGTTCATGCTTGAAAAACACACCTCTACATTGATACAGTTCACTTTTACGGTGACATTTTCAAAACACGAAAAGGTCCATATTAGGTCCAACGAGATGTAACGTGTGCAATATCCTGCTTGCCAATAGGCACACAACTCGGAAGACGCTAAGAAAAATGTCAATGCCACAAAGCACAGCAGAAAATTGCGAGGGTCAGCCAGAAGCAAGCATGTAATTCCACAATTTTTAATAAAAGTATATTACATATAGTAATATACTTAATAATATATTAATAGTATATTAATAACTTAATAGTATATTAAGTTTTGTGGATGCTGCAAGTGAACGTTTCACTCTATGATGCGTGACTTTTTTAGTCTAAAAAAATTCTGGAATGTAATTCATTGAAAGTTCGAAGGTCCGCTTGACGGGTTGTAATGCCGTTTTCCATGCAGGCCAAACTGCCTAACCTGAAAGATGTGGATGTTCGGTACACAGAGGCCTGGTGATCAACTGTTCTCGCACCACCTGTATATGGGGAGACAGACTCCCAGAAGAAAGCCACTCTGAAGACAGTTCACAAACAATTTTTTTTCCCGTTGCATCGTCCGATATTTTCATCATCCAAGATGTCAGACAACAATCGTCAGGATCATCTTAATTCAACGTATATGTGAGGAGAGGATATAGCAGTGCCATGACCAGGAAGGACAGTTGCCATTTTCTCCCCCACAAAGAAAGCTTTATGGACCTTGTTGCTCCCGTCGCTACTGCTGTCACTGTATAGTGGATGCTTTTTATTTTGGGGGGTGGATTGGGGGGTTCCGCGGATGTTCAAGGACCTGCTACACTGTTTTTAAAAAAAAACAAAACGGCTATCTTTGCTCCCAATATCCTTGTGATATGTTGTCAGATATGTGATCTGTTTCTAAAGTTTTATGGGAAAGAGTGATGCCCACTCAGAACCTTCCACTCGTTTTGTTTTGAATTGCTCATGGATCTCATGTGACGAAGCGCTTACATTCCAGCTCTTCTCTGCCCTAATCCGCAACGTTGCGAATCAAACGGACGTATTTTTCTCGTAATCAGACCCCCCAATGTGTTGTCCAGATTGATTTGCGGGGTCCCTCTTTTCCAAGACTGTGGTTGGCAACGGCACTACCTTTGTGAGTGGTAAGACTGTGCCCGCTTTTCATTTACCAACATATTCAAAGGCAAGACAAAAGGGGGGAGGGGGGGGGTCAGTTTAAATCGACCATTTTTTCCAGGCGTCTGCAATTTCATATACTACTGTGTGTTTATTTGAAGATGAATGTCGTCTGGAATGATGTTTGAGAAACGGTTTGGGGTCTCTGTAGGAGACTTGAACAGTGAGAGCAAAATAGGTCCCATTTTAATTCTCCAGTGTACATATACCGATCAGCTCCCGTTACTATTTAATAGGACTTTTGTGTAGCAGTAGCCTGGCGGTCTGGGATTACCTCTTATTTATAATTCTCTTTTACTCTCTGGGATTTGATCCCGGCAGTATAGACGTACACTGACTCAATTCTTTTTCGCTGTTTTGAGTGCTTTGTTTTTGACGCATAATACATGAAGCCAACCTAGACCGAACCCGTTTGTGGATCTCTCTCTGGATTATTCCAACTTGGGGGGGGGGGGGGGGGGTGTCACAAGGATCTGTTCATGGATACCTGCGCACGAGACCACATCACCAGCTCAAGAGTTTATGTGTTTTCATCGGCTCTGTCTTTTGGGCCTTATTGTTGACTGTTGGACATGGAGAAAGAACACTTGCCAAATGTCTTTTTGCATCCAGCCAACATGAGCTTCTTCCGCCAGGCCGTTGACGCGGATCTTGTGGTGCGCTCCCTGTGCAAAAGGTGCGGTCTGACCTCCCGTGCCAAGGTCACACTGCAGACACTTCTTTTCTGCTGTATTTCAAGTGGTGGTAATCTTAAAGGTGATGTGTAAACAAGATGTTGGGACACAATTCATGTATATATTGTGGAGGTGGGCTATAAAGGTCGATGGGGGTGATGGAACAAGACAACTTTAGGCCATAATTGTCCCTCGACATTCCCTCAAAGCATTCCCTGTGTACTGTGGCAACACTGCATTCTCCAGTATATGGTAATTGCCCTGCCTCACTGCAAGTCAGCCACTTTTGTCTCGTGTATTTGGCTCCACATTGAGACAAAACATGACGGCTTCGATTTTATTTTTTTATTATTTTAGTCCGTTTTTGCTCCAAATGCATATATTTTCCCTCCACGTGCCAAGCCGGAGAATGCTCCAGGCGGGTGAGAAAAATCAAAAGTAACCACCAAGAATAGGATGCCGTCCACTGCGAGTTACTTTCCTATTTATTTGCTGAAATGCAGTTTTCTATTTGGTGAGTAGATTTTGGGCCATACGCATCCTTGCTCACTTTCGTATCCTGTGTAATGTACATAGAATTGTATATAGACTCTCTTTTCTCTCTTGTATTGGAATCATTTTTAAACCCTTCTCGTTTTCTTTTCTCTCTTAATCTTGGCCTTCCTTTATCGGTGGGCTGGCGTTGCCTTCATTGAGCAAATCTGTGTGGTTGTTTTGTTGTTTCACACCAAGTGCACTGTAATGGAAATCATTGTTTTCTTGGCATCGTATTTTTAATCCTACGTTTCCGGCTTGACTGATTTGATGACGTAGTTCTGATGTTTGGTTGGTCTAGTTTTCAGGGTTGTTTTGCATGTACGTGTCTCAACATCATCTGATATTTTCACTCTGGGTTGTTTTCTATAAGGTTTGAAATTGTGATAAAGGGTTTGATCACTATCTGAGGTTAAGTGTTGAACTAGAGCAATCACTTTTGTTTTTTTCCCACCGGCCTCTCATAAGCCGTGACAGATCTTGTCACGCACTGTAATTATTGTTGTCATTATTATTATTGACAAAACCTAAAACAGTACAATTATGGGTGTCTAAATGTCCAAAGCTCAGAATTGACAAAACATAATGACCACTTCAATAGAATAAATATTTCAACCAAAAAAAAACACTTTAACCATTTTAAGCACCCTGTCATCTGATAAGATGATGAGCTGTCAACTGTAGTAACCGCTGTCCCTGAAAGGGTTCCCAAATAAATACCGTAAATAAAATAACTGGCCAAAATTGATTTTTTTTTTAAATCTCAAGATTGCTTTTTTTTTTTTTTTTAATTGCAAAGAATTAGATAACCACTCTCCCGTTTGAAAACATACTGCTGTGGATCCATTTACTGGTTGTGTGATGAAGGAATAAAATATGTCCCAAATCACGCTGGTCTCCGCTACTGTCAGTTTTATTTATTGTGTTTATTTTATTTCATTTTTATTTTGATGACAATCACTGAACTTTGCAGGTGTTGGTTATTCGAATCAAACCAAGCTATTTGTATTGCGGACTGCAGACTTGGCATTGAACAACCTCCTCTTTGTCTGAAAGACATCAAACAGCATATTCTTCGTGGCTGAATAGGGGCAACTATTTTTTTTCTTTTTTTTAATCATGGTTGTAAATGAGGGGCAGCCCGCGTTTTGTTAAACATTCACCTTCGTGTTTGGTCCTAAACGATGAGATGTTTGGGGGGGGGTTGTTTGTTTGTTTTCCTTAACTCCCAACTCACAGCGAGTTTGTACTATTTAGAAATGTTCTGCGGTTTGTCTGTCATACAATGTAAGGAGCCCATCAGATGAGGCAACTCTGACTGAAAACGCAAGAATTTGATTTTGCATAATTCCTTCCTTGTATTTGTTGGAGGGGAGTGGGGGGGGGGCATCTGGAAAGAGTGTCGGTACTTTTTTTTTTTGGTCTCTGTCAACATTGATCTGCTCCTACTGGGTTGTTGGACTTACTATTATTGCTATTCTTATCATTCTTCTTATTCTTGCTGCTACTGCTCCGTGGCTGTGATAAAACGAAAGATCTTCAACATGATGTAAAATAATTTGAAACAAAAATAAATTGTCCGTGAGTATCTTTTATTCATTCATTCATTTTCAATCACATACAAAACTCAATTTTCTCATAGCGATGGGATTTTCACAACAGAGACCGCATACATGCACAAAACATTTTAGTGCACAGACGTATCAAATGTGAATGCAACTTTTTGATGTACACTTTTCAGTGTTCATCCATCCATCCATCCATCTTCTACCGCTTATCCGGGGCCGGGTCGCGGGGGCAACAGCTTTAGCAGGGAAGCCCAGACTTCCCTCTCCCTAGCTACTTCTTTCAGCTCTCCCCGGGGGATCCCGAGTCGTTCCCAGGCCAGCTGGTTGACATAGTCTCTCCAGCGTGTCCTGGGTCTTCCTCGGGGTCTCCTCCCGGTGGGACATGACCGGAACACCTCACCGGGGAGGCGTTCAGGAGGCATCCGAATCAGATGCCCAAGCCACCTCATCTGGCTCCTCTCGATGTGGAGGAGAAGCGGCTCGACTCGGAGCCCCTCCCGGATGACCGAGCTTGTCACCTTATCTCTAAGGGAGAGCCCGGACACCCTGCGGAGAAAACTCATTTCGGCCGCTTGTATCCGGGATCTCATTCTTTCGGTCACGACCCATAGCTCGTGACCATAGATGAGGTTTGGAACGTAGATCGACCGGTAAATTGAGAGCTTCGCCCTTTGGCTCAGCTCCTTCTTCACCACGACAGACCGATACAACGTCCGCATCACAGCAGACGCTGCACCGATCCGCCTGTCGATCTCTCGCTCCCTCCTGCCCTCACTCGTGAACAAGACCCCAAGATACTTAAACTCCTCCACTTGGGGCAAGATCTCCCCCCCGACCTGGAGGGGGCACTACACCCTTTTCCGACTGAGGACCATGGTTTCAGATTTGGAGGTGCTGATCTTCATCCCAACCGCTTCACACTCGGCTGCGAAACGCTCCAGTGAGAGTTGGAGAGCCCTGTTTGAAGGAGCCAACAGCACCACATCATCTGCAAAAAGCAGGGATGCAATACTGAGGCCACCAAAACGGACCCCCTCAACGCTTCGGCTGCGCCTAGAGATTCTGTCCATGAAGGTTATGAACAGAATCGGTGACAAAGGGCAGCCTTGGCGGAGTCCTACCCTCACTGGAAACGATTCCGACTTACTGAGTGACTGTACGGCAAGGGAGGAGGGGACAAGTTATAATAGCATCTGCAACTCCAGAACAGTTTATATTGCTTCATACAATATTCAATTTGTACCCCCCCCCCCCTTCGATTGGCACGCAGGGGCAGGGGAGATATGCAAGTGGTTCATAACGTCACTGATCATAACGAGGCATGCTTATAGTAAGGAAAAGCAGCGCCATCTGCTGGATATCATATAGATGTGTCTCCAATACAGTCACTGGAAATGTAAAGTGAATAATTTCGTAAGGAAACACAAAATGTGTGGAAAAGCTCAATTAATATTTACGTCCAGACTACTTCCACTCATTTTGGAGGCTTCGCCGCGTTTAAGTAAATAATACAGCACAGTCTCCAAGCAGCTTCTTCATGAGCCGCTTCCTCGTCATTAAAGCGAATTCGTACTCCTCCTCAGACTTTCCAAATAAAACCGAACCAGCTGTGTGCAGTGGTGCTCTTTGCGTCATCCGTCTCTGAGAGGCTCCGTGGGCTCACAACTAGGAAGAACAGTGGCAGAAATGTCCGGCCATGGGTTTTTATCTGTTACTTTCAGTCTATTTTTGTGGTGGGGGGCTGTAGGAGTCGTGCCGAGCCGGGCAATGATTATTCGAGACGGCCAGGAGCAAAGCTTTGTCAGCTTGGACGACATGTTCCGTGAAGTGGAGGAGTTGATGGAAGATACCCAAAACCTTCTGGAGGATGCCGTCGACCAGGTCTAATATAGTATAATTAATGGCCACTATTCTTTCCTTTAGAGCGATGTGATTTTTGTAAAACATTGATACTGATCCACCCGAGTTCAAGACTGCCACTTTTATGAGCGAACAAGTACTTGTTGTTGGCGTTTATGTTCATGTTGTGAAATACCATTCAGAGAAGTATAATCAGTTATATTATTTGTTACATTATCTAACTAACGAGAGGGGTAAAAATAATTTGGGGAATGAAATGCTATTTTTTTTCAGCAATGCAAATCAACCCCAGTAAAAATAAACACGTTGTTTATTTACAGCTGTGTGACAGAATGAATCAAATGAGAGAAACTGGGCCCCTTCTTTTGTTTTCAGTGAATATATTTGTTGTAACCCTCCACGTTTTCTGGCCTTTTATTTGTATGCACATTTTAAAGTGAATTCTAACCCACAGATAACAACGGAGAGTGCCAAGTCAATGGAAAATCACCATCATCACCACAGTAATACCAAGACTGTGAAAGATGCCATTCAAACTGACAAGGTAGTTCTTACATGCTTGGGTGTCAGAAGTAATAAAAAGTTAAATAAAGTATTATATTATGTTTATGACTCATCAGAATTTTTGCTCGCCTTTTTGTCTTTTTAAGGAAATTAATAGCACAGCAGGAGAGACAGAATCATCACATATCCATGTAGAGATCTCAGGCGAATGGAACAGTGTGTATCATGTAAGTATATTAGCGTTACCGACCGCTATCTCGAAAAATGTGAACAAGTTCCAAAAGAAAAAAGGATGGTGAAATTGGAGTTCAATGGAGTTCAGCTAATGGTGTCTGACTAAATGTTAAAGAATCTTTTTTTGTTGTTGTATGTTTTTAGAGCAAACCAAAGGCCTAGGGAGTTATTTTAAATAATACAGAACTACATACAACCATTTAAAAATCCAAAATGTTATCTACTGGCAGGGGCTCATGGTTGGGCTGCTTTCAAACTGGGACGGTTTTGTAAAGACTTGTTTTCACATACAGTTACAGCATGCAGCTAACACACAGCATGTTTTTCATTTCTCATCATTTGTCATCAGGCAACATGGCTGAGGTAAAGTGTTAGCTGTCTAGTTTTTATCAACACAATAAAATCCCTCCGGGGGAAATTGAACTCACACACTGCTGCACATTTTATGTGGCACACCTTACAGAGAACAAGATCACACACATGCAGGAATGCAAAATACAGATACAAATACTTATATGTCGAAGAGAGAGGTGATAGTTACGCTGAGCTGTACCAGTCACTCCTTATCGAGTTTTCCCGAGTGTGTGTGTGTGTGTGTGTGTGTGTGAGTGTGCGCATGTGTAGGGGGGGTTGATAGTTTACACTAGTAAAATAGGGTGTTGTCAAATGAATTAAAAAGCTGAACTTGGAGCAAACTTCTTGAGCTAAACTAGCAAACAAAAAAGCCGTCATCTTTTCGGCTTTCGGAGCGTGTAGCAGAGCCTTGACCTGAATTGAAAAATACAATAGAAATGCATCACTCTGACTTTCTGCACAAATTCAGTCTTGTTTTTAAAGTCCGCGAATAGGTCTAGTGAAATCTTAATGAGTGACTCTTTCATGTCTTCTGCATCTGTGAACAGCTTCCTATGTCTGACTATTTCCCGAACGGCCACAAAACTTGCTTACGCCGTTGAATTTGCAGACTACATCCACTTCTTGAATTGGTTTTTCCTCAAATCAGCCTCCAGCCCCAGTTCTAAAACAGCTTTTTTTCTCTCTTCTCCCTCTAGATATTTTTCAGCAAAAGGCTGTGTGTTTATTTTGGAATTGTCTTCCGATTTTCAAACTTTTATCATTGGCCAGTTTTTCACCAAAAATTAGGCATATGACCAGCTCTTGTCCGAGGAAAATGCAAATGAATCTGTCCAGGCTTCATTAAATGTTCTATTTTCTTCTGATATTTTTCTTTTCTTACGTTTCTCCATCTTTGCCCTACGTGGGGTTGAAAGTCTCGATAAATGTACGTCGTTTTGCCAGGCTGTTGGAGATTCTGACATATATTTTGAGCGACGAAAAATAATACACTATATAAATTATTTGTAATATTTCAAATCACAATCTTAAAATTTACATCTACAATTAACAAACTCATCTATGGTCACGAGCTATGAGTCGTGACCGAAAGAACGAGATCCCGGACACAAGCGGCCGAAATGAGTTTTCTCTGCAGGGTGTCCGGGTTCTCCCTTAGAGATAAGGTGAGAAGCTCGGTCATCCGGGAGGGGCTCAGAGTCGAGCCGCTTCTCCTCCACATCGAGAGGAGCCAGATGAGGTGGCTTGGGCATCTGATTCGGATGCCTCCTGAACGCCTCCCTGGTGAGGTGTTCCGGGCATGTCCCACCGGGAGGAGACCCCGAGGAAGACCCAGGACACGCTGGAGAGACTATGTCACGCAGCTGGCCTGGGAACGCCTCGGGATCCCCTGGGGAGAGCTGAAAGAAGTAGCTAGGGAGAGGGAAGTCTGGGCTTCCCTGCTAAAGCTGTTGCCCCCGCGACCCGGCCCCGGATAAGCGGTAGAAGATGGATGGATGGATGGATGGATGGAATTAACAAATGAACAAAAGTTGAAGAAAGAAATGCATGTAGCTCCGGAACCGCGGGTTGCCAACCCCTGGACTTGACTGATCAGTGCTACTGTGCACATGACTAACGGCAGCAGTATTTGTCTGGAACATATTAAAATAATTACAGGGTTGTCTGGCCCCTACTTACAGTTTCCAGTATGTTTTTTTATTACTTCAGGAAGATCTCATGACAAAGGCTGTAGGGGGAAAAAAGTGAGAGAAACTCTACTTAGAACATGAACAGTGGATGGCATGAGTCTTTTAAAATGATCTTGTCTTTTGGTAGAATGTAATTTATTCTCAATTTATTCCGTGCATGTGATTTTAACTGCAGGTCTGGCCATATGTGAGCTAAGCAAATGATGACAGTCTACTATAAAGCTCAACAAACTAAATGAACACAACATTTAAAGACTAAACCACATAATCAGCAACCTTTTGTTTGAAATGGATAAGATTGGTTGGTTTTCATTCACGTTAGGTGTGCCTCCTACTGACAATGGCCATTAGTACCGGGGCCTTTTTAACACCGCCGTTTTTGAGGGGTTTTCATTTGGTTCAAAATGTGAGGAGGGCCAAATACGAATTTATTTCAATAATTTTCTCAAATGAACAATCACACGAACAACATTGCTTCATTTGGCGAGTCCACTGTTTGGCGAGTCAAGCCTGTTTCAAGGAAAAGTTCAATGCCCTCTGGTGGTCATTAGGTCTAGGCTCCCGCACTTCATACTTGACATAAAACATGACATTCGAGACTGTTTTTAATTATGCTTCGCTAGATTTACACTGCTAGCACCTCCTGTACAACTGTATGCAATACAAAGTACATAATTATACGCTCATCATTAAAAGGGTTTCATTCTTCAATATATTAGGAACATTTTACCCCAAAAGCCTGTGCAGGGTTCAGAAATGTTTTTTTTATTACCCTGCTAAATTGTACACTCCACAGTATCCATCCATCCATTTTCCGATCCACTTTATCCTCACAAGGGCCGCGGGGGGTGCTGCAGCCTATCCCAGCTGTCTTTGAGCAATGGGCGGGGGACACCCTGAACCGGTTGCCAGCCAATCGCAAGGCACACCCATACAAACAACCATCTACGCTCACACTCACACCTAGAGACAATTCGGAGTGCTCAATCAGCCAAATGTGCACGTTTTTGGAATGTGGGAGGAAAACGGAGTACCCGGAGAAAACCCAAGCAGGCCCGGGGAGAACATGCAAACTCCACACAGGGAGGCCGGAGCTGGAATTGAACCCCGCACCGCTGCACTGTGAGATCGACGGTCGAACACACAAAACCTTGGTTTAGACACAAAAAGAAGGTGGTTGTAAGAAGGGAAGAATAAGAGATTTTAAGTTTATGTGCTGAAAAAGCTCCACAGACACAGTCAGTCTAGTAATGCAAAGTTGACGTTTATTGCCATGCTTATACGTAACGTATATCTCATGCCACAGGAGTGCCTGGTGGACGAGGACTGTGGCGCGCGGAGGTATTGCCTCTATCGGATTGACAGCTCCAAGTGCCTCCCCTGCATACCAACTGATATGGTGGGAAGTCCGTCCTGTTATTGTTATCCTTTTTCTTTTGTTCCGTTAAACAAGCCAGTTTTTATGTGAGCAATGAAACCGCCGGTGTAATGAATGCTGAGGTTTATACTGTCAAATAAGAATCTTTCTAAATGCTGACATTTTACACATGATCAAATCAAGTCATCAAAAGCCTAGTTACAGCTGGATGGACTTGTAATGTCATACATACCGGTAACTTCAAATTCATTCCAATATCCCAGCCATCGTGGTAATGTAGTCCCTCCCAATGGCCCTGTAAAAGTCGAATTAAGCTGATCAACACCGCTTGCAAAACACAATTCTTTGCATCATCAGTAAAAATCTCACTGTGACTTCTACATGGTATGAGTTGGGTCATGTAAACTATTTGAAGGGCCGTGACACACATAGAGAGCGGGTTATCTAGAAACCAAATGGTTGACCGATTCTATTCCTGTTCTGTCCGTGTCATGTGTCGTTGCGTCCTCGGACGTGATACCTCAACCCTACTTGCCTCCAGTGCCACTCACACTGGTGTATGGCAGGGTGTGAACATTTGGTGGTGGTCAGAGGGGGTCTTAGGCGCACACCGGCAGCCATGCTTCCATCAGCCCGCCCAAGACATCTGTGGCTACAGATCATAGTTTACCACCACTAGAGCGTGAATCTGCGAGCACATAAAAAATGTCCATTGTTAGTGATTTGAGTGTACAGAAAAAGCACCATATACATAAATTGGATGCATTCTTCTTAATATCGTTGAGAGTAAAAATTATCAGGACAGTTTCATTCATTCATTCATTCATTCATTCATCTTCCGAGCCGCTTGATCCTCACTAGGGTCGCGGGGGGTGCTGGAGCCCATCCCAGCTGTCTTCGGGCAGTAGGCGGGGGACACCCTGAATCGCTTGCCAGCCAATCGCAGGGCACACAGAAACGAACAACCATTCACACTCACACTCACACCTAGGGACAATTTAGAGTGTCCAATCAGCCTGCCACGCATGTTTTTGGAATGTGGGAGGAAACCGGAGCACCCGGAGAAAACCCACGCAGGCCCGGGGAGAACATGCAAACTCCACACAGGGAGGCCGGAGCTGGAATCGAACCCGGTACCTCCGCACTGTGAAGCCGACGTGCTAACCACTGGACTACCGGGCCGCCCTCAGTACAGTTTGTACATCTGAATGTCTTTCCATTTTTAGCCCTGCACAAAGAATGAGGAGTGCTGCTCAAGTCAGTTGTGTGTTTGGGGCCAGTGTACAGTTAATGCCACTGAGGGAACAGAGGGAACAATATGTCAGGGCCAGAATGACTGCAAACGAGACCTCTGCTGTGCCTTCCAACGAGGTAACCTCTTTTCTGTCACACTTCCTCGAAGACTAACATGAAGGATTCAACCCATTGTATTCATACACTTTCTGCCAGAGATGGGGGGTGAGATGGATACACGACTTGACTCGAGTGAGATTCAATTTGCTCATTTTTGCCAAAAAGATGGGAATGACTTGGGACTTGGTATCGAATCGGCTTATCCTCACAAGGGTCGCAAGCATGCTGGAGGTTATCCCATCTGTCTTCAGGAAGTCGACAGGGTACCCCCTATACTGGTTGGCAGCCAATCACAGGGCACACATAGGCAAACAACCATCCGTGCTCACACTCAAACCGAAATGTTCAATAAACCTGCCATGCATGTTTAGGGAACGTGGGAGGAAACTAGAGTACAAAACCGACGCAGGCACGGGGAGAACACGCAAACTCCACACAGGGAGGCCAGAGCCGGAATCGAACCCTGCATCGCTGGACTATGAGGCAAACGTGCTAACCAGTGGTCCACCTTGAGAGGATCCTCATTCATTCATTCATTCATTTTCCGAGCCGCTTGATCCTCACTAGGGTCGCGGGGGGTGCTGGAGCCTATCCCAGCTGTCTCCAGGCAGTAGGCGGGGGACACCCTGAATCGGTTGCCAGCCAATCGCAGGGCACACATAGACGAACAACCATCCACGCTCACACTCACACCCACACCTAGGGACAATTTAGAGTGTTCAATCAGCCTGCCATGCATATTTTTTGGAATGTGGGAGGAAACCGGAGCACCCGGAGAAAACCCACGCAGGCCCGGGGAGAACATGCAAACTCCACACAGGGAGGCCGGAGCTGGAATCGAACCCGGTACCTCTGCACTGTGAAGCCCACGTGCTAACCACTGGACTACCGGGCCGCCCCTTGAGAGGATCATTGATTTTAATTCACGGATTATTTTGCCAACGACGTTAGCCAAAAAAGGATGGAAAAACGCACGGTTGACGTCTCACAGAATGAACTCACAGCAATGTTAACGTCTTACTTGATATGACATAACCTACAGACAGGCAAGCTAACCATACAATTTAACTTGCGATACGAACACTGGTTTGAGACCAGTAAAAAAAAAAAAACATAAAAAAAAGGTGATTGCGAACATCTTAAGTTCAGCTAAATAATGTAACTAAGGCTGGGATGGTTTGTGAAAACTCTCCGAACCGTTGGTTTCGACTGTTGCATTACCATTTGTGTAGTCTTGCAAACCTCCCCTTCCACCCTAACATGATGAAGAGATGTGCACTTCAAAAGTAGCTTCTATCCACCAAAGCATTACTACCATAGACACCAGTGGTTCTGTCATGATGCTTGTGGTCAGTTGTGGAGAGAAAAAAAAGACGTGGAGACAACTTTGGAATCAAGGATGATGGTTTTGATGAAACCGGGAAAAACACAATAGCGGCATGCAGATTTCGACACTCGAAGATCAAAGACACAACATCTCTAAGTTGAGTTTTATCGGTTTTATAGAAGATAGCACTGTGAACGTAAGCTATTAGGTTTGCTCGACAGTTTAGCTCACCAATCGCTGGTCAACTACTTCATGCATTTAAATGTTTAAAAAAAATGGAGATAATGTACTTTTTATTGTGAGATTAGTCCAAAAAAAAAAGATTTTACCACTCCAACATGTTTTACTGACTTGACTTGTGACTTGCTAGAAATTTGGAGGTGACTTGATTTGTTTGATTTTTTTTTTCCGATACAGTAGTCCCTTGGGACTTGCTTGAGACTTGAAGGTTACAACTTGAGACTTGTGACTTGCACATATGAGACTTACTCCCACCTCTGCCTTCTACCACATATTTTGTTCAGGGTCACAAGTGTGCTGGAGCTTCCCCCAGTTGACACTGGGCAATTTAGAGTTCAAAATAAAATAAAAAAATCTAGCATTGATGCCTTTGGACTGAACGGAGAAAAGTGGACATGAAAACTTCCAACAGATTTAAAGAAGACCTTTCACCATAAGGCAGGCGTTCTTTCAGGATGAACGACTCTCATGACAATAAACGTTTTGAAATCCATGTGCTTGTCTAGCCTGGCTTTGTTTAGTCTGCCCCCTATCCCTATTCTCTCCAGAGCTTTTATTTCCTGTGTGCAACCCTAAACCGGGACAGGGAGAGGCCTGTCTGAACCAACCCAATTTATTGATGGACATGCTTGCCTGGGACCAGGAGGGCCCTCGCGACTACTGCCCCTGTGCCAATGATCTTCAGTGCCAACCTCAAGGGTAAGAACAACTATTAGTAAGATAAGATAAGATATCCTTTATTCGTCCCACACTGGGGAAATTTACAGCCTCCAGCAGCAAGAATGTATGTAGAAAGAAGAAAGAGAAAAAAAAAACAACAAACATCTTTCAATTAAATGCAATATGAACACAAAATGGATAAATCGCAGTACTATTTACAATTTTCCTTCACATCATTTAATTATTATTATTATTATGATTGTTATTTTTTTTATTCATCAGCCTGACAGCAGTCGGTAGGAACGAGCGTCGGTATCTCTCCTTCTTGCAGCGCGGGTGTAACAGTCTCTGGCTGAAGGAGCTACCAAGTGCTGTCAGGGCGGGCTGGAGGGGGTGGGAGGGACTGGCCATCATAGCTTTTAGCTTAGTTAGCATCCTTCTGTTGCCCACCTCCTCCAGAGTGTCAAGGGAGCAACCCAGGACAGAACTGGCCTTCCTGACCAGTCGCTCCAGTCTCTTTCTGTCCCGGGCCGAGATGCTGCCTGACCAGCAGACAATGCCATAATGGATGGCCGAGGCCACCACCGAGTTATAGAACGTCTTAAGGAGTGACCCCTGAACCCCAAAAGACCTCAGTTTCCTCTGTCCTTTCCTAATCAGTACACAATTAAAATGATATATTGTTTTGTGTTTTTTGTTATTGTAAAGTGTCCTTGGGTGTCTTGAAAGGGGCTTATAAATAACATGTATTATTATTATTATTATTATATGTCCTAAATTATGCTCCCCGATTTTTTGGAAGCACAGTAATAGAGTGCAGTATAGTTATCTCTTAACTCACTTCTTTGCTGCATTGCCTGTTTTTTTTTTTTTTCTCTTACAGACGTGGATCTGTTTGTGTGCTGTCAGACCGGAAATAAGGAGCTAAGTGCTGTATCGAAAATACACAAGTACGCCTGAAGCTAAGGTGAAGTCGTGATTGATGATTCACCAAAGAACAGCCAAGCTGCTCCAACTATAAGTTTTTCAATTTTGTTTGTGTGTGTTTATATTTTTGGAATGTATTCTTTGCAATAAAAGATACAGTCCCGTGATAAGATTCTTGTTCTTGTTCTTGCAATAAAAGATACAAAGTCCCATGATAAGATTCTTGTTTTTTTTACTGGAAACAACGGAACACTAGGGGCCCCACTTATGTTTTATTGATATGCAAGGCAGTGTGCTAAGAAATTAATACGGAGCTAGATTTTTTTTTAGTGTGTGAGTTGTCCATTTTTCAAACTTTAAGCTTTTAATCGCATTGACCGGTTTTAGGATCACATTACTGCTTTTTAAAATTATGTCTTAATTGTTTTACACCGGTTTGTTCTGGTCTTGACCGACCACACTAATTGCCTCCACTTGCGTCGAACAATAACGTACAATAAAATGTTGCTTTCAAATTGTATTTTAGCAAAAACGTTATCTCTTTGTGCGATGCCAAATTATTTGCGTTTATGGTACAGTCAGTCAATTGACTTGATGGGATTTCAAAAACACCCAAAATGCTGTTTTTGTATATGAGCATTGAGGCATAAGGAGTTCGTTCGTTTGCAAGATGGAGACTTCCTTTTTGTCTCTGCGCTGCCGTTCCTATGACGTCGTGACGTCACACTATCCGCCCCACGACCAGTTTCCTCGTGAGTGAGCACCGTTGAATTTCGCGTTCCCTGCCGATTGCTTCCCTACTATCGGGACGCTGTGCAACAGGCTAACAAGTTCGCAAGCCCGGAAATATCCACACATAGGTACGTAGAACCGCGGTACGACATCCGTGCCATTGTAACGCTATCCGTAATATTCTGCCCAGTAACTGAATTGTTCCTTTTCACCGGTGATTTTCTCAGCGCCAACTTCTGCGCCAGGCGGTTCGAGATGCTTAAAACGCAAAAAAATCGCGTTTTTTGCGACCACACCGGTTCGCTTCCCTTGTCTACCACAAGAACCTTCATGTGCCTAGCAATCTCCAAGCCACTTTAGAAGCCGTCGCGGGACTCTCGTGTTAAACAGTAATTTGAATTCTTCTCGGTGGTCAGCCAGCTGTTGAACTTTCTCCGTGTGCAGCGGCTCAGACGAAAGCAGAAAATACACGAAGCGTTTGTGGGAAGCGCGTTTCTGTTTGGCTCTTTGTGGTATTGCGGTCTCCAATAGTTGCTGCGCTGTGTGAAACGCCTGCTGTAAAAGTGGAACTCCACCAGCTTCATGGTGTGGTAATGATGCCAGGCATCAGTGAGGAATTGGAATCACGGGATCCAGTGGCCTCGGGTTTGCCTGCGGTGATCTTTCTGTTCAATGCAAATGTCCGTTTTGATGGGTTGAGAATTTCATGTGTACTGAATACATTTATATGGTTGTATAAAACTCAAATATCGTTCTCATTACCTCAAAGTAGTCCATGAAAACGTGTTTGTTAGGGCTGAACAATTAATCCGGCGGTGTCAAACGCATTTTTTGTCTCGCGGGCACATTGTACAGACAGTTATGGTTTGCCTTGGTGGTGCCATTATGAGTGGGGATGATTCCCAATTTAAATAAAAAAGGCATTGGTAACAAAAAAATGCTTGAACATCTCAATTTTATTAAAAGTGAAGACAATGCGATTTGGTATTTTACAAGAAACATGCAGTCGACACATGATTTGTCTTTGTGGGCCACATAAAATGATATAGCAGGCCGGATTTGGCCACCGGGCCTTAAATTTGACACACGTAATTAATCAGCTGCCCAGGGCCACTCGAAGTTTACTGATGTTGGCCCGTTTGCACCTGTATAGAAGTAATAAATAAATATGATGAAGTCAAGATTTTCTTGCTTTTTAAATATTTAATATTTCGAGGGGGTGGAGGGGTTCGACTTAAAATGGTCAATCATTATTGATGTATTTACTGTGCTACACATCGTTTTGCTTATCTGGTTAAATTCTTACATCATGATGACTTGAACAAGATATAAAGTCAAGACAAGGTAAAACGTCAAATGCTCAATTGAATTTTATTTAATACTGCAAAAACGAAAACAAGATGCAAAACTTTGATCCTCTCCTCTTTCATCTATAACTGCTTCAGACAACAAAGTGTATGCGGAAAAGTGGTGAAGATTGCACGACTGTCTCTGTCCTATGTGATGTCTTGTGTTATTTTTGTTATTTTTTGACTTCAAAATGGCGCCGCGAGAGTGGCTGCCTTTCCAGCAGCTCCCATATTTTGTTGTTCTACTTCTTACTTTCATAACTTTGCTGCTGTGAATCTGGAATTTCTCCATTGCGAGACTAATAAAGGTTTTCTTAATCTTAATCTTAAAACAAATAACTACACAAAGCAATATTTTCTGAAAGGGTAAAATAAAACGGCATAAAAAAATGTAAAATATGAAATAATCATTGCTACTTGACATATTCTATTAAGATTATCCGGGCACAGTGCTGGTTTTATCAGAGTCACCATAAAATGGTCAGGCCACCACCCAAAAAAGGTTCACTGTAGGACGATGCTATAAGATCAAAACATTTATGTCTAATAACTCTGATATTGTTTCTTGTAATGCCAGTTGGTTTATTGTTTGTGTTTGTTAAAAATATATATACATCTTGACAAAGAAGTCATATTTAAAAATTAATTGAGCCCTAATGTTTGTACTGTACACAATTATACATAATATTGACAAGTGGCCTTTAATTTCGAGCTGTTGGTCTTTGTTAAACTGGAAGAGATCATTTGACATATAACTCAAATATCTACAAGTCACATGCAATTAGAGCCTTGTGACAATACCGTATCTCAATAGGCAAATTGTTCTGGACTTTTTGTTCAGAGTTGTGGTATTGAATCCTCACTTCCTGCGAATGTGCCCTGGCACTGGTTGCTTTTGTTGAATCTTCAGCCAACTCTTTGTGTTCTCTTCCTACTTTTCGTCCTGACAGATTAAAATAAGTGAGGTGATTTGTCAACGCATAACCACCCTAAAAAGAAACTTGAGCCTTCTTGTTCTCACCCAAGCCCAGCAATGTGCCTCTGAGACCAAAACTTTCCTCTGCCTGTCACGCATGCCGCTGTGCCTGGATAGCTTAATATACAACCTAAAGTGATGAATTATTGATCGTGTGAACGTCTCATCAAAGATCAGCTTGCTGCCTGTCTGTCTAACTGTAAGCTGCATTAGCTCTGGAATAGACGTCTCATTAAAGGTCACAGTAGTTCAGACCTAAGATTACCCTGCTTTCTATGACATATCTGGTTTGTTTTTAGCCTGTGCACTAGCTAGACATGACTGGGTCTTCGAAAGCCAACTTTTTGATCCTAACAGACAGTTTACCCGTAAGAATGTCTCTTTTGTGCTGGATAACAAAGGGTACACAAACACATACACATGTTGGTGCTGTTAAATTCACATTGACACCATTTCTTGAAAGATTGCACACATAATGCAGTGTGCAAACAGCATTTTATGTGCCATTATTATTTTTTTTTAAATGTCAATTAACCAAAATTTTAGATGAATTGATGGCAATGTTTTCGGACTTAAAGCATTACGGTCAATTCAGATTACATTTCTCAGCCCATTTTACAAACTGTAGGCATTTTGGAGGTGAACTGGCGACATTGCCATTCTTTTTATTTGTAGACCTTTTTAAAATGTTGCCTTGGCTCCTGCCTGTCCTGTACCTGCAAAGGTCATGTTTACTATTTGCCTCATGTTAACTCCGTTAGCTGTCACAGAAATGCTAATGACACCCACAAGGGACAGAAAGCCTGCAGCCAAAGACGAGCTGCTATCGTTACTCAAATGAATGGAAAGCAATTGTAATGCGTTTGTTTAGTTGAAAGTGTTATTTCTCTTCGCTCTCTTGTCAAAGCTCTCACTCATGTACAAACGGAACTTTAAATAGTCCTTCCCTTTTTCGTATCCGCGTAGATTGTCTTTTGCAATAACAATGATTTCCACAAATCCATTTTGAATCGTGACTGACTCGGTACAGTGCTATATACAGAGCAAATAAAGATGTCTGAACTTTCATGCTGGACTGTCCATTAAAATTGCCTTGCAGTATGGTGTCAGAGCTAAGAATTTACCAGAATTTTGGGCAACATGTATCCCTGGATTTCCTAGCAATGCATATTATAATATAACATAATAATTCTAACAATAACAACAATAATAACATAAACAATGTGCCTTATTTTAAGCCCGTATCAAATTGACTGACAAAGGTTTGCAAGTGTGTGCCCACGGAGCAAATTTCTTTCTTTTTTTCTTTTTTTTTTTTTTTTTCAATGTTGCAAACTCTTGCAAAGACATTCCCAAGTAGCCATAACGGCCACACACGTTTTTTTCTTGTCACCATCAAATTTTGAGCAACGAAAAAACGTAAACGGTTTGAGATCATTAAAATCGTCAGTGAAACAGCTTTGTGACGGAAAAAAATTACTGCATGCGCGCACACTTTGCCGCTCAGTGAGATACGGCCTTAAATTTAAACCGGTTTACTCTTTCAAATACAGAAATAATGTCTATAATATGTTAAAAATGTAATGTATTCCAGTATAATAACATGTTTCCCCAGTCATCACCTTTCTTCACCATATGGTGTCCATTTCGACTTAATGTTAAGTATCCTTCCATGCCCTTAAAAGCATTACAATTTATTAATAGAAACAAGAAAGCATTCATATTGTTTTTTTTTTCCCCCTAACCCTTGATGATACTCACGGTTGTCTACAGTCCTTCACTAGTGAATGTGTGTGTATTTGTGGAGAAAAGAGATAATGCTGTGTCAATATTGATTTAAGGTATCTAAATGGCTTGTTATCAGCTGGACAGTGTCTGTCTTCTTGAAAAGCCAACATGATTTCACCGATAAGACCCTACCTTCGAAAGAATAAACGCATCCCTCATAACCAGACAAATGCTAATCAGTCCTGGTGTTGTGTACACAAACTTTATTAACCCAACTGCTGGCAGTCAGGCTGCCTCCTGTCTTTATACTGCATGTGCCAAGTTTCAATCACATGTTTGTTTCAAACTGCTGATGATTCTCTAATGCAGGGGTGTCCAAACTTGTTGCCAAGGGGGCCAGATTTTATGTGGTAAAATGTCGGGGGGGCCGAACTTGGCTGACATTCTTTACATTGAACAACAATATTGTTCAACAAATTTTAGTAAGCCAGTCTGTTTTACATTTCCATTTTTATTTGAATTTCAACAATCTTAAGAATTTCTTTTGGTTCATTTGAAACAGGTATATCACATGCAACTGCTTATTCACTTGACTTTTTCTTAAACAGAAGTCTCCTGAGTGCAAATTGATTGATTTCAAACATAAAATGTATCACCATGACTTTTCAATAGTCACAAAACCTTTGACTCGAACAACAGGGAAATGAACAAGCAATACACATATCCACAACTGCAAGGATCATTTGAAATATGACATATCAGTCAATATAAACACGGAGTGATGTCTTGTTAACTCGTGAGTGATGCCCTCTCGTGTCTAAATGCTATTACTCATTTAGCCACTAGAGGGAAGCAGTACTCTATGAAACATCACTCACCAGTCTACGAGACCTCAGTCAATGCAACACGTGTTCCATTGCGCCCAACCTGCGGGCCAGACGGCACTGATTTTATGACAGGGGCCGAGGGCCGGATGAAATTCGACCGCGGGCCGGATTTGGCCCGCAGGCCGGACTTTGGACATCCCTGCTCTAATGCTTCTCCACATTGGGGGTAAAAAAAAGTAAATTAAAAAAAACTCTGGGCAAAACTCTAAAGATGTTGTCGATGCTCTAATACTTTTTGTTGTGATTTGTGTCGTTCTTTTTGAACAGGAGGAGTGGTGATGAGGAGTTCAGCAAACACATTTGCAGACATGATGAACATACCGGAATACTATGCAGGGAAAAATGTGCTGATCACTGGAGCAACTGGCTTCATGGGAAAGGTACAATAGTAATTGACTTGGCAGCGAGTCCAGTAGGTGTGGCTCAACCAATGTGTGGATCAAGCATAAGCAGATTTCGGTGTCGGCATGGTATTACTATATGTACTTTATGAAATTAATTTCTTTTGAAATATGTGATATTTTATAAATCACGTAGCATAATTCAGAGCTACAAGAGAGTTTGCGCGCATACACACAGAAACACGTACGCACACACATGCACACATACGTCACTTGATTAAAAACATATTCCGAGTCTTAATTAATAAAATCTATTAATTTTATACCCTGTGGATGTGTGCAAATGAAAATACTTGATAATTTTTGTGTGTTTTTGTTAAATGTAAGGCAGAAATCTTAAAAATCATTCTACTGCCTCTCAGTGAGGAGGGCCTTTATGAGCCGCCACTTATGTTACTAAATATAATTTGTGCAATAAAATGGCAACGTTGGAGCTAGGATTTCCTCGTGTAATTTTTCTTGTTCACGAAACTCCTTAGTTTTTGCACTCTTAAACGTCATAGTGTTAAACTGACAGAGATCATTTATTTATCCTTACTTGAATCCAGGAAAGGCAAGGCATTCTCTGCAATGCCGACATTCCAACCGCAGACAGCAGAGTAAAATAAGGCAAAATAAAAACCAAATACTGTCTTTTTTTTTTACCATAAGGTTCACTGAGAATCCTTAAATTTTCTTAAAAAGTGTGCCTTTTAATGTGGTGCGCCTTGTACGGGATATGGATGAAAGTCGGCTCAAAGTTTGTCATTCTTATCCGCACCTAATCACTAGCAGAGGTTTCTGTGTTTATATGAACTAGGACGGGGGTGCCCATTACATCGATCCTGATCTACCGGTTTATGACAGGTCCCATGTAGATCCGAATGCGTGTCAAGGAGAAAAAACACAACCATTTGTGTGTCTTTGTACATGTTAGTATTATATTTTTTTTTTGTGTTAATGTACACTGCACCCTAATCATCCTATCAGTCTCATTTTCACAAAAAAATAAATACATAAAAATAAAATAAAGCTGGTAAATCTTGAATTTGCCGGTGGCGCGTAATTACGTCACCGGAAGTTGTTCGCGCTCAGCAGTCTGCAATTGCACCTTGTGATCAGAGCTGTTGAGCTCTATCTTTTATCGTCATTTTTATCATTCAGAGTTTGCTTTGTGTACAATTCACCGAGGGCGCAGGCAAAGAATAGGAGGGCCCAGGGAAGCGCTTTAAAATGGTACGTGTGAGCTACGACAGTCAACAGGCTGCAAAAGTGCATCATCACATGCCTCAGTTTCAGACCGTTTCTCATCATGGTGTGTGTGTGTGTGCGCGGGCGCGTGTGCGTGCATACGTGCTGATAAGGGTAGATCCCGGGAGGTTATTTGATCGAAAAGTAGATCGTCGGTCCAAAAAGTTTAGTCACCCCTGGTTTAAGGAGTTAATGGCTAGAGGGAAGAAGCTGTTTAAGTGTCTACTGGATTTGGTGCGCATGGATGTGTAGCTCCCCAGATCCATGCTTGATTTTCTTCATGGTTTCATTGAAGTAAGAATTAATTTACTTTAATTTCAAAACTTTAATAGTCTCACAATGGAGAAATTCCCACTTCACAGCAGCAAAGTTATGAGAGGAAGAAGTAGAACAGGGGTGGCCAACCAGTCAGAGACTACGAGCCATTTTTTGACTGTGTGACTGCAAAGAGCCACATACACATGGGCATCCCGTCCGTCCTCGCGCACATGGACACGCGTACACACTTTTTTTGCCCAAAGATCGACTTTTGAAGCGCCCAAACTCCCACGATCCGATCGCGCACGTGCAAGAACACACACACACACACATGCACGCGTGTGCCCAACCAAGCATTCATGCACATATGCACGTACGCCATGATGGGCAACCGCCTGAACGGAACGGCCCGAACATGAATGAAAGCTACAGACAAACACACAAATCTACACCCCTCCATTTCCTCATCCCACCCCTTGCGGTCTACTTGGAACCAGTCTCCTGGCTCCCGGTCGATTGCGATCGACGTATTGGGCACCCTTGCCTTAAAAACTGAGGTAATTCGCTGACTAGCTTAAAGCTTAGTGCCATTGTTTGCGCATGAGCTGTGATTCAGTCATCTGATTGGTTGCCCTCTATGTCAATCAAGTAACGTGATTGATGATAGGCTGGCGTGGTACCTTCTGTGTATTTAACGCCGTAGTTTGAATGACATCGACACCGCCGAGGCGTTTTCGACGCTTATTGTGTAAATGCCCGGGAGCCACATTGAAACAGGCAGTAGGCGGGGGACACCCTGAATCGGTTGCCAGCCAATCGCAGGGCACACAGAGACAAACAACCAACCACGCTCACACTCACACCTAGGGACAATTTCGAGTGTTCAATCAGCCTGCCATGCATATTTTTGGAATGTGGGAGGAAACCGGAGCACCCGGAGAAAACCCACGCAGGCCCGGGGAGAACAGGCAAACTCCAGGCCGGAGCTGGAATCGAACCCGGTACCTCTGCACTGTGAAGCAGACGTGCTAACCACTGGAGTACCGGGCCGCCTATTTCAAACATGACATAAGAAAATGACCAACAAAACCGATTTAAATTCAAATGTAACGAAGTAGTAAGAAGAAATGTTGCAACCCAGTTCGTAAGTGCTAAGTGATTTTTAAGGAATCTAGGAACATGCTGCACCACAAATAATGATGTGGTCGAGACAAGAACAATATGTTCCATTTCATTGACTGTATTTGTGACTTATGTAGCGACAGGAAAGAAATGTTTATATACCCCTTCCTTGTTGACTATTACAGGTAATGCTGGAGAAGCTGCTGAGGTCGTGCCCAGGAGTTAATACTGTCTATGTGATGGTCAGGTCAAAATCTGGCCAGAGCCCTCAGGCCCGTATTACTGACATGATCAGCAGCAAGGTAAGAGCTTTTGAGATCCAATGATACCATGGATTACTTTTGGCGGACGGGAGTATAGTCGGATCGGAGCATATTAAGAAACATTAATTAGATTTACTGATGTGTTACTTGGTCATGTTGTATAGTGAAACTTCCAAAGACAATTGAGAAATATGCAGATGACAAAATTATCTCCCGTATATTCTGCACTAGAAGGCATAAAAGCTTTCCATTTTCTTAAAAGCTCACAGCGCGCCTTAAAATCCGATGCACCTTGTGAATGGTTATTACGGTAACATGTAATTTTTTCGCGATTCTTTTGCATGCTAATTAGCTTGTTAGCACGGATTTAGTAGGTATCAGCACATCAGCTAATCTGAGGAGAGGTCATCTCAGATACAAGTGACTTTCATTTTTTTCGTGATTCTGTGAGTCAGAGGCTATGAACAGAGATTTGATACACTTACTAGATGGATTTCATCAAGACTGTACTGCTGAACTGTTGGTGTAAAGATAATTTTACTTTAGCTGGCTCAACATTCACAAATATCTGCATATGCTTCCAGGTACCAGAAAAAGTTTGACAAAGGTCATTGCACACACAACGCCTGCGCACTCCCCACATAGCTACATCATACACATTGAGTTCTCATTAAAGGGACGATTTACACAACAGTATTGCAAAATTTCACCACAGATTCGCGTATAGCCCTCGTAATGAGACCAGTTCTACTGTAACCGCAGTAAATGGTTACAGTACAGTGGTACCTCTACTTATGAACGCCTCTTCATACAAAATTTTCACGTTACGAAACGACTCAACAGGAAAATATTGCCTCCTGTTACAAAAGAAATTTCAAGATTCGAAAGGTAGAAATACTGCACAGTATGGGCTGCTACTCGCAGCTCCGAGTTTCCTGAACGCAACATACTTTTAACTGCTCTGCCATTGGCTATTACTGAGCATCTTCCTGGCATCCCATTGGCAAAGAGGGACAGCCTTCTGGAACGGATTATTGTCGAAAACCGAGGTATGACTGTACATGGAAAACACATATCAATTTACAAAATTTTCTAGTTAAGAAATTTCAAACAGAACCAATTAATTTCGTAAGTAGATGTACCATTGTATGTAAATGTAGAAATAACCGGCAAACTTCTACTTCGCCGTTGTTTCAAGGGCTATAATCGGCCAACTTAATTAGTCGTGCGAAATTCAGGACCCAGCTTTTTGTGCACAAACAATAGAAAGTCAAATTTCCTTTTGTTTTATTTTGGTTCTTGAAACTGTTTGTATACAAAAATGTAGAGGGTTTTTTTGAAAGAAAAAAAAAATTACAGGTCGGCATTTTCGACATAGAAATTCTTGGTCGGTCGCGTTACCGGAACCACACAATTTCTTTTTCTGCGCCTAATGCAGTCAAAAATGTGTAACTAATGTAAGTGCTGGCGCTACCAAGAAAAAGGCTGGGCGCATGAGTGCAACCTGAACAAAAAGTGAGTCTCTAAAGCCCTGACCTTCTTTCCTTGCATTCAAAATTGGATAAACTTTATTGTCAAATGTACTGTATGTGGAACATAGAGCACTGATGACATTTCTTCCCTCTCGCATTCAGGATTTGCTTGGTTTGATTTGAATAAAAATGTGTCTGCTCTTAGTTGTTCGAAAGGTTACAAGGTGAACAGCCATGCTTTGCAGAGAAGATTATTGCAGTGAGCAGTGACCTCACAAAGCCAGAACTGGATCTTAGTAAGGAGAATCAGACATTACTCGCTGAAAGCATCAACATTATCTTCCACTGTGCCGCCACCATCCGTTTCAATGAACCACTGAAGTGAGTATTTTAATTGTAAGCGTGTTTCTTTCTTGGAATGAATTCCCAACTGTGTGTGTCTTAGGCAAGAGTATTAAATAATCTTGTACAACACTTTCAGCCAAATGAATGATTGTTTAAAGCGTCTTGAGTATGAAGTGCTATGGATGCTGATAGATGTTTGCTCAACTTCTCATCAAGCATGGCATGTCGGTATGAGTCAGAGTGGTTTGGAGTACGCAGAGATATTTGACACCTTACTTACTTGCCTCAACAAAGATTTTTTTTCTCCTGTTTTTTGTCCTGGACAAAATGAGGTAGTGCCTTTTTATCTGTAGTTATTTTAAGGGCAGAGGTTGCTGTTTAAGAGTGAGAAAGCAGATTAATTTTAACTTTTGGTGTTTAGACGGGTATGGCTGTTTGTATCACATCTACCTGTTTTCATTTGTCTTGAAAGATTCATGTTATGAACTTAATTTGTTGTCGAGAGATACAGACTTACTGTATATACCATATTTTCCGCACTATAGGGCACACCAAAAAGTCTTCGATTTTCTTAAAAGCTCACCGAGCGCCTGAAAATCCGGTGCGTCTTGTGTATGGTCATTACGGTAATATGTCGACCCCCAAGATGGCTCCTTCCTGGAGAGATGCTTCCAATGTTATAACTTGAACTGTGTCGCTGCTTTATTAAATAAGTTTTTGTTGCAGCTCCGAAAAAAGGAGAGCTGTGGTGTTAAATTTTAAAACGCACACTTTATGAATGTCTTTCACAGTCTCAACAAATACAGTTACGTCTGTCAGTTTCCTGCCTTTTCTTCTTACTTTGACTCAAGAGGCGTTCATGTCCGCCTAGGAAAAACGTTAATGAACGATTCCTTCATTGAAACTACAAAAATTGAAAATAATGCATCAAAACAGAAAATCAAGCGAGGAAATCACAAAATAAATTCTATAAAGAAATTCTTTTTCTTTCAGAATGAATTTGATTTATTTATTTATTCGTTTGTGAATACAGTACACAAAGGAATAAATAACAAACACTTCTGAGACAGTCCAGTCTCCTACATTTTACTAACAGCTGATATTTCTATTGGAGCTATGCTCAAGGAGATGCCAAAATAAATTCTCTAGGGGGGTTATAGAAGTTATTTTGTGATTTCCTCGCTTGATTTTCTGTTTTGATGCATTACTGTGTTTTTGATTTTCGTAGTTTCATTGAAATAACCGTTAATTTATTTTTTGGGGAGTCGGTCGTGAACGCCTCTCGAGTCAAATGAAGAGCTGTGGCTCCATCTAGTGGATGCATTGCGCCTTATAATGCAGTGCGTTTAATATCTGAAACAAATGACAAAATAGACAATTCATTGAAGGTGCGCCTCATAATCCAGTATGCCTTTTCGTGCGGAAAATACGGTCATTGAATTATATTGCATGCCTTGAAGCAGTAGCTCCATTTAATGCCATAGTTCTGTCCTGATCAGCTCTGTGAGACAGCAGCCGCTTACCTTGTTCTAATTGTCATCTTCGAATTATTATTATTTTTTAAACTTTGTATCCTTTCTAAAACTTTCCTCTTAGAGATGCAATGCAGTTGAATGTCTTGGCTACTCAGAAGATGCTCACTCTGGCCCATAAGATGAAGCATCTAGAAATCTTCATCCATGTATCCACAGCCTACGCCAACTGTGATCGGGAGCTCATTGAGGAAATGGTCTATCCTCCCCCAGTGGAGTATGTCAAACTCATTGATGCACTGGAGTAAGTTCGATTTGACTTTTACCAAATCTAGCTCGTCAATGTTAGCAGATGACACACATGTTTTTGGAGAATTTTAATATAATTAAAATATAAAATTAAAATATAAAAAACAAACGAAATAACTAAAAAGTCCATTCACACCAAGAACCTTAGCAGCCCCCCCCCCCCCCAACTAATATCAGTGATAGACTTAGTATCATAGTAACGGGCAAATGGGCTCTTCTGGTGTACAATATAGTTAGTTTCTTGTATATAAAAGTTGGATCTCTGGAGTGCCAGCTTATCCACCCGACGTGAAATAAGCTATCAAGGAAATGTTCCAGCTTTAAACTCCATCCATCCATTGTCCAAACTGCTTAATCCTCACTAGGGTCGCGGAGGGTGCCTATCCCAGCTGTCTTCGCGCAGTAGGCGGGGGACACCCTGATTCTCTTGTGAAGCCATCCCCAGCCATTCTTCTTTCTTTGCTTCATAGGTTCCTTGTTTCCTAGCTTTCTTGCTTCCTTGCAATATTTTAAAATAAATGCAAAAACATTGTTTTTCTTCCATGTTTTTTGACTAATTCAAACCAACTTTAAACTGTTCAGCTTATTTCTACCACATTTTTAAAATGTCAAAATAAAAGCCAGAAATGAATATTTTTTTATCCTCTACTTTCTGCATTTTCCTGAACAATTCAAACCATTCCACTTTTCGACCTGCTGTGCTCATTCCAGGTCATTGTATACCATTCTGTCATTCTATATCATTCAATTTTCATTGAGCCTCTTTGCCTTTAAACACAATTTCTCCAGAAATTGCATTCTCCTGTTGATGAAATGATGTATTGTTAAAGGTAATTTGAGTAATTTATTTTTCAGCGTTGTGTATAACATTTATTACCTTCACATTAGTACCCAAGAAGTATGTCTCACTTTCAAACGGCTTGAATGAACCCTAGATTACAAGTTCATATTGAACCCATATGCACGATAAATTAAATGATGAATTTGCATTAATATAAGACTTGCATATGAATGAATGAATGTTCAATCTATGTTTAAAGGTGAGGATCAAGCGGTTAGGAAGATGAATAAGACTTGCATCTTCTCAGTAAAATATTTGCTGTGTCTTGAGTAATCTTATGAAGAATACAATCATTTTAGGATTTCTTTCATGCTAAGTTAAAATAAAGAGAACAGGTATTAAGTCATAATTCATTCTTTGTGAGTGATAAATATCAATAATGAACATGATACATTTTAAATTAAATTTCTAATTTTGATTCAGTTGGATGAAATAAAATTTAAGGTGCTTATGCATATACCACTTCAACAACTGCCTGTAACTTAATATGTTAAATTGCTCCGCATGGTGCTCTGGACTTAATCAAAAATTGAAAAAAAGTTGCTAACGTTTCATAAAAATGTCTTCAGGTTTGCACGATCTTCATGCAAGGGTTTGTCGGTGTTATGAAAGACTCTCACCGGGACGGTGTCACAACTTGAGGCATCTATTGCATCAAGGAGAACAGTATAGCCCCAAACTTTATAAAAGCACACATTATAAGAAACTGCATACCAAATTTCAGCTAACTTCATCAAGTATTGTGAAATTACATAACTAATGTTGTGAAAAATTGCTGTGACTGACAAATTCATTTCAAAATGTCTGTATTACAACTACATTGTGGGTTTATATACTATGTCCAAAGATGAAGAGCTTGGCTTGTTTGTTTTGCTTTTGGGGAATAAAAACAACCCAAACCACCCCCCTCTTTTTTTTAAACAATTTTGTGGGGAAGGGGTAGTGCGGATCATAATTAGGCCCCTTAAATTGTCATAATTTAATTGAAAGATGTTTGTTGTTTCTTTTCTCTTTCTTCTTTCTAAGATAAGATAAGATATCCTTTATTCGTCCCACACTGGGGAAATTTACAGCCTCCAGCAGCAAGAATGTATGTAGAAAGAAGAAAGGAGAAAGAGAGAAAAAAAAACAACAAACATCTTTCAATTAAATACAATATGAACACAATGGATAAATCGCAGTACTATTTACAATTTTCCTTCACATCATTTAATTATTATTATTATTATGATTGTTATTTTTTATTCATCAGCCTGACAGCAGTCGGTAGGAACGAGCGTCGGTATCTCTCCTTCTTGCAGCGCGGGTCTAACACACATTCTTGCTGCTGGAGGCTGTAAATTTCCCCAGTGTGGGACGAATAAAGGATATCTTATGTTATAAGAAATACGTTCAAAATGCTATTCGGCATGGCCAATTACAAAAATGTGTGACGTTTTGTTATGATATGCTAATAAATGGTGCAGTTACACTGTTTTACTGTAATTTGTGCTCTTTGGAGCACTTGGACTGATAGGCAATATAACACAAAAGCGTTAGCCAACGAGGTCAATGTTTACACACAAAAAGCTTGGTATACTTGGAACACTTTCAAAATTTGTACTCCGTTGTACTGTACTTGAAATGGCCATTCCAACCGTATTCATCATTGTGTCAGACTGCCAGTGTCATTTTAGGGAACTCTTGTCATGTTGCTACTCTGAGAGAGCTGCTCAGAAATTTCCCAAATTGTGATGTCACAATGTGGAGAATGCTACCCCACTCCGAGTTAATCAGCCCACGACGTGGCGACTCGGCTGGGCAAAGAATTGCCACTTTCTAATCATGACTGTACTTAATAGGACTTCTGTCAAAGTCCAACGTTACAAAGAGCTGCATTGAGTTTTGTGGGATACGCGTTAACCATTAGTTTTAGGTCCTGATTGGTAATACATGCCTGATTGCTTCGTGAAATTGTTGACACCAGATACTGAGGCTGGATGATGATAAGAACATTCAAGATGATAAATCTTCTATATCTTGTTCTATAACTCGGTGGTGGCCTCGGCCATCCATTACGGCATTGTCTGCTGGTCAGGCAGCATCTCGGCCCGGGACAGAAAGAGACTGGAGCGACTGGTCAGGAAGGCCAGTTCTGTCCTGGGTTGCCCCCTTGACACTCTGGAGGAGGTGGGCAACAGAAGGATGCTAACTAAGCTAAAAGCTATGATGGCCAGTCCCTCCCACCCCCTCCAGCCCGCCCTGACAGCACTTGGTAGCTCCTTCAGCCAGAGACTGTTACACCCGCGCTGCAAGAAGGAGAGATACCGACGCTCGTTCCTACCGACTGCTGTCAGGCTGATGAATATAAAATAACAATCATAATAATAATAATAATTAAATGATGTGAAGGAAAATTGTAAATAGTACTGCGATTTATCCATTTTGTGTTCATATTGTATTTAATTGAAAGATGTTTGTTGTTTTTTTTTTTCTCTTTCTCCTTTCTTCTTTCTACATACATTCTTGCTGCTGGAGGCTGTAAATTTCCCCAGTGTGGGACGAATAAAGGATATCTTAAATATTGAAAATTAAGATGAGGTCAGTCATGGACTTTCCACACTCGTGGACTTTGGACATGCGCTCTCATGTACAGCACATTCCAACCAACCACATTAATTCATTTGGAACGTCTACAACCGTATTCGTATTCGTGGCATGCTGACCCTACGTAAACCTCTGATGGTAACTAGAAACCCTTGCATGTCTTAATTCTGTTCCTAGTTGGATGGACGATGAACTGGTGTCGGTTCTGACCCCCAAACTGATTGGTCAACGACCCAACACTTATACCTACACAAAAGCATTAGCCGAGTATCTGGTGCAGCAGGAGGCCGGCGACCTCAACGTTGCTATTGTAAGACCCTCCATCGTTGGTGCCAGCTGGAAAGAACCTTTTCCCGTGAGTTTTTGTTGAAATATTTTCCTTCCAATTCAAAGCCCATATACTGTAGAAGGTCAATATTGTATTGTGTATTGTATGTGTAATTCAGCATCTACAATAATAATAATGTGTTACTTCTCTGCACTGTTTCAGGGTTGGATTGATAATTTTAATGGACCTAGCGGAATATTCATTGCGGTAAGTGCTGGGAGGAATATGGTAACGGTTTGTTTTATCATTCATCAGTGGAACAAACACATTGCAGATTTTGGAGAAAGTGCTTTGAATGGGAGCAATGTTTTTACCACTCTTAATAGACAGAACTAGGGGTGTAACAAAAACGGTTTGAATTGGAAAATCGGTTTTGATTTAATCGAACCGGAATGAAATCGTTCCATTTTAAAATGCACCAGTCTTGAAGCCAACCGTAGCCTCCTTTGTATGTACCTAAATATCTATTGCATCGTCTTTTACTGGAGATATGCACTCTCCTTGACAGAACATTTTCTAAATTTAAAGCTTTGGGTTTTTTGTTGTTTTTTTTTTTTCAAGCAATATACAATAAATCAAATAGTATTTGCCTCCATTCTGATTTTTATTCCTATATTTTGCTTATTTACTGCTGCACCAGTTTCGAATCGTTGAACCACTTTTCATACTGTGGCTCACACAAAAACATCCTAATTAAATAGAAACTGTAGTTTAAAAATACAGATTTTATTCATCAAAGGAAGCCAAAATCCAAACACCTACTGAGGTTTGCTGGAACCCCAAATCCTTCCAAATGGCTTTGTAACCATTCCTTGACATATAAATTACACTCACTTTTTGTCATTTGTTCTTGAATTTCTTTTGATCATTGCACGGTGCCTTTATTAAATTTTCTTTTTTTTTTTTTTAAATAGATATATACTCCACTTTGTCTAACAGGTACTATTTTTTGAATTTGGCTTTCCAAAAACGGTGGTAAACCCTTTCAGGCACCCTGTAACCTGATATCATGGTAGGCTGTTCACTGTAGTAACCACTGTCCCTCAAGGGGTTCATTCAACACAGTTGACTGATGATTTAATAAGGGGACAGTTACTTTTCCAAAGACGGACAGATTTTAGTGTTAATCGTTTTCCCCTTCCTAAATACAATTAAGAAAAATATAATAAATGGAAAATGGCATTTAGTATTGACTTGCATTTCTTTGAGAGATATTAAAATTGGGCGGCCCGGTAGTCCAGTGGTTAGCACGTGGGCTTCACAGTGCAGAGGTACCGGGTTCGATTCCAGCTCCGGCCTCCCTGTGTGGAGTTTGCATGTTCTCCCCGGGCCTGCGTGGGTTTTCTCCGGGTGCTCCGGTTTCCTCCCACATTCCAAAAACATGCGTGGCAGTCTAAATTGTCCCTAGGTGTGAGTGTGAGTGCGAATGGTTGTTCATTTCTGTGTGCCCTGCGATTGGCTGGCAACCGATTCAGGGTGTCCCCCGCCTACTGCCCGAAGACAGCTGGGATAGGCTCCAGCACCCCCACCGACCCTAGTGAGGATCAAGCGGCTCGGAAGATGAATGAATGAATGAATGAATGAATATTAAAATTGATTATCAGAAGCATTTAAGTGTGACAAGAATTTTTTTTTTTTACTAAATCCTTTGGTAGTTAAGAGAACATCTTAACTACAGGCCTTACGTAGCCTGTATTTGAATTTTGAGATCAATAGATGTTTTCATAAATTTTTATCTCTCCTTAGGCAGGTAAAGGGATCCTACGTACAATGAGAGCATCTAATGACGCAGTGGCTGACTTGGTACCTGTAGATGTCGTCATCAATGCGACACTGGCTGCTGCCTGGTATTCTGGATCACAACAAAAGAACAGGTTGGTAACTCAGCAATTGGGTTGGATTTACTGAAGGATTGCACCGGCCAAAAAAAACAAAAAAAAAAGCTGCTGCAAACTTGATTGCTCACCCGATTAGATATGGAGGCAAATGTATGAACAGAGGAGTGAGTCTGCCAAATGTGGAACATTACGACAGTTCATTTTGCATGCTTTTTGACTACAAGTGAATTTTTCAAGGGTTAAAAACACGCAATGTGATTTTTCAACCCTGAGACAAATTGCAATGGTTTATTTTGCATCTTGAAATTAAATCTTTAAAAAATGTAAATATTTCAGACTGGAGCAAACTGCATCGTTGTCCAGAACTATTACAGGAATTGAAAAGCTGCAAAATGAGCGGCAGTAGGCAAAATGGATGTTTTCCGCTCATGTAAACATTTTTGAAATGCTACAATCAAAAATTTTACTGTACATCACAGTCTAGTCAACGATGCAACTTTGGAGCTTCTGAATGATTTACGGCAGGGATATCCAGAGTCGATCCTCAAGGGCCGCTGTCCTGCCTGTTTTCCGTCTTTCCCTTCTGAAACCTGATTCAAAGCATCAACTCATCAGCAAGCTCTGAAGAAGCAAGAAAACAATCTTGACCACTTGAATCAGCAGAGGGAGATGGATGGCAGCCAGGCAGGACATCGATCCTTGCGGACCCATTTTGGACACCCCTGAATTTAGGGCTGACTTGAAGCCAGTCACAGGAAGGAGTCGTGCATTATCACCTATGATGAAACTCCGCTCATGTCTGGGTCATTCCAGCGCTCCGTGAAAATCAGAAATCAAAATACACACAACCTACTTCAGGCTAACCTGGGATTTCGGGATTGTATTTCGTGCCAAGTTACGTGGAAATGGGTATGACAAGAAAAAAAAAAGTATCCTCAAATTTTGAGCAAAAGAAAATTCCATGAATTCTTAAACTCAAATTTGAATTTATTTAGAAAAGAGACCAAGGGGAAAAATGAGCAAGAAGTAAAATAAGAATATGCTGAAATAATCGCAATAAAAAAAAAAAAACAGAACCTCGAGTTCGTTAGGGTATGTTCCCAACGTCGGGAACTTGTAAAGGCACCACTCCGTTGTACACCTTAATTGCTTTTCTTCGATTATTACATTTTAAGGAATGAGAGAAGCCAAACTCGAGCTCATCATTTAAATTTGATTCATCGTCCAACCCTAGTGGACTAGTACTGGTTACTCCGAGATCATTTTTGTGGTGTTGTAACCACACAGGATGGACAGTAGTATCCTATTGCCAAGAACTTGGGGCAAGTTCAATCAAACAAACAACATGGCTTTTATGCGGTTGCTGGCTGGTCCCAAATTATCAGGGTGATTTTTTTTTCTCTCATTTGTTTTTTGCCACTTCCACTGACCACTTGCATTACTTCAAACTTCATTTTATATTTTCTATGCTCTCCCGAGTGCTCCACTGTGAAAATCATTAGAGCAACCTACATGCACATTTTGTTCG
This sequence comes from Hippocampus zosterae, assembly GCF_025434085.1. NCBI lineage: Eukaryota > Metazoa > Chordata > Actinopteri > Syngnathiformes > Syngnathidae > Hippocampus > Hippocampus zosterae. Next base: position 28,088,619 of record NC_067453.1, on the reverse strand, counting down.
TGAGTTAACCCAGAATTTAACTCTCACTATATAGGATTGTAGTAAAAAATCATTATTGAGCGCATGGAAAATGCACACTTGCCGTGCACGCGATCTGTGCGAGTGAATACGGAATTTAGTATCTGCTCCTGAACTTGGGATCCTATTAAATCAGGCCAGTTGTGAACTTGGTTGTATATTCACATTTTTGGAAAAGGTGTACGAAAAATGTTCACAGAGTGCTTGTAATTAAAGTTGCTGTCTCATTGTAGGCCCAAATCCATCCTGGTTTACAACTGCACGACTGGTGGCATCAACCCATTTCGCTGGGGAGAAGTTGGTATGTCTCTCTAATGTTATCTAAATAGCCTAAAACAGCCGACTAGACCGACAACAGCGGTGTTGTCGGTCTAGATGAGAGAAACTTGTCATGGATTTTTCAAATTGTGCACAATATCTTCTCCACTGGCCTCAACCAACCAGGGAACATTTGTTTGCCTGTTTCCTGTGGATTCTGGCTAAATTAATTAATTAGTCATTGTTAAATGTTGTAAAGTTGAAATCTTCGTCTGAAACGTGTCCAGGGTTACTTCCATGGCTTTAAATATTACACTAACATTGTTTTGGTTTACACATAGCAGTTAGTGGTGTCATTAAACTATCCTACCATCTGGACACATGAATTAAGCGCGACACATTTGCATGTATGCAGTGTTTTAGTAAGTCTTATTTAAGTCTTTTTGGTCTTTATTGTGAATTCTTAAAAATCATTCCAAAAAGCTTCTTAACAGTAAATGCAATTATTTAAAGCAGGATACAACTTTGAGTTTTATTTAAAATGCTAGTGTTAAAGAAATGTGATTTATTATTATTATTTTTTTTGAATTATAAGAACAATTCTCCCATCATGTAAGACGGGACCACCATAAAATCAAACATAATCAAAACGGCATCCATTATCCACATTTTCATTTTTATTGAAAAGACAGTCCAATGACCTCTGACAAAATTCATAAGATCCTCGAGGCAGTAACAGCGAGTCCTATATTTTGTCCGAGCATCCACTATGTTGAGAATTGAAAATAACAGTTGTATCCAGAACGGAAACAATAGTCCTGGAATATTTTAATTGAAACTGGAACAAAACAAAGCGCTGAAATGCTTGTCCTCGCAAATGCTGGGTGGAAACTTGTTACATCTCCATGTTACAAATTGGTTAAATTGAAAGTAAAAAGTGAATTTGCATTTTTTTTTTTAAAACAACCCAACTAATTACATATGCAGGGATGGCAATTTTCCGCGGATACGCGGAAATCCGCCATTTTGTTTCTTAAATTGATCATTTTTGTGAATCGTCTAAATGCGTTGAAAATTTTAGGGGGGGGGGTCAGGTACCTTATCGTCGAGTTTTCAAGAGCTCTCCCGATCAGTCTTTCCATCTTCCGATTGTAAACAGCCCTGCGATTGGACGTGTATGATGTCTTACTTGTTGTGATCGGTTGCCCTGTCCAGGCCACGCCCCTTTCCGCTTTTTTCATCACTAGCCATTGCCATCCCTGCATATGGCACAGCTCCAGACAAAACTCTAAAAATGATACAACACATCTTACACTCCTTGTCGATTACTTTTGTTTTTTTAGAATACCATGTAATATCAACGTTCAAGAGGAACCCTCTCGATCAGGCCTTCCGACGGCCCAATGTTAATCTCACATCCAATCACCTAATCAATCAGTACTGGATCGCTGTGAGTCACAAGGCTCCAGCCTTCTTGTACGATGTGTACCTCAGGCTGATTGGACGTGAACCCAGGTAACCTCATTCTCTCGCCGTATCGGGCTTTCCTGGCCAACTCCTTTTTTCCAAAATGCCCCAGAAACCTCCCTCCACACACACAGACCTTTCTGCTGCTTAAATTCCTTGTCAGTGTGGTATCATCTTAAAGCTGTGCTGTTCATGTGTAATGCAATGCTTGTCATTTCAAGAATGTATAACTCAGGTGCTCCTCTGCTTACGTGGGGGTTCTCACTGGTTTATGCACGCTTACATTTTACCACGAGCAATGGTTAAGTCCCGGTTGAGTTTCCAAATAGAATGGACACCTATCTGGGTCATCTCAGTTCAGCCTCAATAAATGGTTGAAAGTTGGCCTATACATGTGGCTTTGCCTTTGGAAACCCAACCGAGGTTTTGATGCTTTTTTTTTTTTTTTTTTCAACCGTCTTGCTTCGCTCCTGGATTTGTCACAGTGACTTTAGGAGCATTTCATTCACCCTGTTTTCATTTCAGAAATCATCTGAGCTTCAGATGTTCACTGCATGGATGCTCTTAACAAGCTAACATTGTTAATAGCGTGACGCAATTCGGTGTATCCTTCAGGAAGCACAGGAGTAGATTATAAATGGCCTCCTATTTTTCTCCTTCGTGTTTGTCATGTCTTTCTCCTACAGAGAACTGTATAAACATGACCTTCAAGACCAATCCTTTAGAGCAAGCCTTCAGAAGGCCCAATGTCAATCTCCGCTCCAACCCCTTTACTAATCAGTACTGGACACTTGTCAGCCACACGCTGCCAGCTCTCCTCTATGACTTCTATCTCGGGCTGAAAGGCCAAAAGCCTCGGTAAGGTTGTGTGTCCACTTTTTCCTCTCCTCGGTAGTCTGGCCCAGTTTTTGCACAAAAACCGCGTCGCACGTTCAGTCAGATAGACTTGGTACAGTGTGTCCCTTGGCTAATATTAATATGGTGTATTCAAGTACTCTTGAATTTGTTAAATATTAGTTATGTTGCAAACCTATGCTAAAATAATTCACTTTATTTGGAGTGCAAGATGAGTTATTGAAACTGGGGTATGACGCGATCTAAACGGTCACGGCCACGGTGCTTTTTCCGGGAAAAAAAAGGTTTCACACTTGTTAATATGGACCTGTTCAAGTAAATTAGGGGCATAGTCACCCATTAGCGCTTATGTCAATTCCTTGTGCTGCGATTCTCCCGTCCAGACTTCAGACACACCCGCTATGCATGAACTGGAAATGTGTGTGCAACCACCATCGCCGAGTGATTCAATCAACTCTCTCGTGGCCCCAATTCCCGGGTCATGGTTTTCATCAGACATGAATTCCATAGAGATCCATTTTGAAAATATCGCCAGTGTCATGTGTGTGTGGCTCAATTACAGACTACTTAGAACAGTGGTGTTTGTGGTACCAAACCCTTCATTAGTTCATTCATTCATTCATCTTCCGAGCCGCTTGATCCTCACTAGGGTCGCGGGGGGTGCTGGAGGCAATCCCCGCTGTCTTTGGGCAGTAAGCGGGGACACCCTGAATCGGTCGCCAGCCAATCGCAGGGCACACAGAAACAAACAACCATCCATGCTCGCACTCACACCTAGTGATAATTTAGAGTGTTCAATCAGCTTGCCATGCATATTTTTGGAATGTGGGAGGAAACCGGAGTACCCGGAGAAAACCCACGCAGAACATGCAAACTCCACACAGGGAGGCCGGAACTGGAATCGAACCCGGTACCTCTGCACTGTGAAGCCGACGTGCTAACCACTGGACTACCGGGCCGCCCCCCTTCATTAGTGAAGAATGAAATTATTTTTTACAAATTCAAGACATTAAAAAAAACACATTTGTTAAAAACAGAAAAACGTAAATAAAATTACATGGCCTAAGTACAGGTATATCCATCCATCCATTTTCCAATCGGCTTTATCCTCACAAGGGTTGCGGGGGGTGCTAGAGCTGTCTTCGGGCAGTAGGCAGTGGACAACCTAAGTATAGTTTTTTAAAAATTGTATGACGCACTATCACGACAGTCACACGGTGACTATTTAGCAAACTAAATTTCCCACTTAACTGATTGGACAAGCAATGTCATGTGATCAACTGCAGCCAGTGATGGCATAGCGGGCATATCATAACTAATTGACATGTTGAGTCGGTGTGTCTTAACGTCCATGTCAGAGGCTCCGTCGAACCCCTGAGACCGATTCACCGAGCCCCTTGGGTTCGATCGAACCCAGGTTAAGAACCACCCTCTTATGGTTTGTGAAAATACCGTGAAATGATAATGTGTTAATCCTTTCACACATCAATCGCTCCAGAGTATAAATCTCACCAGCGGCCAAACTATGAAAAAAAAAAACCCTGTGATTTATAATCTTTAAAATATGGTACTTTTTCACAAAGTAATATGATACAATGTCAACATTAGGCTGTCATTGTAACGCAGGGGTGTCTAAAATCGGTCCAGAGCTGGAAAACCGGCAGCACAGCGGCCCTCCAGGATCGACTTTGGACAACCCTGTTGTAACGTATTAGGGACGCACATAGACAGTTGCTGCACACTCTTGGTGTGAGAGTACGTGAGCTCTGCGGCACAACACAAGTCATCCCGGTCGGCCTGTGCGAGTCATCATTCGAAGTCAGCGGCTGTGAAATGACTCACAACCGAACTAATGAGGGTGATATTTTGCCTTTGAGAGCCCATAGACCATTGTACACACTCGGAGCACGCTCGACTGATTTTAAGGTCACTCCACCTCGAGTGCGTACATTATATGGCGGCATGGAAGCACACTTCAGTCGATGAGAGGATCTGCACAGCCAAAAAAGAAGCGCACCAGCGCACCCTCTTTTTGACATCAGCACATGATAAAATATGCCCTTAATGAATCGAAGCATTTTGTACTTATTAAGAAATCCATAAAATGCACACATGTACAAAGTTAGTCTTACAAAAAATAAATAAATAGACACAATGCCCCTAACCTGACACTGTTCGGTGCCAAACACAACAACAAGCCTCATCTTCTGGGAATGTGTTCTTTGAACAGTTGAGTCAAAACATATCGGCTTGCTGTTTACAGATGCAAAAATGAAGCACACAAAGCAAAAAAAAAAAAGAAAAGTGAAGCAAGGAGGTTGTTTTGGGGCTGCTTTTCTGACATAGGAACTCTCAAGAAAATGAAAGTCATCTGGAGTGAATTGTGTGGCCCAGTGTCTGGAAGTCTTAGCTGTAAGTCACATGTCCTCCAAAACAAATTTCAGCCAAACGTCCTCCAAATGGTTGAGAACAAAACTGCGCTATTATGAAGAGTCCAGGCCGAAATTCAATTGAACTATCTGTGGAATGACCCAAGACATTGAAAATGTCAGTTTTTGTCACTTTGTCACACTTTTATTTCTTTTTCCTGAAGTATCAATCAGGACTTTTTAACAGAACCCACCTGCTAGATGGTCTGATGACACCAAGATTCAACTTTTTGGCTTTAGTTCTCGGGTGTACACGGTAGTTGCTGGAACCCAGGCAGCAATCTCTGCTTGCCCAATCCAGGTCTGGACCTTTCACAAAGCTCCCCAGAGGAACTCAATTGTGAGTTATTGGTTCCTTCTCCCACCAAGGCTCTTCTCTCTACTTTTGTCACTTTTGCTGATGTTCAGATTTTGACACAGGCTTGCAGCATAACAAAATGACGTATCCAAAATGCAGTTTTTATTGGATTTTTTTGGGTGTGTGGAGTTATTATTTACAAGTGGCATTTTGAATCGTGGATTTTGCAGATAAGTGAAGTAAATCTCCACACTAAAAATGTCAAATTGGATTCAGGTGAATGAAACGAGTTTGGTTAAAATGTTTCCGGTTTAGGCTTGTTAGCAACAGCAATCTTCGGCTCAACGGGCTGCTTGAAAATGCATTCAGCTCATCGCATTTGACTCATTTGCTTCACCGGATGGAATCTGAGTCTTCATCATGTCAATTTTGAAGCACTTAAACTGACTTAGTTCCTAAGTGATTAGAAGGCTCAGATCATTCCATTTTTGTTTTTCTCGCCACAAGTAGTTTTGCTGTTCTATTTTCAACACTGTGATTGATTGCAACATGCATACGTCCTTAAAACAACTCACATACTGTATATCTTTCATATGAATTGGATTCTCTTCATGGGTGACGTTTTCTGCAAATAGAAAATGCGCAAAAGTTTGACCCACTATTGTTTGACATCATCATACTTTATATAACTTGTTGTAGTTTGATGAGAACAGTGGTATACCAAAAAAAAAAAAAAAAAAACAATGCCCGAAATGTCATGGCAGCCTCAAAACTACTAACTTCTGAATCCGCACTTAAGTGGCAATAAAATGTCAACCAACTGTGTCCTAATTATCATACACGCGTTAACCAATGAACCAATTGGATTGTCTGATGTACCAAAGAGGATTGGGGACAATTTGAATTGAAGGCGAAGATAGCTTGAGGCTATTTAGGGCATACAGATGCGTACCACTGTCTAGTTGAAATGACTTTCTTTCAAAACAAATCACTCCTCGCACCCTGGAAGTCATTGCCATTGTACGCAAATAATCCGGAAGTAGATTCTGCATGCACATACTCATGACACCCTCTCTCAACTGGATCTCATCTACAAGTAACAGCAATCCTACTAAAACACTTTTCTGATCCTCGCCTGGCAACAACTGACCTCCCGTTATTTTCCTTTCTTCACAATCGCGCTTTTGTTCACGCTCCAGACGCCTTATTACACAGCTTGCTGTCTTTCTTCACGCCGCCTCGCTTTGACTCTCTGACCCCTCTCTGAATTATGTCAACAATCTGCTCCCCTGCTCTGTATCCCATAATCAACCCTTTTGAATCTTAATTCTACACCTCACCTTCACTTTCTCACTAAAAGGATGATGAAGACGATCACTCGCCTTCATAGAGCCATGATGGTTCTGGAATATTTCACGAGTCACTCTTGGGTGTGGAGCACCGACAACGTAGCCATGTTGATGGCCCACATGACCCCAGAGGATAAAAAGGTAAGAGAATCATAGACGGACAGACAGATATCCACCCACTGTCACGTGTATCCTGACGCCACTCTTGGAGCAAAGTACGCTAGTTGGCAGACGGTAATCTACCGTGTGGTAATGTTTTCATCAAAATAATTTCGAAGTGTTTGCCATTCAACAAACATCCGTTCGTGAAAAGGAATTATGAGGCGATCTTATTTTACTGAGTCAGGGCGGCCCGGTAGTCCAGTGGTTAGCACGTCGGCTTCACAGTGCAGAGGTACCGGGTTCGATTCCAGCTCCGGCCTCCCTGTGTGGAGTTTGCATGTTCTCCCCGGGCCTGCGTGGGTTTTCTCCGGGTGCTCCGGTTTCCTCCCGCATTCCAAAAACATGCGTGGCAGGCTGATTGAACACTCTAAATTGTCCCTAGGTGTGAGTGTGAGTGCGAATGGTTGTTCGTTTCTGTGTGCCCTGCGATTGGCTGGCAACCGATTCAGGGTGTCCCCCGCCTACTGCCCGAAGACAGCTGGGATAGGCTCCAGCACCCCCCGCGACCCTAGTGAGGATCAAGCGGCTTGGAAGATGAATGAATGAATGAACTTATTTGAGTCCTCAAAGTAAGGCAGAAGAATGAATCAAATTCAAATAAACATTGCAATGCCGTGGAATGCAATTTCCAAATTGCAATCACCTCAATTTTTTTTTTAAACATACTGTAAATGTGTATATTTTATCCATGTATTTATTTATGTTGTGTCTGGATAAATTCAGTGCTGCAGAAGCGCAGTCCACATTAACATATTGATCCTTGCCTGTGACTTTCCTGCCATTTTCACCTGGATGTAGGATTCTTAAATCCTTGATACTCTACCGCAATTTATCCACCCAGCCATTTTCTGATCTGCTTCTCCTCACGAGGGTAACACCTACGTGCTGGAGCCTATCTCCGCTGTCTTCGGCAGCAGGTGGGGGACACCCTCAACTGGTTACCAGTCAATCGTGGGGCACATGTAGATAACAACCATTCACGCTTGTTAGCAGTTTAAAGCACAGGTGTCAAAGTCAAAGCCCGGGGGCCAGATCTGGCCCCATGCAGTCTTCAGCCGAAACCCCCACATCTTTGAGAGTGGTGACAAAGGCTTGATTTTTCATCATTTTGAAGCCTCATTTTGTATCATTTTTGACTTGTTCTAATTTGACAGTTATTAGCAAAACTCTTTTTTTTTTTGTTTGTCAAATGGACGACATTTTAATTTCACTTGACAGGCACTTTAAGAAATGAGTTACTTCAATAAGAAGTTACTACAGCAATCAATGCCAAACACATTCAGCATTGCAGATAATTTGATGTAAAAGCCACTACATTGAGTCAAAGGGAGTCTTTCTAAAAGAACTAAAGCAAGTGTGTGAATTCCCTTGTCGCTGTCAATTTGACAGTACACAGCGTGAGATAACATCCCAGGATGGACGCATGGACATGGTTATACATGGACACATAATCAGTGATGTTGCCGAGATCAACAGGGATTTCAGGTCTTCCGACATCATTACCCCATCATTCAGATGACCCAGCCAGGGTTGATCAGAGCCCGGCTTGTGTTCCAGTAGCATTGGCACGCATTTTTGACGTCAACTCGCTCCTGGTTCTTTAACCGCTTCCACTCGTGCCAAGAACCGTCAGTTCAGACAATCGCACCTGCCTTGAAGATACTGAGTTGTTGTGACGTGGACTGGGAACTCGAGCTTCTTGCACAAGTCCACTTGTAGCTCATAGTCCACTGCTTGAGGTGAGGAGCTGCCGGTTTGGCCTGTGACTGTGGCCGCTCTCCGGCCCTGACAAAGGCGATTCTCCTTTTCCCACATTATGCTTCCTATACCACATATCCATATCGAAGCATAAGTTCATTTTCTAAGATTATATGTTAGATTTGCAAAGTTGACTTTGCATTTTTTTTTAAATGTTGCTTCTTCCACTGCATCTATACATATACACTGCCATATGTCTCCATTTCGTTGCTGTAGGTGTTTAATTTCGACGTGCGGCAGCTGAACTGGGCAGAGTACATGGAAAATTACTGCATGGGCACTAAAAAATATGTCCTCAATGAAGAGCTGTCAGGCCTGCCTGCCGCACGCAAGCACCTCAACAAGTAAGTGTGCTTTGCATTGAACATGCATTTCTGCCACCAAACACAAAATGAATGACCGATTAGTAGACTGGTTGAACTTGTAAATTTTATTTAGTGTTTTGGAAAGTACATTCCAGTGATTTATTTCAGCAACTTCTACTAACAGCATTGGGGTAACAAATTATCTTTTTATTTTATTATATTTTTTTTTTGGTGGTCTTTTTTGTTTTCTCGTCATGCATACTAATTCCAAAAGTATTTGTCTTTTTTTTTTTTCTCCTAGGCTGAGGAATATCCGCTACAGTTTCAACACCATCCTAGTGGTGCTCATCTGGCGCATTTTCATTGCCCGATCTCAGATGGCTAGAAACATCTGGTACTTTGTAGTGAGCCTCTGCTTTAAGTTTCTCTCCTACTTCCGAGCCTCTTCCACCATGAAATAATGACCCAGAGTCCCAGTAGAGGGAGGCAGGGCGGAACAACACAGAAATGAAAAATACTGAATCCTAGCTGTGGTTCTTGAAAGAGAATATGCAAATCTATTCCTTTTGGTTCTGTGTGGAAAAAGAGAGTGCAGCCTTCAAAGCAGTTATACTCATTGGTCAGCGATTCAATAGCATTCAAAAACAGGAATGTTGCAGATGTTTGATTTTTATACACCGTATTGAGCTCTGACAGGCTTTTCAACTCCAATTAGACATTAGGCTTAAGAAAGACCGGTAAATTAAAAGGACTGCTGGTTTCAGTCAGACCCTACCACACCAGCGATATCAAAATCCACCCCTCGAGCCCCACCCGAACCCCCCCCCCCCCCCCACCCCACCCCACACTGTCCAGGATGTTTTCGACGTGTCCCTCCTCCAACACACCAGATTCAAATGATCAGGATCGTTGTCAAGATTCTCAGAGCTTGCCAATGAGCTGATCATTTGAATCCGGTACGTTGGAGGAGGGAGACATCGAAAACATCTTGGGTAGGGGCTCACATGGACCGGGGGTTGGACAACCCTATACTAACACTGTCTTTTGTTACTTGAAGCATTGCGTTTGTATTCACTGCGAGTGTGTGAATGTGTGTGCATGCGCGGTTGCATAGGTGTATATATATACACAATGTGTGTCCGGTATACATGGACATGAATACGGTATACATAGAGATGTCGATATTAGTCTACAGTAGTGGCTTTCCGATCAAGGTTTTATGCCATTGATTCCGATACCCCCTCATCCGTGGTGAGATTGGCCAAGTACAATGCTGATCAAACGGATTAGCTGCACGGTTTTCAATTTCAGAGCTGCTTCACTAAGTTATTTTAAAAATCGATTTACCGGCAACGAATTGATTAATTAAATTTAAAAAAAAACAATTCTATCCAAATTTCCATCCCTTTATTATTCACAACCAGAGCATTATTTTAAAATGATTATGATTGCATTTCTGGTATGGTCTGCAATGCGCAATATTCAGGAAAGTTAGCGTAGGCTGCAAAATACAAGTTGCAGTTGATCAGGTTATGCGATGGCATTGAAAGGCATTAATCGAAATGACGATCATGGACTTTTCCACGGAAAGTGGCCAATCACGAAAGGTCGATCGGCGCACCACTAGTATACATTATACATCACACTGTATAAGAATATACACATATTTATATAGAGAGTGTATGTATACAGTGGACCACCACATACTGTGCGTACGGTTCAGCACCTGCAGATTCACCTATTCGCAAAGTTTTTTTTGGGGGGGTGCAGGGGTTCTTAAAAAGAAAATATTTTTGGGGGGAGCCACCCCTGTTTTCCCTGAAATGCTTATTGGAGGGTTATCCCTGTTTTCCAGTGCAATTTATATTGGGCCACAATTATACACGTATTTTTGCTCTGCGAGATGGAAGGGGTCCTTTGTGTTTGTATACAGTATACATGTCTACTACATACTAATATATACACATCTATGTATACTGTATCCATGTGAATACAGTACAGTATATGGATACAGTAAATATTGACTTGAGATGCCTTAATAATTGGCCCATACAAGCAGAAACATTGTATCTGTTGAGAAAGTTGCACACCAGCGAATCTAGTCGTTTGGAGAGCCAGTGTTTAGTCAGGCCACCACCACCAAATCTGTTAAGACTAAAGCCATGTGTTTCATATTAAACATAAATGTGCAACTGCTGACACGACAGTACATCTGCTTTAAAGACAGCTTCTAAATGACCTCTAAATAACAATTTCGATACCTTCTCGGCCAAAGTTCACACCATAGCTGTTTATAGTTCTAGTTGCAATGCAAGCTACCTTACGTACAATGTGCAGT